>NC_080834.1:997783-1301014 GCF_030435755.1 Ochotona princeps | reverse complement strand
TGACTTCACACACCATCAGGCTGACGGCAGCTCTCAATTAAACTACGAGTTCACACACTATGCTTAATGCCGTTTGAGTGCATTGTCCTGAAATGCAGCTTGGTGAGCATCCCACACAAACGAAGGCTCCACAGGCGGGTTTCACATGCCACCAACTCCACATTCAGAAACCACTTCAGCGCCAAAGCCGTTTTCAGCTAGCCATAAATACAAAGGCGCTAGACGCAATTGTTGCTGTAAGAGCTAATTCCATCAAGCAGCACTGCATGTTGCTGAATTGCATATTGAAGAAGAATCAGCTGAGTGGTTCTTTTGGCAGCACAACTCCATTTGGCTCACTGACTTCACACACCATCAGGCTGACAGGCAGCTCTCAAGCAAACTACGAGTTCACACACTATGCTTAATGCCGTTTGAGTGCATTGTCCTGAAATGCAGCTTGGTGAGCATCCCACACAAACGAAGGCTCCACAGGCGGGTTTCACATGCCACCAACTCCACATTCAGAAACCACTTCAGCGCCAAAGCCGTTTTCAGCTAGCCCTAAATACAAAGGCACTAGACGCAAATGTTGCTGTAACAGCTAATTCCATCAAGCAACACGGCATGCTGCTGAATTGCATATTGAAGAAGAATCAGCCGAGTGGTTCTTGTGGCAGCACAGCTCCATTTGGCTCACTGACTTCACACACCATTAGGCTGACAGGCAGCTCTCAAGCAAACTCAGATTTCGCACACTATGCTTAATGTCGTTTGAGTGCATTGTCCTGAAATGCAGCTTGGTGAGCATCCCACACAAACGAAGGCTCCACAGGCCGGTTTCACATGCCACCAACTCCACATTCAGAAACCACTTCAGCGCCAAAGCCATTTTCAGCTAGCCCTAAATACAAAGGCGCTAGACGCAAATGTTGCTGTAAGAGCTAATTCCATCAAGCAGCACTGCATGTTGCTGAATTGCATATTGAAGAAGAATCAGCCGAGTGGTTTTTGTGGCAGCACAACTCCATTTGGCTCACTGACTTCACACACCATCAGGCTGACGGCAGCTCTCAATTAAACTACGAGTTCACACACTATGCTTAATGCTGTTTGAGTGCATTGTCCTGAAATGCAGCTTGGTGAGCATCCCACACAAACGAAGGCTCCACAGTCAGGTTTCACATGCCACCAACTCCACATTCAGAAACCACTTCAGCGCCAAAGCCGTTTTCAGCTAGCCCTAAATACAAAGGCGCTAGACGCAAATGTTGCTGTAACAGCTAATTCCATCAAGCAGCACTGCATGTTGCTGAATTGCATAATGAAGAAGAATCAGCCGAGTGGTTCTTGTGGCAGCACAACTCCATTTGGCTCACTGACTTCACACACCATCAGGCTGACAGGCAGCTCTCAAGCAAACCACGAGTTCGCACACTATGCTTAATGCCGTTTGAGTGCATTGTCCTGAAATGCAGCTTGGTGAGCATCCCACACAAACGAAGGCTCCACAGGCGGGTTTCACATGCCACCAACTCCACATTCAGAAACCACTTCAGCGCCAAAGCCGTTTTCAGCTAGCCATAAATACAAAGGCGCTAGACGCAATTGTTGCTCTAAGAGCTAATTCCATCAAGCAGCACTGCATGTTGCTGAATTGCATATTGAAGAAGAATCAGCTGAGTGGTTCTTTTGGCAGCACAACTCCATTTGGCTCACTGACTTCAGACACCATCAGGCTGACAGGCAGCTCTCAAGCAAACTCAGATTTCGCAAAGTATGCTTAATGCCGTTTGAGTGCATTGTCCTGAAATGCAGCTTGGTGAGCATCCCACACAAACGAAGGCTCCACAGGCGGGTTTCACATGCCACCAACTCCACATTCAGAAACCACTTCAGCGCCAAAGCCGTTTTCAGCTAGCCCTAAATACAAAGGCACTAGACGCAAATGTTGCTGTAACAGCTAATTCCATCAAGCAACACGGCATGTTGCTGAATTGCATAATGAAGAAGAATCAGCCGAGTGGTTCTGGTGGCATCACAGCTCCATTTGGCTCACTGACTTCACACACCATTAGGCTGACAGGCAGCTCTCAAGCAAACTCAGATTTCGCACACTATGCTTAATGTCGTTTGAGTGCATTGTCCTGAAATGCAGCTTGGTGAGCATCCCACACAAACGAAGGCTCCACAGGCCGGTTTCACATGCCACCAACTCCACATTCAGAAACCACTTCAGCGCCAAAGCCGTTTTCAGCTAGCCCTAAATACAAAGGCGCTAGACGCAAATGTTGCTGTAAGAGCTAATTCCATCAAGCAGCACTGCATGTTGCTGAATTGCATATTGAAGAAGAATCAGCCGAGTGGTTTTTGTGGCAGCACAACTCCATTTGGCTCACTGATTTCACACACCATCAGGCTGACGGCAGCTCTAAAGCAAACTACGAGTTCACACACTATGCTTAATGCCGTTTGAGTGCATTGTCCTGAAATGCAGCTTGGTGAGCATCCCACACAAACGAAGGCTCCATAGCAGGGTTTCACATGCCACCAACTCCACATTCAGAAACCACTTCAGCGCCAAAGCCGTTTTCAGCTAGCCCTAAATACAAAGGCGCTAGACGCAAATGTTGCTGTAAGAGCTAATTCCATCAAGCAGCACTGCATGTTGCTGAATTGCATAATGAAGAAGAATCAGCCGAGTGGTTCTTGTGGCAGCACAACTCCATTTGGCTCACTGACTTCACACACCATCAGGCTGACAGGCAGCTCTCAAGCAAACCACGAGTTCGCACACTATGCTTAATGCCGTTTGAGTGCATTGTCCTGAAATGCAGCTTGGTGAGCATCCCACACAAACGAAGTCACCACAGGCGGGTTTCACATGCCACCAACTCCACATTCAGAAACCACTTCAGCGCCAAAGCCATTTTCAGCTAGCCATAAATACAAAGGCGCTAGACGCAAATGTTGCTGTAACAGCTAATTCCATCAAGCAACACGGCATGTTGCTGAATTGCATATTGAAGAAGAATCAGCCGAGTGGTTCTTGTGGCAGCACAACTCCATTTGGCTCACTGACTTCACACACCATCAGGCTGACAGCAGCTCTCAAGCAAACTACGAGTTCACAACGTAGGCTTAATTCCGTTTGAGTGCATTGTCCTGAAATGCAGCTTGGTGAGCATCCCACACAAACGAAGGCTCCACAGGCGGGTTTCACATGCCACCAACTCCACATTCAGAAACCACTTCAGCACCAAAGCCGTTTTCAGCTAGCCCTAAATACAAAGGCGCTAGACGCAAATGTTGCTGTTATTGCTAATTCCATCAAGCAACACTGCATGTTGCTGAATTGCATATTGAAGAAGAATCAGCCGAGTGGTTCTTGTGGCAGCACAACACCATTTGGCTCACTGACTTCACACACCATCAGCCTGACAGGCAGCTCTCAAGCAAACCACGAGTTCGCACACTATGCTTAATGCCGTTTGAGTGCATTGTCCTGAAATGCAGCTTGGTGAGCATTCAACACAAACGAAGGCTCCACAG
Organism: Ochotona princeps; assembly: GCF_030435755.1. Classification (NCBI taxonomy): domain Eukaryota; kingdom Metazoa; phylum Chordata; class Mammalia; order Lagomorpha; family Ochotonidae; genus Ochotona; species Ochotona princeps. Next base: position 1,297,483 of record NC_080834.1, on the reverse strand, counting down.
GCGGGTTTCACATGCCACCAACTCCACATTCAGAAACCACTTCAGCGCCAAAGCCGTTTTCAGCTAGCCATACACACAAAGGCTGTAGACGCAAATGTTGCTGTAAGAGCTAATTCCATCAAGCAACACTGCATGTTGCTGAATTGCATATTGAAGAAGAATCAGCCGAGTGGTTCTTGTGGCAGCACAACTCCATTTGGCTCACTGACTTCACACACCATTAGGCTGACAGCAGCTCTCAAGCAAACTACGAGCTCACACACTATGCTTAATGCCGTTTGAGTGCATTGTCCTGAAATGCAGCTTGGTGAGCATCCCACACAAACGAAGGCTCCACAGGCGGGTTTCACATGCCACCAACTCCACATTCAGAAACCACTTCAGCGCCAAAGCCATTTTCAGCTCGCACTAAATACAAAGGCTGTAGACACAAATGTTGCTGTAAGAGCTAATTCCATCAAGCAACACTGCATGTTGCTGAATTGCATATTGAAGAAGAATCAGCCGAGTGGTTCTTGTGGCAGCACAACTCCATTTGGCTCACTGACTTCACACACCATTAGGCTGACAGCAGCTCTCAAGCAAACTACGAGCTCACACACTATGCTTAATGCCGTTTGAGTGCATTGTCCTGAAATGCAGCTTGGTGAGCATCCCACACAAACAAAGGCTCCACAGGCGGGTTTCACATGACACCAACTCCACATTCAGAAACCACTTCAGCGCCAAAGACGTTTTCAGATAGCCCTAAATACAAAGGCTCTAGATGCAAATGTTGCTGTAACAGCTAATTCCATCAAGCAACACTGCATGTTGCTGAATTGCATATTGAAGAAGTATCAGCCGAGTGGTTCTTGTGGCAGCACAACTCCAATTGGCTCACTGGCTTCACACACCATCAGCCTTCAGGCAGCTCTCAATTAAACTACGAGTTCACACACTATGCTTAATGCCGTTTGAGTGCATTGTCCTGAAATGCAGCTTGGTGAGCATCCCACACAAACAAAGGCTCCACAGCCGGGTTTCACATACCACCATCTCCACATTCAGGAACCACTTCAACGCCAAAGCCGTTTTCAGCTAGCCCTAAATACAAAGGCTCTAGACGCAAATGTTGCTGTAACAGCTAATTCCATCAAGCAACACTGAATGTTGCTGAATTGCTTATTGAAGGAGAATCAGCCGAGTGGTTCTTGTGGCAGCACAACTCCACTTGGCTCACTGACTTCACACACCATCAGGCTGACAGGCAGCTCTCAAGCAAACTCAGATTTCGCAAAGTATGCTTAATGCCGTTTGAGTGCATTGTCCTGAAATGCAGCTTGGTGAGCATCCCACACAAACGAAGGCTCCACAGGCGGGTTTCACATGCCACCAACTCCACATTCAGAAACCACTTCAGCGCCAAAGCCGTTTTCAGCTAGCCCTAAATACAAAGGCTGTAGATGCAAATGTTGCTGTAACAGCTAATTCCATCAAGCAACACTGCATGTTGCTGAACTGCATATTGAAGAAGAATCAGCCGAGTGGTTCTTGTGGCAGCACAGCTCCATTTGGCTCACTGACTTCACACACATTAGGCTGACAGGCAGCTCTCAAGCAAACTCAGATTTCGCACACTATGCTTAATGTCGTTTGAGTGCATTGTCCTGAAATGCAGCTTGGTGAGCATCCCACACAAACGAAGGCTCCACAGGCCGGTTTCACATGCCACCAACTCCACATTCAGAAACCACTTCAGCGCCAAAGCCGTTTTCAGCTAGCCATAAATACAAAGGCGCTAGACGCAAATGTTGCTCTAAGAGCTAATTCCATCAAGCAGCACTGCATGTTGCTGAATTGCATATTGAAGAAGAATCAGCCGAGTGGTTCTTGTGGCAGCACAACTCCATTTGGCTCACTGACTTCACACACCATCAGGCTGACAGCAGCTCTCAAGCAAACTCAGATTTCGCACACTATGCTTAATGCTGTTTGAGTGCATTGTCCTGAAATGCAGCTTGGTGAGCATCCCACACAAACGAAGGCTCCACAGGCGGGTTTCACATGCCACCAACTCCACATTCAGAAACCACTTCAGCGCCAAAGCCGTTTTCAGCTAGCCCTAAATACAAAGGCACAAGATGCAAATGTTGCTGTAACAGCTAATTCCATCAAGCAACACTGCATGTTGCTGAATTGCATATTGAAGAAGAATCAGCCGAGTGGTTCTGGTGGCAGCACAGCTCCATTTGGCTCACTGACTTCACACACATTAGGCTGACAGGCAGCTCTCAAGCAAACTCAGACTTCGCACACTATGCTTAATGTCGTTTGAGTGCATTGTCCTGAAATGCAGCTTGGTGAGCATCCCACACAAACGAAGGCTCCACAGGCGGGTTTCACATGACACCAACTCCACATTCAGAAACCACTTCAGCGCCAAAGCCATTTTCAGCTAGCCCTAAATACAAAGGCGCTAGACGCAAATGTTGCTGTAAGAGCTAATTCCATCAAGCAGCACTGCATGTTGCTGAATTGCATATTGAAGAAGAATCAGCCGAGTGGTTTTTGTGGCAGCACAACTCCATTTGGCTCACTGACTTCACACACCATCAGGCTGACGGCAGCTCTCAATTAAACTACGAGTTCACACACTATGCTTAATGCCGTTTGAGTGCATTGTCCTGAAATGCAGCTTGGTGAGCATCCCACACAAACGAAGGCTCCACAGGCGGGTTTCACATGCCACCAACTCCACATTTAGAAACCACTTCAGCGCCAAAGCCGTTTTCAGCTAGCCATAAATACAAAGGCGCTAGACGCAATTGTTGCTGTAAGAGCTAATTCCATCAAGCAGCACTGCATGTTGCTGAATTGCATATTGAAGAAGAATCAGCTGAGTGGTTCTTTTGGCACCACAACTCCATTTGGCTCACTGACTTCACACACCATCAGGCTGACGGCAGCTCTCAATTAAACTACGAGTTCACACACTATGCTTAATGCTGTTTGAGTGCATTGTCCTGAAATGCAGCTTGGTGAGCATCCCACACAAACGAAGGCTCCACATTCAGGTTTCACATGCCACCAACTCCACATTCAGAAACCACTTCAGCGCCAAAGCCGTTTTCAGCTAGCCCTAAATACAAAGGCGCTAGACGCAAATGTTGCTGTAAGAGCTAATTCCATCAAGCAGCACTGCATGTTGCTGAATTGCATAATGAAGAAGAATCAGCCGAGTGGTTCTTGTGGCAGCACAACTCCATTTGGCTCACTGACTTCACACACCATCAGGCTGACAGGCAGCTCTCAAGCAAACCACGAGTTCGCACACTATGCTTAATGCCGTTTGAGTGCATTGTCCTGAAATGCAGCTTGGTGAGCATCCCACACAAACGAAGGCTCCACAGGCGGGTTTCACATGCCACCAACTGCACATTAAGAAACCACTTCAGCGCCAAAGCCGTTTTCAGCTAGCCCTAAATACAAAGGCACTAGACGCAAATGTTGCTGTAACAGCTAATTCCATCAAGCAACACGGCATGTTGCTGAATTGCATAATGAAGAAGAATCAGCCGAGTGGTTCTGGTGGCATCACAGCTCCATTTGGCTCACTGACTTCACACACCATTAGGCTGACAGGCAGCTCTCAAGCAAACTCAGATTTCGCACACTATGCTTAATGTCGTTTGAGTGCATTGTCCTGAAATGCAGCTTGGTGAGCATCCCACACAAACGAAGGCTCCACAGGCCGGTTTCACATGCCACCAACTCCACATTCAGAAACCACTTCAGCGCCAAAGCCGTTTTCAGCTAGCCCTAAATACAAAGGCGCTAGACGCAAATGTTGCTGTAAGAGCTAATTCCATCAAGCAGCACTGCATGTTGCTGAATTGCATATTGAAGAAGAATCAGCCGAGTGGTTTTTGTGGCAGCACAACTCCATTTGGCTCACTGATTTCACACACCATCAGGCTGACGGCAGCTCTAAAGCAAACTACGAGTTCACACACTATGCTTAATGCCGTTTGAGTGCATTGTCCTGAAATGCAGCTTGGTGAGCATCCCACACAAACGAAGGCTCCATAGCAGGGTATCACATGCCACCAACTCCACATTCAGAAACCACTTCAGCGCCAAAGCCGTTTTCAGCTAGCCCTAAATACAAAGGCGCTAGACGCAAATGTTGCTGTAAGAGCTAATTCCATCAAGCAGCACTGCATGTTGCTGAATTGCATAATGAAGAAGAATCAGCCGAGTGGTTCTTGTGGCAGCACAACTCCATTTGGCTCACTGACTTCACACACCATCAGGCTGACAGGCAGCTCTCAAGCAAACCACGAGTTCGCACACTATGCTTAATGCCGTTTGAGTGCATTGTCCTGAAATGCAGCTTGGTGAGCATCCCACACAAACGAAGTCACCACAGTCGGGTTTCACATGCCACCAACTCCACATTCAGAAACCACTTCAGCGCCAAAGCCATTTTCAGCTAGCCATAAATACAAAGGCGCTAGACGCAAATGTTGCTGTAACAGCTAATTCCATCAAGCAACACGGCATGTTGCTGAATTGCATATTGAAGAAGAATCAGCCGAGTGGTTCTTGTGGCAGCACAACTCCATTTGGCTCACTGACTTCACACACCATCAGGCTGACAGCAGCTCTCAAGCAAACTACGAGTTCACAAAGTAGGCTTAATTCCGTTTGAGTGCATTGTCCTGAAATGCAGCTTGGTGAGCATCCCACACAAACGAAGGCTCCACAGGCGGGTTTCACATGCCACCAACTCCACATTCAGAAACCACTTCAGCACCAAAGCCGTTTTCAGCTAGCCCTAAATACAAAGGCGCTAGACGCAAATGTTGCTGTTATTGCTAATTCCATCAAGCAACACTGCATGTTGCTGAATTGCATATTGAAGAAGAATCAGCCGAGTGGTTCTTGTGGCAGCACAACTCCATTTGGCTCACTGACTTCACACACCATCAGCCTGACAGGCAGCTCTCAAGCAAACCACGAGTTCGCACACTATGCTTAATGCCGTTTGAGTGCATTGTCCTGAAATGCAGCTTGGTGAGCATTCAACACAAACGAAGGCTCCACAGGCGGGTTTCACATGCCACCAACTCCACATTCAGAAACCACTTCAGCGCCAAAGCCGTTTTCAGCTAGCCATACACACAAAGGCTGTAGACGCAAATGTTGCTGTAAGAGCTAATTCCATCAAGCAACACTGCATGTTGCTGAATTGCATATTGAAGAAGAATCAGCCGAGTGGTTCTTGTGGCAGCACAACTCCATTTGGCTCACTGACTTCACACACCATTAGGCTGACAGCAGCCCTCAAGCAAACTACGAGCTCACACACTATGCTTAATGCCGTTTGAGTGCATTGTCCTGAAATGCAGCTTGGTGAGCATCCCACACAAACGAAGGCTCCACAGGCGGGTTTCACATGCCACCAACTCCACATTCAGAAACCACTTCAGCGCCAAAGCCGTTTTCAGCTAGCCCTAAATACAAAGGCTGTAGACGCATATGTTGCTGTAAGAGCTAATTCCATCAAGCAACACTGCATGTTGCTGAATTGCATATTGAAGAAGAATCAGCCGAGTGGTTCTTGTGGCAGCACAACTCCATTTGGCTCACTGACTTCACACACCATCAGGCTACAGGCAGCTCTCAATTAAACTACGAGTTCACACACTATGCTTAATGCCGTTTGAGTGCATTGTCCTGAAATGCAGCTTGGTGAGCATCCCACACAAACAAAGGCTTCACAGCCGGGTTTCACATACCACCAACTCCACATTCAGGAACCACTTCAGCGCCAAAGCCGTTTTCAGCTCGCCATAAATACAAAGGCTCTAGACGCAAATGTTGCTGTAACAGCTAATTCCATCAAGCAACACTGCATGTTGCTGAATTGCTTATTGAAGGAGAATCAGCCGAGTGGTTCTTGTGGCAGCACAACTCCACTTGGCTCACTGACTTCACACACCATCAGGCTGACAGGCAGCTCTCAAGCAAAGTATGAGTTCACACACTATGCTTAATGCCATTTGAATGCATTGTCCTGAAATGCAGCTTGGTGAGCATCCCACACAAATGAAGGCTCCACAGGCGGGTTTCACATGCCACCAACTCCACATTCAGAAACCACTTCAGCGCCAAAGCCGTTTTCAGCTAGCCCTAAATACAAAGGCTCTAGACGCAAATGTTGCTGTAAGAGCTAATTCCATCAAGTAACACTGCATGTTGCTGAATTGCATATTGAAGAAGAATCAGCCGAGTGGTTCTTGTGGCAGCACATCTCCATTTGGCTCACTGTCTTCACACACCATCAGGCTGACAGGCAGCTCTCAAGCAAACTCAGATTTCGCACACTATGCTTAATGCCGTTTGAATGCATTGTCCTGAAATGCAGCTTGGTGAGCATCCCACACAAACGAAGGCTCCACAGGTGGGTTTCACATGCCACCAACTCCACATTCAGAAACCACTTCAGCGCCAAAGCCGTTTTCAGCTAGCCCTAAATACAAAGGATGTAGATGCAAATGTTGCTGTAAGAGCTAATTCCATCAAGCAACACTGCATGTTGCTGAACTGCATATTGAAGAAGAATCAGCCGAGTGGTTCTTGTGGCAGCACAACTCCATTTGGCTCACTGGCTTCACACACCATCAGGCTGACGGCAGCTCTCAAGCAAACTCAGATTTCGCAAAGTATGCTTAATGCCGTTTGAGTGTATTGTCCTGAAATGCAGCTTGGTGAGCATCCCACACAAACGAAGTCACCACAGGCGGGTTTCACATGCCACCAACTCCACATTCAGAAACCACTTCAGCGCCAAAGCCGTTTTCAGCTAGCCCTAAATACAAAGGCGCTAGACGCAAATGTTGCTGTAAGAGCTAATTCCATCAAGCAACACTGCATGTTGCTGAATTGCATATTGAAGAAGAATCAGCCGAGTGGTTCTTGTGGCAGCACAACTCCATTTGGCTCACTGACTTCACACACCATTAGGCTGACAGCAGCTCTCAAGCAAACTACGAGCTCACACACTATGCTTAATGCCGTTTGAGTGCATTGTCCTGAAATGCAGCTTGGTGAGCATCCCACACAAACGAAGGCTCCACAGGCGGGTTTCACATGCCACCAACTCCACATTCAGAAACCACTTCAGCGCCAAAGCCGTTTTCAGCTAGCCCTAAATACAAAGGCTGTAGACGCATATGTTACTGTAAGAGCTAATTCCATCAAGCAACACTGCATGTTGCTGAATTGCATATTGAAGAAGAATCAGCCGAGTGGTTCTTGTGGCAGCACAACTCCATTGGGCTCACTGACTTCACACACCATCAGGCTACAGGCAGCTCTCAATTAAACTACGAGTTCACACACTATGCTTAATGCCGTTTGAGTGCATTGTCCTGAAATGCAGCTTGGTGAGCATCCCACACAAACAAAGGCTCCACAGCCGGGTTTCACATACCACCAACTCCACATTCAGGAACCACTTCAGCGCCAAAGCCGTTTTCAGCTCGCCATAAATACAAAGGCTCTAGACGCAAATGTTGCTGTAACAGCTAATTCCATCAAGCAACACTGCATGTTGCTGAATTGCTTATTGAAGGAGAATCAGCCGAGTGGTTCTTGTGGCAGCACAACTCCATTTGGCTCACTGACTTCACACACCATCAGGCTGACAGGCAGCTCTCAAGCAAACTACGAGCTCACACACTATGCTTAATGCCATTTGAATGCATTGTCCTGAAATGCAGCTTGGTGAGCATCCCACACAAATGAAGGCTCCACAGGCGGGTTTCACATGCCACCAACTCCACATTCAGAAACCACTTCAGCGCCAAAGCCGTTTTCAGCTAGCCCTAAATACAAAGGCTCTAGACGCAAATGTTGCTGTAAGAGCTAATTCCATCAAGCAACACTGCATGTTGCTGAATTGCATATTGAAGAAGAATCAGCCGAATGGTTCTTGTGGCAGCACATCTCCATTTGGCTCACTGTCTTCACACACCATCAGGCTGACAGGCAGCTCTCAAGCAAACTCAGATTTCGCAAAGTATGCTTAATGCTGTTTGAGTGCATTGTCCTGAAATGCAGCTTGGTGAGCATCCCACACAAACGAAGGCTCCACAGGCGGGTTTCACATGCCACCAACTCCACATTCAGAAACCACTTCAGCGCCAAAGCCGTTTTCAGCTAGCCCTAAATACAAAGGACCTAGACGCAAATGTTGCTGTAAGAGCTAATTCCATCAAGCAACACTGCATGTTGCTGAACTGCATATTGAAGAAGAATCAGCCGAGTGGTTCTTGTGGCAGCACAACTCCATTTGGCTCACTGGCTTCACACACCATCAGGCTGACGGCAGCTCTCAAGCAAACTCAGATTTCGCACACTATGCTTAATGCCGTTTGAGTGTATTGTCCTGAAATGCAGCTTGGTGAGCATCCCACACAAACTAAGGCTCCACAGGCGGGTTTCACATGCCACCAACTCCACATTCAGAAACCACTTCAGCGCCAAAGCCGTTTTCAGCTAGCCATAAATACAAAGGCGCTAGACGCAAATGTTGCTGTAAGAGCTAATTCCATCAAGCAACACTGCATGTTGCTGAATTGCATATTGAAGAAGAATCAGCCGAGTGGTTCTTGTGGCAGCACAACTCCATTTGGCTCACTGGCTTCACACACCATCAGGCTGACTGCAGCTCTCAAGCAAACTACGAGTTCACAAAGTAGGCTTAATGCCGTTTGAGTGCATTGTCCTGAAATGCATCTAGGTGAGCATCCCACACAAACGAAGGCTCCACAGGCGGGTTTCACATGCCACCAACTCCACATTCAGAAACCACTTCAGCGCCAAAGCCGTTTTCAGCTAGCCATAAATACAAAGGCACAAGATGCAAATGTTGCTGTAACAGCTAATTCCATCAAGCAACACTGCATGTTGCTGAATTGCATATTGAAGAAGAATCAGCCGAGTGGTTCTGGTGGCAGCACAGCTCCATTTGGCTCACTGACTTCACACACATTAGGCTGACAGGCAGCTCTCAAGCAAACTCAGATTTCGCAAAGTATGCTTAATGCCGTTTGAGTGCATTGTCCTGAAATGCAGCTTGGTGAGCATCCCACACAAACGAAGGCTCCACAGGCGGGTTTCACATGCCACCAACTCCACATTCAGAAACCACTTCAGCGCCAAAGCCGTTTTCAGCTAGCCCTAAATACAAAGGACCTAGACGCAAATGTTGCTGTAAGAGCTAATTCCATCAAGCAACACTGCATGTTGCTGAACTGCATATTGAAGAAGAATCAGCCGAGTGGTTCTTGTGGCAGCACAACTCCATTTGGCTCACTGGCTTCACACACCATCAGGCTGACGGCAGCTCTCAAGCAAACTCAGATTTCGCACACTATGCTTAATGCCGTTTGAGTGTATTGTCCTGAAATGCAGCTTGGTGAGCATCCCACACAAACTAAGGCACCACAGGCGGGTTTCACATGCCACCAACTCCACATTCAGAAACCACTTCAGCGCCAAAGCCGTTTTCAGCTAGCCATAAATACAAAGGCGCTAGACGCAAATGTTGCTGTAAGAGCTAATTCCATCAAGCAACACTGCATGTTGCTGAATTGCATATTGAAGAAGAATCAGCCGAGTGGTTCTTGTGGCAGCACAACTCCATTTGGCTCACTGGCTTCACACACCATCAGGCTGACTGCAGCTCTCAAGCAAACTCAGATTTCGCACACTATGCTTAATGCTGTTTGAGTGCATTGTCCTGAAATGCAGCTTGGTGAGCATCCCACACAAACGAAGGCTCCACAGGCGGGTTTCACATGCCACCAACTCCACATTCAGAAACCACTTCAGCGCCAAAGCCGTTTTCAGCTAGCCCTAAATACAAAGGCACAAGATGCAAATGTTGCTGTAACAGCTAATTCCATCAAGCAACACTGCATGTTGCTGAATTGCATATTGAAGAAGAATCAGCCGAGTGGTTCTGGTGGCAGCACAGCTCCATTTGGCTCACTGACTTCACACACATTAGGCTGACAGGCAGCTCTCAAGCAAACTCAGACTTCGCACACTATGCTTAATGTCGTTTGAGTGCATTGTCCTGAAATGCAGCTTGGTGAGCATCCCACACAAACGAAGGCTCCACAGGCGGGTTTCACATGCCACCAACTCCACATTCAGAAACCACTTCAGCGCCAAAGCCATTTTCAGCTAGCCCTAAATACAAAGGCGCTAGACGCAAATGTTGCTGTAAGAGCTAATTCCATCAAGCAGCACTGCATGTTGCTGAATTGCATATTGAAGAAGAATCAGCCGAGTGGTTTTTGTGGCAGCACAACTCCATTTGGCTCACTGACTTCACACACCATCAGGCTGACGGCAGCTCTCAATTAAACTACGAGTTCACACACTATGCTTAATGCCGTTTGAGTGCATTGTCCTGAAATGCAGCTTGGTGAGCATCCCACACAAACGAAGGCTCCACAGGCGGGTTTCACATGCCACCAACTCCACATTCAGAAACCACTTCAGCGCCAAAGCCGTTTTCAGCTAGCCATAAATACAAAGGCGCTAGACGCAATTGTTGCTGTAAGAGCTAATTCCATCAAGCAGCACTGCATGTTGCTGAATTGCATATTGAAGAAGAATCAGCTGAGTGGTTCTTTTGGCACCACAACTCCATTTGGCTCACTGACTTCACACACCATCAGGCTGACGGCAGCTCTCAATTAAACTACGAGTTCACACACTATGCTTAATGCTGTTTGAGTGCATTGTCCTGAAATGCAGCTTGGTGAGCATCCCACACAAACGAAGGCTCCACATTCAGGTTTCACATGCCACCAACTCCACATTCAGAAACCACTTCAGCGCCAAAGCCGTTTTCAGCTAGCCATAAATACAAAGGCGCTAGACGCAAATGTTGCTGTAAGAGCTAATTCCATCAAGCAGCACTGCATGTTGCTGAATTGCATAATGAAGAAGAATCAGCCGAGTGGTTCTTGTGGCAGCACAACTCCATTTGGCTCACTGACTTCACACACCATCAGGCTGACAGGCAGCTCTCAAGCAAACCACGAGTTCGCACACTATGCTTAATGCCGTTTGAGTGCATTGTCCTGAAATGCAGCTTGGTGAGCATCCCACACAAACGAAGGCTCCACAGGCGGGTTTCACATGCCACCAACTGCACATTAAGAAACCACTTCAGCGCCAAAGCCGTTTTCAGCTAGCCATAAATACAAAGGCGCTAGACACAATTGTTGCTCTAAGAGCTAATTCCATCAAGCAGCACTGCATGTTGCTGAATTGCATATTGAAGAAGAATCAGCTGAGTGGTTCTTTTGGCAGCACAACTCCATTTGGCTCACTGACTTCAGACACCATCAGGCTGACAGCAGCTCTCAAGCAAACTACGAGTTCACAAAGTAGGCTTAATTCCGTTTGAGTGCATTGTCCTGAAATGCAGCTTGGTGAGCATCCCACACAAACGAAGGCTCCACAGGCGGGTTTCACATGCCACCAACTCCACATTCAGAAACCACTTCAGCACCAAAGCCGTTTTCAGCTAGCCCTAAATACAAAGGCGCTAGACGCAAATGTTGCTGTTATTGCTAATTCCATCAAGCAACACTGCATGTTGCTGAATTGCATATTGAAGAAGAATCAGCCGAGTGGTTCTTGTGGCAGCACAACTCCATTTGGCTCACTGACTTCACACACCATCAGCCTGACAGGCAGCTCTCAAGCAAACCACGAGTTCGCACACTATGCTTAATGCCGTTTGAGTGCATTGTCCTGAAATGCAGCTTGGTGAGCATTCAACACAAACGAAGGCTCCACAGGCGGGTTTCACATGCCACCAACTCCACATTCAGAAACCACTTCAGCGCCAAAGCCGTTTTCAGCTAGCCATACACACAAAGGCTGTAGACGCAAATGTTGCTGTAAGAGCTAATTCCATCAAGCAACACTGCATGTTGCTGAATTGCATATTGAAGAAGAATCAGCCGAGTGGTTCTTGTGGCAGCACAACTCCATTTGGCTCACTGACTTCACACACCATTAGGCTGACAGCAGCCCTCAAGCAAACTACGAGCTCACACACTATGCTTAATGCCGTTTGAGTGCATTGTCCTGAAATGCAGCTTGGTGAGCATCCCACACAAACGAAGGCTCCACAGGCGGGTTTCACATGCCACCAACTCCACATTCAGAAACCACTTCAGCGCCAAAGCCGTTTTCAGCTAGCCCTAAATACAAAGGCTGTAGACGCATATGTTGCTGTAAGAGCTAATTCCATCAAGCAACACTGCATGTTGCTGAATTGCATATTGAAGAAGAATCAGCCGAGTGGTTCTTGTGGCAGCACAACTCCATTTGGCTCACTGACTTCACACACCATCAGGCTACAGGCAGCTCTCAATTAAACTAGGAGTTCACACACTATGCTTAATGCCGTTTGAGTGCATTGTCCTGAAATGCAGCTTGGTGAGCATCCCACACAAACAAAGGCTTCACAGCCGGGTTTCACATACCACCAACTCCACATTCAGGAACCACTTCAGCGCCAAAGCCGTTTTCAGCTCGCCATAAATACAAAGGCTCTAGACGCAAATGTTGCTGTAACAGCTAATTCCATCAAGCAACACTGCATGTTGCTGAATTGCTTATTGAAGGAGAATCAGCCGAGTGGTTCTTGTGGCAGCACAACTCCACTTGGCTCACTGACTTCACACACCATCAGGCTGACAGGCAGCTCTCAAGCAAAGTATGAGTTCACACACTATGCTTAATGCCATTTGAATGCATTGTCCTGAAATGCAGCTTGGTGAGCATCCCACACAAATGAAGGCTCCACAGGCGGGTTTCACATGCCACCAACTCCACATTCAGAAACCACTTCAGCGCCAAAGCCGTTTTCAGCTAGCCCTAAATACAAAGGCTCTAGACGCAAATGTTGCTGTAAGAGCTAATTCCATCAAGTAACACTGCATGTTGCTGAATTGCATATTGAAGAAGAATCAGCCGAGAGGTTCTTGTGGCAGCACATCTCCATTTGGCTCACTGTCTTCACACACCATCAGGCTGACAGGCAGCTCTCAAGCAAACTCAGATTTCGCACACTATGCTTAATGCCGTTTGAATGCATTGTCCTGAAATGCAGCTTGGTGAGCATCCCACACAAACGAAGGCTCCACAGGCGGGTTTCACATGCCACCAACTCCACATTCAGAAACCACTTCAGCGCCAAAGCCGTTTTCAGCTAGCCCTAAATACAAAGGATGTAGATGCAAATGTTGCTGTAAGAGCTAATTCCATCAAGCAACACTGCATGTTGCTGAACTGCATATTGAAGAAGAATCAGCCGAGTGGTTCTTGTGGCAGCACAACTCCATTTGGCTCACTGGCTTCACACACCATCAGGCTGACGGCAGCTCTCAAGCAAACTCAGATTTCGCAAAGTATGCTTAATGCCGTTTGAGTGTATTGTCCTGAAATGCAGCTTGGTGAGCATCCCACACAAACGAAGTCACCACAGGCGGGTTTCACATGCCACCAACTCCACATTCAGAAACCACTTCAGCGCCAAAGCCGTTTTCAGCTAGCCCTAAATACAAAGGCTCTAGACGCAAATGTTGCTGTAAGAGCTAATTCCATCAAGCAACACTGCATGTTGCTGAATTGCATATTGAAGAAGAATCAGCCGAGTGGTTCTTGTGGCAGCACAACTCCATTTGGCTCACTGACTTCACACACCATTAGGCTGACAGCAGCTCTCAAGCAAACTACGAGCTCACACACTATGCTTAATGCCGTTTGAGTGCATTGTCCTGAAATGCAGCTTGGTGAGCATCCCACACAAACGAAGGCTCCACAGGCGGGTTTCACATGCCACCAACTCCACATTCAGAAACCACTTCAGCGCCAAAGCCGTTTTCAGCTAGCCCTAAATACAAAGGCTGTAGACGCATATGTTACTGTAAGAGCTAATTCCATCAAGCAACACTGCATGTTGCTGAATTGCATATTGAAGAAGAATCAGCCGAGTGGTTCTGGTGGCAGCACAACTCCATTTGGCTCACTGGCTTCACACACCATCAGGCTGACGGCAGCTCTCAAGCAAACTCAGATTTCGCACACTATGCTTAATGCCGTTTGAGTGTATTGTCCTGAAATGCAGCTTGGTGAGCATCCCACACAAACTAAGGCACCACAGGCGGGTTTCACATGCCACCAACTCCACATTCAGAAACCACTTCAGCGCCAAAGCCGTTTTCAGCTAGCCATAAATACAAAGGCGCTAGACGCAAATGTTGCTGTAAGAGCTAATTCCATCAAGCAACACTGCATGTTGCTGAATTGCATATTGAAGAAGAATCAGCCGAGTGGTTCTTGTGGCAGCACAACTCCATTTGGCTCACTGGCTTCACACACCATCAGGCTGACTGCAGCTCTCAAGCAAACTACGAGTTCACAAAGTAGGCTTAATGCCGTTTGAGTGCATTGTCCTGAAATGCAGCTTGGTGAGCATCCCACACAAACGAAGGCTCCACAGGCGGGTTTCACATGCCACCAACTCCACATTCAGAAACCACTTCAGCACCAAAGCCGTTTTCAGCTAGCCCTAAATACAAAGGCGCTAGATGCAAATGTTGCTGTTATTGCTAATTCCATCAAGCAACACTGCATGTTGCTGAATTGCATATTGAAGAAGAATCAGCCGAGTGGTTCTTGTGGCAGCACAACTCCATTTGGCTCACTGACTTCACACACCATCAGGCTGACAGGCAGCTCTCAAGCAAACTCAGATTTTGCAAAGTATACTTAATGCCGTTTGAGTGCATTGTCCTGAAATGCAGCTTGGTGAGCATTCCACACAAACGAAGGCTCCACAGGCCGGTTTCACATGCCACCAACTTCACATTCAGAAACCACTTCAGCGCCAAAGCCATTTTCAGCTCGCCCTAAATACAAAGGCTGTAGACACAAATGTTGCTGTAAGAGCTAATTCCATCAAGCAACACTGCATGTTGCTGAATTGCATATTGAAGAAGAATCAGCCGAGTGGTTCTTGTGGCAGCACAACTCCATTTGGCTCACTGACTTCACACACCATTAGGCTGACAGCAGCTCTCAAGCAAACTACTAGCTCACACACTATGCTTAATGCCGTTTGAGTGCATTGTCCTGAAATGCAGCTTGGTGAGCATCCCACACAAACGAAGGCTCCACAGGCGGGTTTCACATGCCACCAACTCCACATTCAGAAACCACTTCAGCGCCAAAGACGTTTTCAGATAGCCCTAAATACAAAGGCTGTAACGCATATGTTGCTGTAAGAGCTAATTCCATCAAGCAACACTGCATGTTGCTGAATTGCATATTGAAGAAGAATCAGCCGAGTGGTTCTTGTGGCAGCACAACTCCATTTGGCTCACTGGCTTCACACACCATCAGGCTACAGGCAGCTCTCAATTAAACTACGAGTTCACACACTATGCTTAATGCCGTTTGAGTGCATTGTCCTGAAATGCAGCTTGGTGAGCATCCCACACAAACGAAGGCTCCACAGCCGGGTTTCACATACTACCAACTCCACATTCAGGAACCACTTCAGCGCCAAAGCCGTTTTCAGCTCGCCATAAATACAAAGGCTCTAGACGCAAATGTTGCTGTAACAGCTAATTCCATCAAGCAGCACTGCATGTTGCTGAATTGCTTATTGAAGGAGAATCAGCCGAGTGGTTCTTGTGGCAGCACAACTCCACTTGGCTCACTGACTTCACACACCATCAGGCTGACAGGCAGCTCTCAAGCAAACTACGATTTCACACACTATGCTTAATGCCATTTGAATGCATTGTCCTGAAATGCAGCTTGGTGAGCATCCCACACAAACGAAGGCTGCACAGGCGGGTTTCACATGCCACCAACTCCACATTCAGAAACCACTTCAGCGCCAAAGCCGTTTTCAGCTAGCCCTAAATACAAAGGCTCTAGATGCAAATGTTGCTGTAAGAGCTAATTCCATCAAGCAGCACTGCATGTTGCTGAATTGCATATTGAAGAAGAATCAGCCGAATGGTTCTTGTGGCAGCACATCTCCATTTGGCTCACTGTCTTCACACACCATTAGGCTGACAGGCAGCTCTCAAGCAAACTCAGATTTCGCAAAGTATGCTTAATGCTGTTTGAGTGCATTGTCCTGAAATGCAGCTTGGTGACCATCCCACACAAACGAAGGCTCCACAGGCGGGTTTCACATGCCACCAACTCCACATTCAGAAACCGCTTCAGCGCCAAAGCCGTTTTCAGCTAGCCCTAAATACAAAGGACCTAGACGCAAATGTTGCTGTAAGAGCTAATTCCATCAAGCAACACTGCATGTTGCTGAACTGCATATTGAAGAAGAATCAGCCGAGTGGTTCTTGTGGCAGCACAACTCCATTTGGCTCACTGACTTCACACACCATCAGGCTGAAAGGCAGCTCTCAAGCAAACTCAGATTTCGCAAAGTATGCTTAATGCCGTTTGAGTGCATTGTCCTGAAATGCAGCTTGGTGAGCATCCTACACAAACGAAGGCTCCACAGGCGGGTTTCACATGCCACCAACTCCACATTCAGAAACCACTTCAGCGCCAAAGCCGTTTTCAGCTAGCCATAAATACAAAGGACCTAGACGCAAATGTTGCTGTAAGAGCTAATTCCATCAAGCAACACTGCATGTTGCTGAACTGCATATTGAAGAAGAATCAGCCGAGTGGTTCTTGTGGCAGCACAACTCCATTTGGCTCACTGGCTTCACACACCATTAGGCTGACGGCAGCTCTCAAGCAAACTCAGATTTCGCAAAGTATGCTTAATGCCGTTTGTGTGTATTGTCCTGAAATGCAGCTTGGTGAGCATCCCACATAAACGAAGGCTCCACAGGCGGGTTTCACATGCCACCAACTCCACATTCAGAAACCACTTCAGCGCCAAAGCCGTTTTCAGCTAGCCATAAATACGAAGGCGCTAGACGCAAATGTTGCTCTAAGAGCTAATTCCATCAAGCAGCACTGCATGTTGCTGAATTGCATATTGAAGAAGAATCAGCCGAGTGGTTCTTGTGGCAGCACAACTCCATTTGGCTCACTGACTTCACACACCATCAGGCTGACAGCAGCTCTCAAGCAAACTCAGATTTCGCAAAGTATGCTTAATGCTGTTTGAGTGCATTGTCCTGAAATGCAGCTTGGTGAGCATCCCACACAAACGAAGGCTCCACAGGCGGGTTTCACATGCCACCAACTCCACATTCAGAAACCACTTCAGCGCCAAAGCCGTTTTCAGCTAGCCCTAAATACAAAGGACCTAGACGCAAATGTTGCTGAAAGAGCTAATTCCATCAAGCAACACTGCATGTTGCTAAACTGCATATTGAAGAAGAATCAGCCGAGTGGTTCTTGTGGCAGCACAACTCCATTTGGCTCACTGGCTTCACACACCATCAGGCTGACAGGCAGCTCTCAAGCAAACTCAGATTTCGCACACTATGCTTAATGTCGTTTGAGTGCATTCTCCTGAAATGCAGCTTGGTGAGCATCCCACACAAACGAAGTCACCACAGGCGGGTTTCACATGCCACCAACTCAACATTCAGAAACCACTTCAGCGCCAAAGCCGTTTTCAGCTAGCCATAAATACAAAGGCACTAGAAGCAAATGTTGCTGTAACAGCTAATTCCATCAAGCAACACGGCATGTTGCTGAATTGCATATTGAAGAAGAATCAGCCGAGTGGTTCTTGTGGCAGCACAGCTCCATTTGGCTCACTGACTTCACACACCATTAGGCTGACAGGCAGCTCTCAAGCAAACTCAGATTTCGCACACTATGCTTAATGCCGTTTGAGTGCATTGTCCTGAAATGCAGCTTGGTGAGCATCCCACACAAACGAAGGCTCCACAGGCCGGTTTCACATGCCACCAACTCCACATTCAGAAACCACTTCAGCGCCAAAGCCGTTTTCAGCTAGCCCTAAATACAAAGGCGCTAGACGCAAATGTTGCTGTAAGAGCTAATTCCATCAAGCAGCACTGCATGTTGCTGAATTGCATATTGAAGAAGAATCAGCCGAGTGGTTTTTGTGGCAGCATAACTCCATTTGGCTCACTGACTTCACACACCATCAGGCTGACGGCAGCTCTCAAGCAAACTACGAGTTCACACACTATGCTTAATGCCGTTTGAGTGCATTGTCCTGAAATGCATCTAGGTGAGCATCCCACACAAACGAAGGCTCAACAGGCGGGTTTCACATGCCACCAACTCCACATTCAGAAACCACTTCAGCACCAAAGCCGTTTTCAGCTAGCCCTAAATACAAAGGCGCTAGACGCAAATGTTGCTGTTATTGCTAATTCCATCAAGCAACACTGCATCTTGCTGAATTGCATATTGAAGAAGAATCAGCCGAGTGGTTCTTGTGGCAGCACAACTCCATTTGGCTCACTGACTTCACACACCATCAGGCTGACAGGCAGCTCTCAAGCAAACTCAGATTTTGCAAAGTATGCTTAATGCCGTTTGACTGCATTGTCCTGAAATGCAGCTTGGTGAGCATTCCACACAAACGAAGGCTCCACAGGCCGGTTTCACATGCCACCAACTCCACATTCAGAAACCACTTCAGCGCCAAAGCCATTTTCAGCTCGCCCTAAATACAAAGGCTGTAGACACAAATGTTGCTGTAAGAGCTAATTCCATCAAGCAACACTGCATGTTGCTGAATTGCATATTGAAGAAGAATCAGCCGAGTGGTTCTTGTGGCAGCACAACTCCATTTGGCTCACTGACTTCACACACCATTAGGCTGACAGCAGCTCTCAAGCAAACTACGAGCTCACACACTATGCTTAATGCCGTTTGAGTGCATTGTCCTGAAATGCAGCTTGGTGAGCATCCCACACAAACGAAGGCTCCACAGCCGGGTTTCACATACTACCAACTCCACATTCAGGAACCACTTCAGCGCCAAAGCCGTTTTCAGCTCGCCATAAATACAAAGGCTCTAGACGCAAATGTTGCTGTAACAGCTAATTCCATCAAGCAGCACTGCATGTTGCTGAATTGCTTATTGAAGGAGAATCAGCCGAGTGGTTCTTGTGGCAGCACAACTCCACTTGGCTCACTGACTTCACACACCATCAGGCTGACAGGCAGCTCTCAAGCAAACTACGATTTCACACACTATGCTTAATGCCATTTGAATGCATTGTCCTGAAATGCAGCTTGGTGAGCATCCCACACAAATGAAGGCTGCACAGGCGGGTTTCACATGCCACCAACTCCACATTCAGAAACCACTTCAGCGCCAAAGCCGTTTTCAGCTAGCCCTAAATACAAAGGCTCTAGATGCAAATGTTGCTGTAAGAGCTAATTCCATCAAGCAGCACTGCATGTTGCTGAATTGCATATTGAAGAAGAATCAGCCGAATGGTTCTTGTGGCAGCACATCTCCATTTGGCTCACTGTCTTCACACACCATTAGGCTGACAGGCAGCTCTCAAGCAAACTCAGATTTCGCAAAGTATGCTTAATGCTGTTTGAGTGCATTGTCCTGAAATGCAGCTTGGTGACCATCCCACACAAACGAAGGCTCCACAGGCGGGTTTCACATGCCACCAACTCCACATTCAGAAACCGCTTCAGCGCCAAAGCCGTTTTCAGCTAGCCCTAAATACAAAGGACCTAGACGCAAATGTTGCTGTAAGAGCTAATTCCATCAAGCAACACTGCATGTTGCTGAACTGCATATTGAAGAAGAATCAGCCGAGTGGTTCTTGTGGCAGCACAACTCCATTTGGCTCACTGACTTCACACACCATCAGGCTGACAGGCAGCTCTCAAGCAAACTCAGATTTCGCAAAGTATGCTTAATGCCGTTTGAGTGCATTGTCCTGAAATGCAGCTTGGTGAGCATCCTACACAAACGAAGGCTCCACAGGCGGGTTTCACATGCCACCAACTCCACATTCAGAAACCACTTCAGCGCCAAAGCCGTTTTCAGCTAGCCATAAATACAAAGGACCTAGACGCAAATGTTGCTGTAAGAGCTAATTCCATCAAGCAACACTGCATGTTGCTGAACTGCATATTGAAGAAGAATCAGCCGAGTGGTTCTTGTGGCAGCACAACTCCATTTGGCTCACTGGCTTCACACACCATTAGGCTGACGGCAGCTCTCAAGCAAACTCAGATTTCGCAAAGTATGCTTAATGCCGTTTGTGTGTATTGTCCTGAAATGCAGCTTGGTGAGCATCCCACATAAACGAAGGCTCCACAGGCGGGTTTCACATGCCACCAACTCCACATTCAGAAACCACTTCAGCGCCAAAGCCGTTTTCAGCTAGCCATAAATACGAAGGCGCTAGACGCAAATGTTGCTCTAAGAGCTAATTCCATCAAGCAGCACTGCATGTTGCTGAATTGCATATTGAAGAAGAATCAGCCGAGTGGTTCTTGTGGCAGCACAACTCCATTTGGCTCACTGACTTCACACACCATCAGGCTGACAGCAGCTCTCAAGCAAACTCAGATTTCGCAAAGTATGCTTAATGCTGTTTGAGTGCATTGTCCTGAAATGCAGCTTGGTGAGCATCCCACACAAACGAAGGCTCCACAGGCGGGTTTCACATGCCACCAACTCCACATTCAGAAACCACTTCAGCGCCAAAGCCGTTTTCAGCTAGCCCTAAATACAAAGGACCTAGACGCAAATGTTGCTGAAAGAGCTAATTCCATCAAGCAACACTGCATGTTGCTGAACTGCATATTGAAGAAGAATCAGCCGAGTGGTTCTTGTGGCAGCACAACTCCATTTGGCTCACTGGCTTCACACACCATCAGGCTGACAGGCAGCTCTCAAGCAAACTCAGATTTCGCACACTATGCTTAATGTCGTTTGAGTGCATTCTCCTGAAATGCAGCTTGGTGAGCATCCCACACAAACGAAGTCACCACAGGCGGGTTTCACATGCCACCAACTCAACATTCAGAAACCACTTCAGCGCCAAAGCCGTTTTCAGCTAGCCATAAATACAAAGGCACTAGACGCAAATGTTGCTGTAACAGCTAATTCCATCAAGCAACACGGCATGTTGCTGAATTGCATATTGAAGAAGAATCAGCCGAGTGGTTCTTGTGGCAGCACAGCTCCATTTGGCTCACTGACTTCACACACCATTAGGCTGACAGGCAGCTCTCAAGCAAACTCAGATTTCGCACACTATGCTTAATGCCGTTTGAGTGCATTGTCCTGAAATGCAGCTTGGTGAGCATCCCACACAAACGAAGGCTCCACAGGCCGGTTTCACATGCCACCAACTCCACATTCAGAAACCACTTCAGCGCCAAAGCCGTTTTCAGCTAGCCCTAAATACAAAGGCGCTAGACGCAAATGTTGCTGTAAGAGCTAATTCCATCAAGCAGCACTGCATGTTGCTGAATTGCATATTGAAGAAGAATCAGCCGAGTGGTTTTTGTGGCAGCATAACTCCATTTGGCTCACTGACTTCACACACCATCAGGCTGACGGCAGCTCTCAAGCAAACTACGAGTTCACACACTATGCTTAATGCCGTTTGAGTGCATTGTCCTGAAATGCATCTAGGTGAGCATCCCACACAAACGAAGGCTCAACAGGCGGGTTTCACATGCCACCAACTCCACATTCAGAAACCACTTCAGCACCAAAGCCGTTTTCAGCTAGCCCTAAATACAAAGGCGCTAGACGCAAATGTTGCTGTTATTGCTAATTCCATCAAGCAACACTGCATCTTGCTGAATTGCATATTGAAGAAGAATCAGCCGAGTGGTTCTTGTGGCAGCACAACTCCATTTGGCTCACTGACTTCACACACCATCAGGCTGACAGGCAGCTCTCAAGCAAACTCAGATTTTGCAAAGTATGCTTAATGCCGTTTGAGTGCATTGTCCTGAAATGCAGCTTGGTGAGCATTCCACACAAACGAAGGCTCCACAGGCCGGTTTCACATGCCACCAACTCCACATTCAGAAACCACTTCAGCGCCAAAGCCATTTTCAGCTAGCCTAAATACAAAGGCTGTAGACACAAATGTTGCTGTAAGAGCTAATTCCATCAAGCAACACTGCATGTTGCTGAATTGCATATTGAAGAAGAATCAGCCGAGTGGTTCTTGTGGCAGCACAACTCCATTTGGCTCACTGACTTCACACACCATTAGGCTGACAGCAGCTCTCAAGCAAACTACGAGTTCGCACACTATGCTTAATGCCGTTTGAGTGCATTGTCCTGAAATGCAGCTTGGTGAGCATCCCACACAAACGAAGGCTCCACAGGCGGGTTTCACATGCCACCAACTCCACATTCAGAAACCACTTCAGCGCCAAAGACGTTTTCAGATAGCCCTAAATACAAAGGCTGTAGACGCATATGTTGCTGTAAGAGCTAATTCCATCAAGCAACACTGCATGTTGCTGAATTGCATATTGAAGAAGAATCAGCCGAGTGGTTCTTGTGGCAGCACAACTCCATTTGGCTCACTGGCTTCACACACCATCAGGCTACAGGCAGCTCTCAATTAAACTACGAGTTCACACACTATGCTTAATGCCGTTTGAGTGCATTGTCCTGAAATGCAGCTTGGTGAGCATCCCACACAAACAAAGGCTCCACAGCAGGGTTTCACATACTACCAACTCCACATTCAGGAACCACTTCAGCGCCACAGCCGTTTTCAGCTCGCCATAAATACAAAGGCTCTAGACGCAAATGTTGCTGTAACAGCTAATTCCATCAAGCAGCACTGCATGTTGCTGAATTGCTTATTGAAGGAGAATCATCCGAGTGGTTCTTGTGGCAGCACAACTCCACATGGCTCACTGACTTCACACACCATCAGGCTGACAGGCAGCTCTCAAGCAAACTACGATTTCACACACTATGCTTAATGCCATTTGAATGCATTGTCCTGAAATGCAGCTTGGTGAGCATCCCACACAAATGAAGGCTGCACAGGCGGGTTTCACATGCCACCAACTCCACATTCAGAAACCACTTCAGCGCCAAAGCCGTTTTCAGCTAGCCCTAAATACAAAGGCTCTAGATGCAAATGTTGCTGTAAGAGCTAATTCCATCAAGCAGCACTGCATGTTGCTGAATTGCATATTGAAGAAGAATCAGCCGAATGGTTCTTGTGGCAGCACATCTCCATTTGGCTCACTGTCTTCACACACCATTAGGCTGACAGGCAGCTCTCAAGCAAACTCAGATTTCGCAAAGTATGCTTAATGCTGTTTGAGTGCATTGTCCTGAAATGCAGCTTGGTGAGCATCCCACACAAACGAAGGCTCCACAGGCGGGTTTCACATGCCACCAACTCCACATTCAGAAACCGCTTCAGCGCCAAAGCCGTTTTCAGCTAGCCCTAAATACAAAGGACCTAGACGCAAATGTTGCTGTAAGAGCTAATTCCATCAAGCAACACTGCATGTTGCTGAACTGCATATTGAAGAAGAATCAGCCGAGTGGTTCTTGTGGCAGCACAACTCCATTTGGCTCACTGACTTCACACACCATCAGGCTGACAGGCAGCTCTCAAGCAAACTCAGATTTCGCAAAGTATGCTTAATGCCGTTTGAGTGCATTGTCCTGAAATGCAGCTTGGTGAGCATCCTACACAAACGAAGGCTCCACAGGCGGGTTTCACATGCCACCAACTCCACATTCAGAAACCACTTCAGCGCCAAAGCCGTTTTCAGCTAGCCATAAATACAAAGGACCTAGACGCAAATGTTGCTGTAAGAGCTAATTCCATCAAGCAACACTGCATGTTGCTGAACTGCATATTGAAGAAGAATCAGCCGAGTGGTTCTTGTGGCAGCACAACTCCATTTGGCTCACTGGCTTCACACACCATTAGGCTGACGGCAGCTCTCAAGCAAACTCAGATTTCGCAAAGTATGCTTAATGCCGTTTGTGTGTATTGTCCTGAAATGCAGCTTGGTGAGCATCCCACATAAACGAAGGCTCCACAGGCGGGTTTCACATGCCACCAACTCCACATTCAGAAACCACTTCAGCGCCAAAGCCGTTTTCAGCTAGCCATAAATACGAAGGCGCTAGACGCAAATGTTGCTCTAAGAGCTAATTCCATCAAGCAGCACTGCATGTTGCTGAATTGCATATTGAAGAAGAATCAGCCGAGTGGTTCTTGTGGCAGCACAACTCCATTTGGCTCACTGACTTCACACACCATCAGGCTGACGGCAGCTCTCAAGCAAACTCAGATTTCGCAAAGTATGCTTAATGCTGTTTGAGTGCATTGTCCTGAAATGCAGCTTGGTGAGCATCCCACACAAACGAAGGCTCCACAGGCGGGTTTCACATGCCACCAACTCCACATTCAGAAACCACTTCAGCGCCAAAGCCGTTTTCAGCTAGCCCTAAATACAAAGGACCTAGACGCAAATGTTGCTGAAAGAGCTAATTCCATCAAGCAACACTGCATGTTGCTGAACTGCATATTGAAGAAGAATCAGCCGAGTGGTTCTTGTGGCAGCACAACTCCATTTGGCTCACTGGCTTCACACACCATCAGGCTGACAGGCAGCTCTCAAGCAAACTCAGATTTCGCACACTATGCTTAATGTCGTTTGAGTGCATTCTCCTGAAATGCAGCTTGGTGAGCATCCCACACAAACGAAGTCACCACAGGCGGGTTTCACATGCCACCAACTCAACATTCAGAAACCACTTCAGCGCCAAGCCGTTTTCAGCTAGCCATAAATACAAAGGCACTAGAAGCAAATGTTGCTGTAACAGCTAATTCCATCAAGCAACACGGCATGTTGCTGAATTGCATATTGAAGAAGAATCAGCCGAGTGGTTCTTGTGGCAGCACAGCTCCATTTGGCTCACTGACTTCACACACCATTAGGCTGACAGGCAGCTCTCAAGCAAACTCAGATTTCGCACACTATGCTTAATGCCGTTTGAGTGCATTGTCCTGAAATGCAGCTTGGTGAGCATCCCACACAAACGAAGGCTCCACAGGCCGGTTTCACATGCCACCAACTCCACATTCAGAAACCACTCAGCGCCAAAGCCGTTTTCAGCTAGCCCTAAATACAAAGGCGCTAGACGCAAATGTTGCTGTAAGAGCTAATTCCATCAAGCAGCACTGCATGTTGCTGAATTGCATATTGAAGAAGAATCAGCCGAGTGGTTTTTGTGGCAGCATAACTCCATTTGGCTCACTGACTTCACACACCATCAGGCTGACGGCAGCTCTCAAGCAAACTACGAGTTCACACACTATGCTTAATGCCGTTTTGAGTGCATTGTCCTGAAATGCATCTAGGTGAGGCATCCCACACAAACGAAGGCTCAACAGGCGGGTTTCACATGCCACCAACTCCACATTCAGAAACCACTTCAGCACCAAAGCCGTTTTCAGCTAGCCCTAAATACAAAGGCGCTAGACGCAAATGTTGCTGTTATTGCTAATTCCATCAAGCAACACTGCATCTTGCTGAATTGCATATTGAAGAAGAATCAGCCGAGTGGTTCTTGTGGCAGCACAACTCCATTTGGCTCACTGACTTCACACACCATCAGGCTGACAGGCAGCTCTCAAGCAAACTCAGATTTTGCAAAGTATGCTTAATGCCGTTTGACTGCATTGTCCTGAAATGCAGCTTGGTGAGCATTCCACACAAACGAAGGCTCCACATGCCGGTTTCACATGCCACCAACTCCACATTCAGAAACCACTTCAGCGCCAAAGCCATTTTCAGCTCGCCCTAAATACAAAGGCTGTAGACACAAATGTTGCTGTAAGAGCTAATTCCATCAAGCAACACTGCATGTTGCTGAATTGCATATTGAAGAAGAATCAGCCGAGTGGTTCTTGTGGCAGCACAACTCCATTTGGCTCACTGACTTCACACACCATTAGGCTGACAGCAGCTCTCAAGCAAACTACGAGCTCACACACTATGCTTAATGCCGTTTGAGTGCATTGTCCTGAAATGCAGCTTGGTGAGCATCCCACACAAACGAAGGCTCCACAGCCGGGTTTCACATACTACCAACTCCACATTCAGGAACCACTTCAGCGCCAAAGCCGTTTTCAGCTCGCCATAAATACAAAGGCTCTAGACGCAAATGTTGCTGTAACAGCTAATTCCATCAAGCAGCACTGCATGTTGCTGAATTGCTTATTGAAGGAGAATCAGCCGAGTGGTTCTTGTGGCAGCACAACTCCACTTGGCTCACTGACTTCACACACCATCAGGCTGACAGGCAGCTCTCAAGCAAACTACGATTTCACACACTATGCTTAATGCCATTTGAATGCATTGTCCTGAAATGCAGCTTGGTGAGCATCCCACACAAATGAAGGCTGCACAGGCGGGTTTCACATGCCACCAACTCCACATTCAGAAACCACTTCAGCGCCAAAGCCGTTTTCAGCTAGCCCTAAATACAAAGGCTCTAGATGCAAATGTTGCTGTAAGAGCTAATTCCATCAAGCAGCACTGCATGTTGCTGAATTGCATATTGAAGAAGAATCAGCCGAATGGTTCTTGTGGCAGCACATCTCCATTTGGCTCACTGTCTTCACACACCATTAGGCTGACAGGCAGCTCTCAAGCAAACTCAGATTTCGCAAAGTATGCTTAATGCTGTTTGAGTGCATTGTCCTGAAATGCAGCTTGGTGACCATCCCACACAAACGAAGGCTCCACAGGCGGGTTTCACATGCCACCAACTCCACATTCAGAAACCGCTTCAGCGCCAAAGCCGTTTTCAGCTAGCCCTAAATACAAAGGACCTAGACGCAAATGTTGCTGTAAGAGCTAATTCCATCAAGCAACACTGCATGTTGCTGAACTGCATATTGAAGAAGAATCAGCCGAGTGGTTCTTGTGGCAGCACAACTCCATTTGGCTCACTGACTTCACACACCATCAGGCTGACAGGCAGCTCTCAAGCAAACTCAGATTTCGCAAAGTATGCTTAATGCCGTTTGAGTGCATTGTCCTGAAATGCAGCTTGGTGAGCATCCTACACAAACGAAGGCTCCACAGGCGGGTTTCACATGCCACCAACTCCACATTCAGAAACCACTTCAGCGCCAAAGCCGTTTTCAGCTAGCCATAAATACAAAGGACCTAGACGCAAATGTTGCTGTAAGAGCTAATTCCATCAAGCAACACTGCATGTTGCTGAACTGCATATTGAAGAAGAATCAGCCGAGTGGTTCTTGTGGCAGCACAACTCCATTTGGCTCACTGGCTTCACACACCATTAGGCTGACGGCAGCTCTCAAGCAAACTCAGATTTCGCAAAGTATGCTTAATGCCGTTTGTGTGTATTGTCCTGAAATGCAGCTTGGTGAGCATCCCACATAAACGAAGGCTCCACAGGCGGGTTTCACATGCCACCAACTCCACATTCAGAAACCACTTCAGCGCCAAAGCCGTTTTCAGCTAGCCATAAATACGAAGGCGCTAGACGCAAATGTTGCTCTAAGAGCTAATTCCATCAAGCAGCACTGCATGTTGCTGAATTGCATATTGAAGAAGAATCAGCCGAGTGGTTCTTGTGGCAGCACAACTCCATTTGGCTCACTGACTTCACACACCATCAGGCTGACAGCAGCTCTCAAGCAAACTCAGATTTCGCAAAGTATGCTTAATGCTGTTTGAGTGCATTGTCCTGAAATGCAGCTTGGTGAGCATCCCACACAAACGAAGGCTCCACAGGCGGGTTTCACATGCCACCAACTCCACATTCAGAAACCACTTCAGCGCCAAAGCCGTTTTCAGCTAGCCCTAAATACAAAGGACCTAGACGCAAATGTTGCTGAAAGAGCTAATTCCATCAAGCAACACTGCATGTTGCTGAACTGCATATTGAAGAAGAATCAGCCGAGTGGTTCTTGTGGCAGCACAACTCCATTTGGCTCACTGGCTTCACACACCATCAGGCTGACAGGCAGCTCTCAAGCAAACTCAGATTTCGCACACTATGCTTAATGTCGTTTGAGTGCATTCTCCTGAAATGCAGCTTGGTGAGCATCCCACACAAACGAAGTCACCACAGGCGGGTTTCACATGCCACCAACTCAACATTCAGAAACCACTTCAGCGCCAAAGCCGTTTTCAGCTAGCCATAAATACAAAGGCACTAGACGCAAATGTTGCTGTAACAGCTAATTCCATCAAGCAACACGGCATGTTGCTGAATTGCATATTGAAGAAGAATCAGCCGAGTGGTTCTTGTGGCAGCACAGCTCCATTTGGCTCACTGACTTCACACACCATTAGGCTGACAGGCAGCTCTCAAGCAAACTCAGATTTCGCACACTATGCTTAATGCCGTTTGAGTGCATTGTCCTGAAATGCAGCTTGGTGAGCATCCCACACAAACGAAGGCTCCACAGGCCGGTTTCACATGCCACCAACTCCACATTCAGAAACCACTTCAGCGCCAAAGCCGTTTTCAGCTAGCCCTAAATACAAAGGCGCTAGACGCAAATGTTGCTGTAAGAGCTAATTCCATCAAGCAGCACTGCATGTTGCTGAATTGCATATTGAAGAAGAATCAGCCGAGTGGTTCTTGTGGCAGCACAACTCCATTTGGCTCACTGACTTCACACACCATTAGGCTGACAGCAGCTCTCAAGCAAACTACGAGCTCAGACACTATGCTTAATGCCGTTTGAGTGCATTGTCCTGAAATGCAGCTTGGTGAGCATCCCACACAAACGAAGGCTCCACAGGCGGGTTTCACATGCCACCAACTCCACATTCAGAAACCACTTCAGCGCCAAAGACGTTTTCAGATAGCCCTAAATACAAAGGCTGTAGACGCATATGTTGCTGTAAGAGCTAATTCCATCAAGCAACACTGCATGTTGCTGAATTGCATATTGAAGAAGAATCAGCCGAGTGGTTCTTGTGGCAGCACAACTCCATTTGGCTCACTGGCTTCACACACCATCAGGCTACAGGCAGCTCTCAATTAAACTACGAGTTCACACACTATGCTTAATGCCGTTTGAGTGCATTGTCCTGAAATGCAGCTTGGTGAGCATCCCACACAAACAAAGGCTCCACAGCAGGGTTTCACATACTACCAACTCCACATTCAGGAACCACTTCAGCGCCACAGCCGTTTTCAGCTCGCCATAAATACAAAGCCTCTAGACGCAAATGTTGCTGTAACAGCTAATTCCATCAAGCAGCACTGCATGTTGCTGAATTGCTTATTGAAGGAGAATCATCCGAGTGGTTCTTGTGGCAGCACAACTCCACATGGCTCACTGACTTCACACACCATCAGGCTGACAGGCAGCTCTCAAGCAAACTACGAGTTCACACACTATGCTTAATGCCATTTGAATGCATTGTCCTGAAATGCAGCTTGGTGAGCATCCCACACAAATGAAGGCTCCACAGGCGGGTTTCACATGCCACCAACTCCACATTCAGAAACCACTTCAGCGCCAAAGCCGTTTTCAGCTAGCCATAAATACAAAGGCTCTAGACGCAAATGTTGCTGTAAGAGCTAATTCCATCAAGCAACACTGCATGTTGCTGAATTGCATATTGAAGAAGAATCAGCCGAATGGTTCTTGTGGCAGCACATCTCCATTTGGCTCACTGTCTTCACACACCATCAGGCTGACAGGCAGCTCTCAAGCAAACTCAGATTTCGCAAAGTATGCTTAATGCCGTTTGAGTGCATTGTCCTGAAATGCAGCTTGGTGAGCATCCCACACAAACGAAGGCTCCACAGGCGGGTTTCACATGCCACCAACTCCACATTCAGAAACCACTTCAGCGCCAAAGCCGTTTTCAGCTAGCCCTAAATACAAAGGACCTAGACGCAAATGTTGCTGTAAGAGATAATTCCATCAAGCAACACTGCATGTTGCTGAACTGCATATTGAAGAAGAATCAGCCGAGTGGTTCTTGTGGCAGCACAACTCCATTTGGCTCACTGGCTTCACACACCATTAGGCTGATGGCAGCTCTCAAGCAAACTCAGATTTCGCAAAGTATGCTTAATGCCGTTTGTGTGTATTGTCCTGAAATGCAGCTTGGTGAGCATCCCACATAAACGAAGGCTCCACAGCCGGGTTTCACATGCCACCAACTCCACATTCAGAAACCACTTCAGCGCCAAAGCCGTTTTCAGCTAGCCATAAATACGAATGCGCTAGACGCAAATGTTGCTCTAAGAGCTAATTCCATCAAGCAGCACTGCATGATGCTGAATTGCATATTGAAGAAGAATCAGCCGAGTGGTTCTTGTGGCAGCACAACTCCATTTGGCTCACTGACTTCACACACCATCAGGCTGACAGCAGCTCTCAAGCAAACTCAGATTTCGCAAAGTATGCTTAATGCCGTTTGAGTGCATTGTCCTGAAATGCAGCTTGGTGAGCATCCCACACAAACGAAGGCTCCACAGGCCGGTTTCACATGCCACCAACTCCACATTCAGAAACCACTTCAGCGCCAAAGCCGTTTTCAGCTAGCCCTAAATACAAAGGCGCTAGACGCAAATGTTGCTGTAAGAGCTAATTCCATCAAGCAGCACTGCATGTTGCTGAATTGCATATTGAAGAAGAATCAGCCGAGTGGTTTTTGTGGCAGCATAACTCCATTTGGCTCACTGACTTCACACACCATCAGGCTGACGGCAGCTCTCAAGCAAACTACGAGTTCACACACTATGCTTAATGCCGTTTGAGTGCATTGTCCTGAAATGCATCTAGGTGAGCATCCCACACAAACGAAGGCTCAACAGGCGGGTTTCACATGCCACCAACTCCACATTCAGAAACCACTTCAGCACCAAAGCCGTTTTCAGCTAGCCCTAAATACAAAGGCGCTAGACGCAAATGTTGCTGTTATTGCTAATTCCATCAAGCAACACTGCATCTTGCTGAATTGCATATTGAAGAAGAATCAGCCGAGTGGTTCTTGTGGCAGCACAACTCCATTTGGCTCACTGACTTCACACACCATCAGGCTGACAGGCAGCTCTCAAGCAAACTCAGATTTCGCAAAGTATGCTTAATGCCGTTTGAGTGCATTGTCCTGAAATGCAGCTTGGTGAGCATTCCACACAAACGAAGGCTCCACAGGCCGGTTTCACATGCCACCAACTCCACATTCAGAAACCACTTCAGCGCCAAAGCCATTTTCAGCTCGCCCTAAATACAAAGGCGCTAGACACAAATATTGCTGTAAGAGCTAATTCCATCAAGCAACACTGCATGTTGCTGAATTGCATATTGAAGAAGAATCAGCCGAGTGGTTCTTGTGGCAGCACAACTCCATTTGGCTCACTGACTTCACACACCATTAGGCTGACAGCAGCTCTCAAGCAAACTACTAGCTCACACACTATGCTTAATGCCGTTTGAGTGCATTGTCCTGAAATGCAGCTTGGTGAGCATCCCACACAAACGAAGGCTCCACAGGCGGGTTTCACATGCCACCAACTCCACATTCAGAAACCACTTCAGCGCCAAAGCCGTTTTCAGCTAGCCATAAATACAAAGGCTCTAGACGCAAATGTTGCTGTAACAGCTAATTCCATCAAGCAGCACTGCATGTTGCTGAATTGCTTATTGAAGGAGAATCAGCCGAGTGGTTCTTGTGGCAGCACAACTCCACATGGCTCACTGACTTCACACACCATCAGGCTGACAGGCAGCTCTCAAGCAAACTACGAGTTCACACACTATGCTTAATGCCATTTGAATGCATTGTCCTGAAATGCAGCTTGGTGAGCATCCCACACAAATGAAGGCTCCACAGGCGGGTTTCACATGCCACCAACTCCACATTCAGAAACCACTTCAGCGCCAAAGCCGTTTTCAGCTAGCCATAAATACAAAGGCTCTAGACGCAAATGTTGCTGTAAGAGCTAATTCCATCAAGCAACACTGCATGTTGCTGAATTGCATATTGAAGAAGAATCAGCCGAATGGTTCTTGTGGCAGCACATCTCCATTTGGCTCACTGTCTTCACACACCATCAGGCTGACAGGCAGCTCTCAAGCAAACTCAGATTTCGCAAAGTATGCTTAATGCCGTTTGAGTGCATTGTCCTGAAATGCAGCTTGGTGAGCATCCCACACAAACGAAGGCTCCACAGGCGGGTTTCACATGCCACCAACTCCACATTCAGAAACCACTTCAGCGCCAAAGCCGTTTTCAGCTAGCCCTAAATACAAAGGACCTAGACGCAAATGTTGCTGTAAGAGATAATTCCATCAAGCAACACTGCATGTTGCTGAACTGCATATTGAAGAAGAATCAGCCGAGTGGTTCTTGTGGCAGCACAACTCCATTTGGCTCACTGGCTTCACACACCATTAGGCTGATGGCAGCTCTCAAGCAAACTCAGATTTCGCAAAGTATGCTTAATGCCGTTTGTGTGTATTGTCCTGAAATGCAGCTTGGTGAGCATCCCACATAAACGAAGGCTCCACAGGCAGGTTTCACATGCCACCAACTCCACATTCAGAAACCACTTCAGCGCCAAAGCCGTTTTCAGCTAGCCATAAATACGAATGCGCTAGACGCAAATCTTGCTCTAAGAGCTAATTCCATCAAGCAGCACTGCATGTTGCTGAATTGCATAATGAAGAAGAATCAGCCGAGTGGTTCTTGTGGCAGCACAACTCCATTTGGCTCACTGACTTCACACACCATCAGGCTGACAGGCAGCTCTCAAGCAAACTACGAGTTCGCACACTATGCTTATTGCCGTTTGAGTGCATTGTCCTGAAATGCAGCTTGGTGAGCATCCCACACAAACGAAGGCTCCACAGGCAGGTTTCACATGCCACCAACTCCACATTCAGAAACCACTTCAGCGCCAAAGCCGTTTTCAGCTAGCCATAAATACAAAGGCTCTGGACACAAATATTGCTGTAAGAGCTAATTCCATCAAGCAACATTGCATGTTTCTGAATTGCATAATGAAGAAGAATCAGCCGAGTGGTTTTGTGGCAGCACAACTCCATTTGGCTCACTGAATTCACACACCATCAGGCTGACGGCAGCTCTCAAGCAAACTACGAGTTCACACACTATGCTTAATGCCGTTTGAGTGCATTGTCCTGAAATGCAGCTTGGTGAGCATCCCACACAAACGAAGGCTCCACAGCCGGGTTTCACATGCCACCAACTCCACATTCAGAAACCATTTCAGCGCCAAAGCCGTTTTCAGCTAGCCATAAATACAAAGGACCTAGACGCAAATGTTGCTGTAAGAGCTAATTCCAACAAGCAGCACTGCATGTTGCTGAATTGCATAATGAAGAAGAATCAGCCGAGTGGTTCTTGTGGCAGCACAACTCCATTTGGCTCACTGACTTCACACACCATCAGGCTGACAGGCAGCTCTCAAGCAAACTACGAGTTCGCACACTATGCTTAATGCCGTTTGAGTGCATGGTCCTGAAATGCAGCTTGGTGAGCATTCCACACAAACGAAGGCTCCACAGGCCGGTTTCACATGCCACCAACTCCACATTCAGAAACCACTTCAGCACCAAAGCCGTTTTCAGCTAGCCATAAATACAAAGGCGCTAGACGCAAATGTTGCTGTAAGAGCTAATTCCATCAAGCAGCACTGCATGTTGCTGAATTGCATAATGAAGAAGAATCAGCCGAGTGGTTCTTGTGGCAGCACAACTCCATTTGGCTCACTGACTTCACACACCATCAGGCTGACAGGTAGCTCTCAAGCAAACTACGAGTTCGCACACTATGCTTAATGCCGTTTGAGTGCATTGTCCTGAAATGCAGCTTGGTGAGCATCCCACACAAACGAAGGCTCCACAGGCAGGTTTCACATGCCACCAACTCCACATTCAGAAACCACTTCAGCGCCAAAGCCGTTTTCAGCTAGCCATAAATACAAAGGCTCTGGACACAAATATTGCTGTAAGAGCTAATTCCATCAAGCAACATTGCATGTTTCTGAATTGCATAATGAAGAAGAATCAGCCGAGTGGTTCTTGTGGCAGCACAACTCCATTTGGCTCACTGACTTCACACACCATCAGGCTGACGGCAGCTCTCAAGCAAACTACGAGTTCACACACTATGCTTAATGCCGTTTGAGTGCATTGTCCTGAAATGCAGCTTGGTGAGCATCCCACACAAACGAAGGCTCCACAGCCGGGTTTCACATGCCACCAACTCCACATTCAGAAACCACTTCAGCGCCAAAGCCGTTTTCAGCTAGCCCTAAGTACAAAGGCTCTAGAAGCAAATGTTGCTGTAAGGACTAATTACATCAAGCAGCACTGCATGTTGCTGAATTGCATGATGAAGAAGAATCAGCCGAGTGGTTCTTGTGGCAGCACAACTCCATTTGGCTCACTGACTTCACACAACATCAGGCTGACAGGCAGCTCTCAAGCAAACCACGAGTTCGCACACTATGCTTAATGCCGTTTGAGTGCATTGTCCTGAAATGCAGCTTGGTGAGCATCCCACACAAACGAAGTCACCACAGGCGGGTTTCACATGCCACCAACTCAACATTCAGAAACCACTTCAGCGCCAAAGCCGTTTTCAGCTAGCCCTAAATACAAAGGCACTAGACGCAAATGTTGCTGTAACAGCTAATTCCATCAAGCAACACGGCATGTTGCTGAATTGCATATTGAAGAAGAATCAGCCGAGTGGTTCTGGTGGCAGCACAACTCCATTTGGCTCACTGACTTCACACACCATCAGGCTGACGGCAGCTCTCAAGCAAACTCAGATTTCGCACACTATGCTTAATGTCGTTTGAGTGCATTGTCCTGAGATGCAGCTTGGTGAGCATCCCACACAAACGAAGGCTCCACAGGCCGGTTTCACATGCCACCAACTCCACATTCAGAAACCACTTCAGCGCCAAAGCCGTTTTCAGCTAGCCCTAAATACAAAGGACCTAGACGCAAATGTTGCTCTAAGAGCTAATTCCATCAAGTAACATTGCATGTTTCTGAATTGCATATTGAAGAAGAATCAGCCGAGTGGTTCTTGTGGCAGCACAACTCCATTTGGCTCACTGACTTCACACACCATCAGGCTTACAGCATCTCTCAAGCAAACTACGAGTTCACACACTATGCTTAATGCCGTTTGAGTGCATTGTCCTGAAATGCAGCTTGGTGAGCATCTCACACAAACGAAGGCTCCACAGGCGGGTTTCACATGCCACCAACTCCACATTCAGAAACCACTTCAGCGCCAAAGCCGTTTTCACCTAGCCCTAAATACAAAGGCGCTAGACGCAAATGTTGCTGTAAGGGCTAATTCCATCAAGCAACACGGCATGTTTCTGAATTGCATATTGAAGAAGAATCAGCCGAATGGTTCTTGTGGCAGCACAACTCCATTTGGCTCACTGACTTCACACACCATCAGGCTGACGGCAGCTCTCAAGCAAACTACGAGTTCACACACTATGCTTAATGCCGTTTGAGTGCATTGTCCTGAAATGCAGCTTGTTGAGCATCCCACACAAACGAAGGCTCCACAGGCAGGTTTCACATGCCACCAACTCCACATTCAGAAACCACTTCAGCGCCAAAGCCGTTTTCAGCTAGCCATATATACAAAGGCGCTAGACGCAAATGTTGCTGTAAGAGCTAATTCCATCAAGCAACACTGCATGTTGCTGAATTGCATATTGAAGAAGAATCAGCCGAGTGGTTCTGGTGGCAGCACAACTCCATTTGGCTCACTGACTTCACACACCATCAGGCTGACAGGCATCTCTCAAGCAAACTACGAGTTCACACACTATGCTTAATGCCGTTTGAGTGCATTGTCCTGAAATGCAGCTTGGTGAGCATCCCACACAAACGAAGGCTCCACAGCCGGGTTTCACATGCCACCAACTCCACATTCAGAAACCACTTCAGCGCCAAAGCCGTTTTCAGCTAGCCCTAAATACAAAGGCGCTAGACGCAAATGTTGCTGTAAGAGCTAATTCCATCAAGCAGCACTGCATGTTGCTGAATTGCATATTGAAGAAGAATCAGCCGAGTGGTTCTTGTGGCAGCACAACTCCATTTGGCTCACTGACTTCACACACCATCAGGCTGACAGGCAGCTCTCAAGCAAACTACGAGTTCGCACACTATGCTTAATGTCGTTTGAGTGCATTGTCCTGAAATGCAGCTTGGTGAGCATCTCACACAAACGAAGGCTCCACAGGCGGGTTTCACATGCCACCAACTCCACATTCAGAAACCACTTCAGTGCCAAAGCCGTTTTCAGCTAGCCCTAAATACAAAGGCGCTAGACGCAAATGTTGCTGTAAGAGCTAATTCCATCAAGCAGCACTGCATGTTTCTGAATTGCATATTGAAGAAGAATCAGCCGAGTGGTTTTTGTGGCAGCACAACTCCATTTGGCTCACTGACTTCACACACCATCAGGCTGACAGGCAGCTCTCAAGCAAACTCAGATTTCGCAATGTATGCTTAACGCCGTTTGAGTGCATTGTCCTGAAATGCAGCTTGGTGAGCATTCCACACAAACGAAGGCTCCACAGGCGGGTTTCACATGCCACCAACTCCACATTCAGAAACCACTTCAGCACCAAAGCCGTTTTCAGCTAGCCATAAATACAAAGGCTCTACACGCAAATGTTGCTGTAAGGGCTAATTCCATCAAGCAGCACTGCATGTTGCTGAATTGCATAATGAAGAAGAATCAGCCGAGTGGTTCTTGTGGCAGCACAACTCCATTTGGCTCACTGACTTCACACACCATCAGGCTGACAGGCAGCTCTCAAGCAAACTACGAGTTCGCACACTATGCTTAATGCCGTTTGAGTGCATTGTCCTGAAATGCAGCTTGGTGAGCATCCCACACAAACGAAGGCTCCACAGGCAGGTTTCACATGCCACCAACTCCACATTCAGAAACCACTTCAGCGCCAAAGCCGTTTTCAGCTAGCCATAAATACAAAGGCTCTGGACACAAATATTGCTGTAAGAGCTAATTCCATCAAGCAACATTGCATGTTTCTGAATTGCATAATGAAGAAGAATCAGCCGAGTGGTTTTGTGGCAGCACAACTCCATTTGGCTCACTGAATTCACACACCATCAGGCTGACGGCAGCTCTCAAGCAAACTACGAGTTCACACACTATGCTTAATGCCGTTTGAGTGCATTGTCCTGAAATGCAGCTTGGTGAGCATCCCACACAAACGAAGGCTCCACAGCCGGGTTTCACATGCCACCAACTCCACATTCAGAAACCACTTCAGCGCCAAAGCCGTTTTCAGCTAGCCCTAAATACAAAGGCGCTAGACGCAAATGTTGCTGTAAGAGCTAATTCCAACAAGCAGCACTGCATGTTGCTGAATTGCATAATGAAGAAGAATCAGCCGAGTGGTTCTTGTGGCAGCACAACTCCATTTGGCTCACTGACTTCACACACCATCAGGCTGACAGGCAGCTCTCAAGCAAACTACGAGTTCGCACACTATGCTTAATGCCGTTTGAGTGCATTGTCCTGAAATGCAGCTTGGTGAGCATCCCACACAAACGAAGGCTCCACAGGCAGGTTTCACATGCCACCAACTCCACATTCAGAAACCACTTCAGCGCCAAAGCCGTTTTCAGCTAGCCATAAATACAAAGGCTCTGGACACAAATATTGCTGTAAGAGCTAATTCCATCAAGCAACATTGCATATTTCGGAATTGCATAATGAAGAAGAATCAGCCGAGTGGTTCTTGTGGCAGCACAACTCCATTTGGCTCACTGACTTCACACACCATCAGGCTGACGGCAGCTCTCAAGCAAACTACGAGTTCACACACTATGCTTAATGCCGTTTGAGTGCATTGTCCTGAAATGCAGCTTGGTGAGCATCCCACACAAACGAAAGCTCCACAGCCGGGTTTCACATGCCACCAACTCCACATTCAGAAACCACTTCAGCACCAAAGCCGTTTTCAGCTAGCCCTAAGTACAAAGGCTCTAGAAGCAAATGTTGCTGTAAGGACTAATTACATCAAGCAGCACTGCATGTTGCTGAATTGCATGATGAGGAAGAATCAGCCGAGTGGTTCTTGTGGCAGCACAACGCCATTTGGCTCACTGACTTCACACAACATCAGGCTGACAGGCAGCTCTCAAGCAAACCACGAGTTCGCACACTATGCTTAATGCCGTTTGAGTGCATTGTCCTGAAATGCAGCTTGGTGAGCATCCCACACAAACGAAGTCACCACAGGCGGGTTTCACATGCCACCAACTCAACATTCAGAAACCACTTCAGCGCCAAAGCCGTTTTCAGCTAGCCCTAAATACAAAGGCACTAGACGCAAATGTTGCTGTAACAGCTAATTCCATCAAGCAACACGGCATGTTGCTGAATTGCATATTGAAGAAGAATCAGCCGAGTGGTTCTGGTGGCAGCACAACTCCATTTGGCTCACTGACTTCACACACCATCAGGCTGACGGCAGCTCTCAAGCAAACTCAGATTTCGCACACTATGCTTAATGTCGTTTGAGTGCATTGTCCTGAGATGCAGCTTGGTGAGCATCCCACACAAACGAAGGCTCCACAGGCCGGTTTCACATGCCACCAACTCCACATTCAGAAACCACTTCAGCGCCAAAGCCGTTTTCAGCTAGCCCTAAATACAAAGGACCTAGACGCAAATGTTGCTCTAAGAGCTAATTCCATCAAGTAACATTGCATGTTTCTGAATTGCATATTGAAGAAGAATCAGCCGAGTGGTTCTTGTGGCAGCACAACTCCATTTGGCTCACTGAGTTCACACACCATCAGGCTTACAGCAGCTCTCAAGCAAACTACGAGTTCACACACTATGCTTAATGTCGTTTGAGTGCATTGTCCTGAAATGCAGCTTGGTGAGCATCCCACACAAACGAAGGCTCCACAGGCGGGTTTCACATGCCACCAACTCCACATTCAGAAACCACTTCAGCGCCAAAGCCGTTTTCAGCTAGCCCTAAATACAAAGGCGCTAGACGCAAATGTTGCTGTAAGGGCTAATTCCATCAAGCAACACGGCATGTTTCTGAATTGCATATTGAAGAAGAATCAGCCGAATGGTTCTTGTGGCAGCACAACTCCATTTGGCTCACTGACTTCACACACCATCAGGCTGACAGGCAGCTCTCAAGCAAACTACGAGTTCACACACTATGCTTAATGCCGTTTGAGTGCATTGTCCTGAAATGCAGCTTGGTGAGCATCCCACACAAACGAAGGCTCCACAGGCAGGTTTCACATGCCACCAACTCCACATTCAGAAACCACTTCAGCGCCAAAGCCGTTTTCAGCTAGCCATATATACAAAGGCGCTAGACGCAAATGTTGCTGTAAGAGCTAATTCCATCAAGCAACACTGCATGTTGCTGAATTGCATATTGAAGAAGAATCAGCCGAGTGGTTCTGGTGGCAGCACAACTCCATTTGGCTCACTGACTTCACACACCATCAGGCTGACAGGCAGCTCTCAAGCAAACTACGAGTTCACACACTATGCTTAATGCCGTTTGAGTGCATTGTCCTGAAATGCAGCTTG
The DNA here is from genome assembly GCF_030435755.1 of Ochotona princeps. NCBI lineage: Eukaryota > Metazoa > Chordata > Mammalia > Lagomorpha > Ochotonidae > Ochotona > Ochotona princeps. The sequence continues at coordinate 1,257,802 of NC_080834.1, read as the reverse complement.
GTGAGCATCCCACACAAACGAAGGCTCCACAGCCGGGTTTCACATGCCACCAACTCCACATTCAGAAACCACTTCAGCGCCAAAGCCGTTTTCAGTTAGCCCTAAATACAAAGGCGCTAGACGCAAATGTTGCTGTAAGAGCTAATTCCATCAAGCAGCACTGCATGTTTCTGAATTGCATATTGAAGAAGAATCAGCCGAGTGGTTTTTGTGGCAGCACAACTCCATTTGGCTCACTGACTTCACACACCATCAGGCTGACAGGCAGCTCTCAAGCAAACTCAGATTTCGCAATGTATGCTTAACGCCGTTTGAGTGCATTGTCCTGAAATGCAGCTTGGTGAGCATTCCACACAAACGAAGGCTCCACAGGCGGGTTTCACATGCCACCAACTCCACATTCAGAAACCACTTCAGCACCAAAGCCGTTTTCAGCTAGCCATAAATACAAAGGCTCTACACGCAAATGTTGCTGTAAGGGCTAATTCCATCAAGCAGCACTGCATGTTGCTGAATTGCATAATGAAGAAGAATCAGCCGAGTGGTTCTTGTGGCAGCACAACTCCATTTGGCTCACTGACTTCACACAACATCAGGCTGACAGGCAGCTCTCAAGCAAACCACGAGTTCGCACACTATGCTTAATGCCGTTTGAGTGCATTGTCCTGAAATGCAGCTTGGTGAGCATCCCACACAAACGAAGGCTCCACAGGCAGGTTTCACATGCCACCAACTCCACATTCAGAAACCACTTCAGCGCCAAAGCCGTTTTCAGCTAGCCATAAATACAAAGGCTCTGGACACAAATATTGCTGTAAGAGCTAATTCCATCAAGCAACACTGCATGTTTCTGAATTGCATAATGAAGAAGAATCAGCCGAGTGGTTCTTGTGGCAGCACAACTCCATTTGGCTCACTGACTTCACACACCATCAGGCTGACAGGCAGCTCTCAAGCAAACTACGAGTTCACACACTATGCTTAATCCCGTTTGAGTGCATTGTCCTGAAATGCAGCTTGGTGACCATCCCACACAAACGAAGGCTCCACAGCCGGGTTTCACATGCCACCAACTCCACATTCAGAAACCACTTCAGCGCCAAAGCCGTTTTCAGCTAGCCCTAAGTACAAAGGCTCTAGAAGCAAATGTTGCTGTAAGGACTAATTACATCAAGCAGCACTGCATGTTGCTGAATTGCATGATGAAGAAGAATCAGCCGAGTGGTTCTTGTGGCAGCACAACTCCATTTGGCTCACTGACTTCACACAACATCAGGCTGACAGGCAGCTCTCAAGCAAACTACGAGTTCACACACTATGCTTAATGTCGTTTGAGTGCATTGTCCTGAAATGCAGCTTGGTGAGCATCTCACACAAACGAAGGCTCCACAGGCGGGTTTCACATGCCACCAACTCCACATTCAGAAACCACTTCAGCGCCAAAGCCGTTTTCAGCTAGCCCTAAATACAAAGGCGCTAGACGCAAATGTTGCTGTAAGAGCTAATTCCATCAAGCAACACGGCATGTTTCTGAATTGCATATTGAAGAAGAATCAGCCGAATGGTTCTTGTGGCAGCACAACTCCATTTGGCTCACTGACTTCACACACCATCAGGCTGACGGCAGCTCTCAAGCAAACTACGAGTTCACACACTATGCTTAATGCCGTTTGAGTGCATTGTCCTGAAATGCAGCTTGGTGAGCATCCCACACAAACGAAGGCTCCACAGGCAGGTTTCACATGCCACCAACTCCACATTCAGAAACCACTTCAGCGCCAAAGCCGTTTTCAGCTAGCCATAAATACAAAGGACCTAGACGCAAATGTTGCTGTAAGAGCTAATTCCATCAAGCAACACTGCATGTTGCTGAATTGCATATTGAAGAAGAATCAGCCGAGTGGTTCTGGTGGCAGCACAACTCCATTTGGCTCACTGACTTCACACACCATCAGGCTGACAGGCAGCTCTCAAGCAAACTACGAGTTCACACACTATGCTTAATGCCGTTTGAGTGCATTGTCCTGAAATGCAGCTTGGTGAGCATCCCACACAAACGAAGGCTCCACAGCCGGGTTTCACATGCCACCAACTCCACATTCAGAAATCACTTCAGCGCCAAAGCCGTTTTCAGTTAGCCCTAAATACAAAGGCGCTAGACGCAAATGTTGCTGTAAGAGCTAATTCCATCAAGCAGCACTGCATGTTGCTGAATTGCATATTGAAGAAGAATCAGCCGAGTGGTTCTTGTGGCAGCACAACTCCATTTGGCTCACTGACTTCACACACCATCAGGCTGACAGGCAGCTCTCAAGCAAACTACGAGTTCGCACACTATGCTTAATGTCGTTTGAGTGCATTGTCCTGAAATGCAGCTTGGTGAGCATCTCACACAAACGAAGGCTCCACAGGCGGGTTTCACATGCCACCAACTCCACATTCAGAAACCACTTCAGTGCCAAAGCCGTTTTCAGCTAGCCCTAAATACAAAGGCCCTAGACGCAAATGTTGCTGTAAGAGCTAATTCCATCAAGCAGCACTGCATGTTTCTGAATTGCATATTGAAGAAGAATCAGCCGAGTGGTTTTTGTGGCAGCACAACTCCATTTGGCTCACTGACTTCACACACCATCAGGCTGACAGGCAGCTCTCAAGCAAACTCAGATTTCGCAATGTATGCTTAACGCCGTTTGAGTGCATTGTCCTGAAATGCAGCTTGGTGAGCATTCCACACAAACGAAGGCTCCACAGGCGGGTTTCACATGCCACCAACTCCACATTCAGAAACCACTTCAGCACCAAAGCCGTTTTCAGCTAGCCATAAATACAAAGGACCTAGACGCAAATGTTGCTGTAAGAGCTAATTCCATCAAGCAGCACTGCATGTTGCTGAATTGCATAATGAAGAAGAATCAGCCGAGTGGTTCTTGTGGCAGCACAACTCCATTTGGCTCACTGACTTCACACACCATCAGGCTGACAGCAGCTCTCAAGCAAATTACGAGTTCACACACTATGCTTAATGTCGTTTGAGTGCATTGTCCTGAAATGCAGCTTGGTGAGCATCCCACACAAACGAAGGCTCCACAGGCGGGTTTCACATGCCACCAACTCCACATTCAGAAACCACTTCAGCACCAAAGCCTTTTTCAGCTAGCCATAAATACAAAGGACCTAGACGCAAATGTTGCTGTAAGAGCTAATTCCATCAAGCAGCACTGCATGTTGCTGAATTGCATAATGAAGAAGAATCAGCCGAATGGTTCTTGTGGCAGCACAACTCCATATGGCTCACTGACTTCACACACCATCAGGATGACAGGCAGCTCTCAAGCAAACCACAAGTTCGCACACTATGCTTAATGCCGTTTGAGTGCATTGTCCTGAAATGCAGCTTGGTGAGCATCCCACACAAACGAAGGCTCCACAGGCGGGTTTCACATGCCACCAACTCCACATTCAGAAACCACTTCAGCGCCAAAGCCGTTTTCAGCTAGCCCTAAATACAAAGGCTCTAGACGCAAATGGTGCTGTAAGGGCTAATTCCATCAAGCAACACTGCATGTTGCTGAATTGCATAATGAAGAAGAATCAGCCGAATGGTTCTTGTGGCAGAACAACTCCATTTGGCTCACTGACTTCACACACCAAAAGGCTGACAGGTAGCTCTGAAGCAAACTACGAGTTCGCACACTATGCTTAATGCCGTTTGAATGCATTGTCCTGAAATGCAGCTTGGTGAGCATCCCACACAAACGAAGGCTCCACAGGCAGGTTTCACATGCCACCAACTCCACATTCAGAAACCACTTCAGCGCCAAAGCCGTTTTCAGCTAGCCATAAATACAAAGGCTCTGAAAACAAATGTTGCTGTAAGGGCTAATTCCATCAAGCAACATTGCATGTTTCTGAATTGCATATTGAAGAAGAATCAGCCGAGTGGTTCTTGTGGCAGCACAACTCCATTTGGCTCACTGGCTTCACACAACATCAGGCTGACGGCAGCTCTCAAGCAAACCACGAGTTCGCACACTATGCTTAATGTCGTTTGAGTGCATTGTCCTGAAATGCAGCTTGGTGAGCATCCCACACAAACGAAGGCTCCACAGGCCGGTTTCACATGCCACCAACTCCACATTCAGAAACCACTTCAGCGCCAAAGCCGTTTTCAGCTAGCCCTAAATACAAAGGCGCTAGACGCAAATATTGCTGTAAGAGCTAATTCCATCAAGCAGCACTGCATGTTGCTGAATTGCATATTGAAGAAGAATCAGCCGAGTGGTTTTTGTGGCAGCACAACTCCATTTGGCTCACTGACTTCACACACCATCAGGCTGACGGCAGCTCTCAAGCAAACTACGAGTTCACACACTATGCTTAATGCCGTTTGAGTGCATTGTCCTGAAATGCAGCTTGGTGAGCATCCCACACAAACGAAGGCTCCACAGCCGGGTTTCACATGCCACCAACTCCACATTCAGAAACCACTTCAGCGCCAAAGCCGTTTTCAGCTAGCCCTAAATACAAAGGCTCTAGACGCAAATGTTGCTGTAAGAGCTAATTGCATCAAGCAGCACTGCATGTTGCTGAATTGCATAATGAAGAAGAATCAGCCGAGTGGTTCTTGTGGCAGCACAACTCCATTTGGCTCACTGACTTCACACACCATCAGGTTGACAGCAGCTCTCAAGCAAACTACGAGTTCACACACTATGCTTAATGCCGTTTGAGTGCATTGTCCTGAAATGCAGCTTGGTGAGCATCCCACACAAACGAAGTCACCACAGGCGGGTTTCACATGCCACCAACTCCACATTCAGAAACCACTTCAGCGCCAAAGCCGTTTTCAGCTAGCCATAAATACAAAGGCTCTGGACACAAATGTTGCTGTAAGAGCTAATTCCATCAAGCAACATTGCATGTTTCTGAATTGCATATTGAAGAAGAATCAGCCGAGTGGTTCTTGTGGCAGCACAACTCCATTTGGATCACTGGCTTCACACAACATCAGGCTGACGGCAGCTCTCAAGCAAACTACGAGTTCACACACTATGCTTAATGCCGTTTGAGTGCATTGTCCTGAAATGCAGCTTGGTGAGCATCCGACACAAACGAAGGCTCCACAGCCGGGTTTCAAATGCCACCAACTCCACATTCAGAAACCACTTCACGCCAAAGCCGTTTTCAGCTAGCCCTAAATACAAAGGCTCTTAGAAGCAAATGTTGCTGTAAGGGCTAATTCCATCAAGCAGCACTGCATGTTGCTGAATTGCATATTGAAGAAGAATCAGCCGAGTGGTTCTTGTGGCAGCACAACTCAATTTGGCTCACTGACTTCACACACCATCAGGCTAACAGGCAGCTCTCAAGCAAACCATGAGTTCGCACACTATGCTTAATGCCGTTTGAGTGCATTGTCCTGAAATGCAGCTTGGTGAGCATCCCACACAAACGAAGTCACCACAGGCGGGTTTCACATGCCACCAACTCAACATTCAGAAACCACTTCAGCGCCAAAGCCGTTTTCAGCTAGCCCTAAATACAAAGGCACTAGACACAAATGTTGCTGTAACAGCTAATTCCATCAAGCAACACGGCATGTTGCTGAATTGCATATTGAAGAAGAATCAGCCGAGTGGTTCTTGTGGCAGCACAACTCCATTTGGCTCACTGACTTCACACACCATCAGGCTGACAGGCAGCTCTCAAGCAAACTACGAGTTCGCACACTATGCTGAATGCCGTTTGAGTGCATTGTCCTGAAATGCAGCTTGGTGAGCATCCCACACAAACGAAGGCTCCACAGGCGGGTTTCACATGCCACCAACTCCACATTCAGAAACCACTTCACGCCAAAGCCGTTTTCAGCTAGCCCTAAATACAAAGGCTCTTAGAAGCAAATGTTGCTGTAAGGGCTAATTCCATCAAGCAGCACTGCATGTTGCTGAATTGCATATTGAAGAAGAATCAGCCGAGTGGTTCTTGTGGCAGCACAACTCAATTTGGCTCACTGACTTCACACACCATCAGGCTGACAGGCAGCTCTCAAGCAAACCACGAGTTCGCACACTATGCTTAATGCCGTTTGAGTGCATTGTCCTGAAATGCAGCTTGGTGAGCATCCCACACAAACGAAGTCACCACAGCCGGGTTTCACATGCCACCAACTCAACATTCAGAAACCACTTCAGCGCCAAAGCCGTTTTCAGCTAGCCCTAAATACAAAGGCACTAGACACAAATGTTGCTGTAACAGCTAATTCCATCAAGCAACACTGCATGTTGCTGAATTGCATATTGAAGAAGAATCAGCCGAGTGGTTCTGGTGGCAGCACAGCTCCATTTGGCTCACTGACTTCACACACCATTAGGCTGACAGGCAGCTCTCAAGCAAACTCAGATTTCGCACACTATGCTTAATGCCGTTTGAGTGCATTGTCCTGAAATGCAGCTTGGTGAGCATCCCACACAAACGAAGGCTCCACAGGCCGGTTTCACATGCCACCAACTCCACATTCAGAAACCACTTCAGCGCCAAAGCCGCTTTCAGCTAGCCCTAAATACAAAGGCGCTAGACGCAAATGTTGCTATAAGAGCTAATTCCATCAAGCAGCACTGCATGTTGCTGAATTGCATAATGAAGAAGAATAAGCCGAGTGGTTCTTGTGGCAGCACAACTCCATTTGGCTCACTGACTTCACACACCATCAGGCTGACAGCAGCTCTCAAGCAAACTATGAGTTCACACACTATGCTTAATGTCGTTTGAGTGCATTGTCCTGAAATGCAGCTTGGTGAGCATCCCACACAAACGAAGGCTCCACAGGCGGGTTTCACATGCCACCAACTCCACATTCAGAAACCACTTCAGCGCCAAAGCCTTTTTCAGCTAGCCATAAATACAAAGGACCTAGACGCAAATGTTGCTGTAAGAGCTAATTCCATCAAGCAGCACTGCATGTTGCTGAATTGCATATTGAAGAAGAATCAGCCGAATGGTTCTTGTGGCAGCACAACTCCATTTGGCTCACTGACTTCACACAGCATCAGGCTGACAGGCAGCTCTCAAGCAAACTACGAGTTCGCACACTATGCTGAATGCCGTTTGAGTGCATTGTCCTGAAATGCAGCTTGGTGAGCATCCCACACAAACGAAGGCTCCACAGGCAGGTTTTATATGCCACCAACTCCACATTCAGAAACCACTTCAGCGCTTAAGCCGTTTTCAGCTAGCCATAAATACAAAGGCTCTAGACACACATGTTGCTGTAAGAGCTAATTCCATCAAGCAACACTGCATGTTGCTGAATTGCATAATGAAGAAGAATCAGCCGAATGGTTCTTGTGGCAGAACAACTCCATTTGGCTCACTGACTTCACACACCAAAAGGCTGACAGGCAGCTCTCAAGCAAACTACGAGTTCACACACTATGCTTAATGTCGTTTGAGTGCATTGTCCTGAAATGCAGCTTGGTGAGCATCCCACACAAACGAAGGCTCCACAGGCGAGTTTCACATGCCACCAACTCCACATTCAGAAACCACTTCAGCGCCAAAGCCGTTTTCAGCTAGCCCTAAATACAAAGGCTCTAGAAGCAAATGTTGCTGTAAGGGCTAATTCCATCAAGCAACACTGCATGTTGCTGAATTGCATAATGAAGAAGAATCAGCCGAGTGGTTCTTGTGGCAGCACAACTCCATTTGGCTCACTGACTTCACACACCATCATGCTGACCGGCAGCTCTCAAGCAAACTCAGATTTCGCAAAGTATGCTTAATGCCGTTTGAGTGCATTGTCCTGAAATGCAGCTTGGTGAGCATCCCACACAAACGAAGCCACCACAGGCAGGTTCCACATGCCACCAACTCCACATTCAGAAACCACTTCAGCGCCAAAGCCGTTTTCAGCTCGCCCTAAATACAAAGGACTTAGACGCAAATGTTGCTGTAAGAGCTAATTCCATCAAGCAGCACTGCATGTTGCTGAATTGCATAATGAAGAAGAATCAGCCGAATGGTTCTTGTGGCAGCACAACTCCATTTGGCTCACTGACTTCACACACCATCAGGCTGACAGGCAGCTCTCAAGCAAACCACAAGTTCGCACACTATGCTTAATGCCGTTTGAGTGCATTGTCCTGAAATGCAGCTTGGTGAGCATCCCACACAAACGAAGTCACCACAGGCGGGTTTCACATGCCACCAACTCCACATTCAGAAACCACTTCAGCGCCAAAGCCGTTTTCAGCTAGCCCTAAATACAAAGGCTCTAGACGCAAATGGTGCTGTAAGGGCTAATTCCATCAAGCAACACTGCATGTTGCTGAATTGCATAATGAAGAAGAATCAGCCGAATGGTTCTTGTGGCAGCACAACTCCATTTGGCTCACTGACTTCACACACCATCAGGCTGACAGGTAGCTCTCAAGCAAACTACGAGTTCGCACACTGTGCTTAATGCCGTTTGAGTGCATTGTCCTGAAATGCAGCTTGGTGAGCATCCCACACAAACGAAGGCTCCACAGGCGGGTTTCACATGCCACCAACTCCACATTCAGAAACCACTTCAGCGCCAAAGCCGTTTTCAGCTAGCCCTAAATACAAAGGACCTAGACGCAAATGTTGCTGTAAGAGCTAATTCCATCAAGCAACACTGCATGTTGCTGAATTGCATATTGAAGAAGAATCAGCCGAATGGTTCTTGTGGCAGCACAACTCAATTTGGCTCACTGACTTCACACACCATCAGGCTGACAGGCAGCTCTCAAGCAAACCACGAGTTCGCACACTATGCTTAATGCCGTTTGAGTGTATTGTCCTGAAATGCAGCTTGGTGAGCATCCCACACAAACGAAGTCACCACAGGCGGGTTTCACATGCCACCAACTCAACATTCAGAAACCACTTCAGCGCCAAAGCCGTTTTCAGCTAGCCCTAAATACAAAGGCACTAGACACAAATGTTGCTGTAACAGCTAATTCCATCAAGCAACACTGCATGTTGCTGAATTGCATATTGAAGAAGAATCAGCCGAGTGGTTCTGGTGGCAGCACAGCTCCATTTGGCTCACTGACTTCACACACCATTAGGCTGACAGGCAGCTCTCAAGCAAACTCAGATTTCGCACACTATGCTTAATGCCGTTTGAGTGCATTGTCCTGAAATGCAGCTTGGTGAGCATTCCACACAAACGAAGGCTCCACAGGCCGGTTTCACATGCCACCAACTCCACATTCAGAAACCACTTCAGCGCCAAAGCCGCTTTCAGCTAGCCCTAAATACAAAGGCGCTAGACGCAAATGTTGCTATAAGAGCTAATTCCATCAAGCAGCACTGCATGTTGCTGAATTGCATAATGAAGAAGAATAAGCCGAGTGGTTCTTGTGGCAGCACAACTCCATTTGGCTCACTGACTTCACACACCATCAGGCTGACAGCAGCTCTCAAGCAAACTATGAGTTCACACACTATGCTTAATGTCGTTTGAGTGCATTGTCCTGAAATGCAGCTTGGTGAGCATCCCACACAAACGAAGGCTCCACAGGCGGGTTTCACATGCCACCAACTCCACATTCAGAAACCACTTCAGCGCCAAAGCCTTTTTCAGCTAGCCATAAATACAAAGGACCTAGACGCAAATGTTGCTGTAAGAGCTAATTCCATCAAGCAGCACTGCATGTTGCTGAATTGCATATTGAAGAAGAATCAGCCGAATGGTTCTTGTGGCAGCACAACTCCATTTGGCTCACTGACTTCACACAGCATCAGGCTGACAGGCAGCTCTCAAGCAAACTACGAGTTCGCACACTATGCTGAATGCCGTTTGAGTGCATTGTCCTGAAATGCAGCTTGGTGAGCATCCCACACAAACGAAGGCTCCACAGGCAGGTTTCATATGCCACCAACTCCACATTCAGAAACCACTTCAGCGCTAAAGCCGTTTTCAGCTAGCCCTAAATACAAAGGCTCTAGACGCAAATGGTGCTGTAAGGGCTAATTCCATCAAGCAACACTGCATGTTGCTGAATTGCATAATGAAGAAGAATCAGCCGAATGGTTCTTGTGGCAGCACAACTCCATTTGGCTCACTGACTTCACACACCATCAGGCTGACAGGTAGCTCTCAAGCAAACTACGAGTTCGCACACTGTGCTTAATGCCGTTTGAGTGCATTGTCCTGAAATGCAGCTTGGTGAGCATCCCACACAAACGAAGGCTCCACAGGCGGGTTTCACATGCCACCAACTCAACATTCAGAAACCACTTCAGCGCCAAAGCCGTTTTCAGCTAGCCCTAAATACAAAGGACCTAGACGCAAATGTTGCTGTAAGAGCTAATTCCATCAAGCAACACTGCATGTTGCTGAATTGCATATTGAAGAAGAATCAGCCGAATGGTTCTTGTGGCAGCACAACTCCATTTGGCTCACTGACTTCACACACCATCAGGCTGACAGGCAGCTCTCAAGCAAACTCAGATTTCGCACACTATGCTTAACGCCGTTTGAGTGCATTGTCCTGAAATGCAGCTTGGTGAGCATTCCACACAAACGAAGGCTCCACAGGCGGGTTTCACATGCCACCAACTCCACATTCAGAAATCACTTCAGCGCCAAAGCCGTTTTCAGCTAGCCATAAATACAAAGGCTCTAGACGCAAATATTGCTGTAAGAGCTAATTCCATCAAGCAGCACTGCATGTTGCTGAATTGCATATTGAAGAAGAATCAGCCGAGTGGTTCTTGTGGCAGCACAACTCCATTTGGCTCACTGACTGCACACACCATCAGGCTGACGGCAACTCTCAAGCAAACTACGAGTTCACACACTATGCTTAATGTCGTTTGAGTGCATTGTCCTGAAATGGAGCTTGGTGAGCATCCCACACAAACGAAGGCTCCACAGGCGAGTTTCACATGCCACCAACTCCACATTCAGAAACCACTTCAGCGCCAAAGCCGTTTTCAGCTAGCCCTAAATACAAAGGCTCTAGAAGCAAATGTTGCTGTAAGGGCTAATTCCATCAAGCAACACTGCATGTTGCTGAATTGCATAATGAAGAAGAATCAGCCGAGTGGTTCTTGTGGCAGCACAACTCCATTTGGCTCACTGACTTCACACACCATCATGCTGACCGGCAGCTCTCAAGCAAACTCAGATTTCGCAAAGTATGCTTAATGCCGTTTGAGTGCATTGTCCTGAAATGCAGCTTGGTGAGCATCCCAGACAAACGAAGCCACCACAGGCAGGTTCCACATGCCACCAACTCCACATTCAGAAACCACTTCAGCGCCAAAGCCGTTTTCAGCTAGCCCTAAATACAAAGGACTTAGACGCAAATGTTGCTGTAAGAGCTAATTCCATCAAGCAGCACTGCATGTTGCTGAATTGCATAATGAAGAAGAATCAGCCGAATGGTTCTTGTGGCAGCACAACTCCATTTGGCTCACTGACTTCACACACCATCAGGCTGACAGGTAGCTCTCAAGCAAACTACGAGTTTGCACACTGTGCTTAATGTCGTTTGAGTGCATTGTCCTGAAATGCAGCTTGGTGAGCATCCCACACAAACGAAGGCTCCACAGGCGGGTTTCACATGCCACCAACTCCACATTCAGAAACCACTTCAGCGCCAAAGCCGTTTTCAGCTAGCCCTAAATACAAAGGACCTAGACGCAAATGTTGCTGTAAGAGCTAATTCCATCAAGCAACACTGCATGTTGCTGAATTGCATATTGAAGAAGAATCAGCCGAATGGTTCTTGTGGCAGCACAACTCCATTTGGCTCACTGACTTCACACACCATCAGGCTGACAGGCAGCTCTCAAGCAAACTCAGATTTCGCACACTATGCTTAACGCCGTTTGAGTGCATTGTCCTGAAATGCAGCTTGGTGAGCATTCCACACAAACGAAGGCTCCACAGGCGGGTTTCACATGCCACCAACTCCACATTCAGAAATCACTTCAGCGCCAAAGCCGTTTTCAGCTAGCCCTAAATACAAAGGCTCTTAGAAGCAAATGTTGCTGTAAGGGTTAATTCCATCAAGCAGCACTGCATGTTGCTGAATTGCATATTGAAGAAGAATCAGCCGAGTGGTTCTTGTGGCAGCACAACTCAATTTGGCTCACTGACTTCACACACCATCAGGCTAACAGGCAGCTCTCAAGCAAACCATGAGTTCGCACACTATGCTTAATGCCGTTTGAGTGCATTGTCCTGAAATGCAGCTTGGTGAGCATCCCACACAAACGAAGTCACCACAGGCGGGTTTCACATGCCACCAACTCAACATTCAGAAACCACTTCAGCGCCAAAGCCGTTTTCAGCTAGCCCTAAATACAAAGGCACTAGACACAAATGTTGCTGTAACAGCTAATTCCATCAAGCAACACGGCATGTTGCTGAATTGCATATTGAAGAAGAATCAGCCGAGTGGTTCTTGTGGCAGCACAACTCCATTTGGCTCACTGACTTCACACACCATCAGGCTGACAGGCAGCTCTCAAGCAAACTACGAGTTCGCACACTATGCTGAATGCCGTTTGAGTGCATTGTCCTGAAATGCAGCTTGGTGAGCATCCCACACAAACGAAGGCTCCACAGGCCGGTTTCACATGCCACCAACTCCACATTCAGAAACCACTTCACGCCAAAGCCGTTTTCAGCTAGCCCTAAATACAAAGGCTCTTAGAAGCAAATGTTGCTGTAAGGGCTAATTCCATCAAGCAGCACTGCATGTTGCTGAATTGCATATTGAAGAAGAATCAGCCGAGTGGTTCTTGTGGCAGCACAACTCAATTTGGCTCACTGACTTCACACACCATCAGGCTGACAGGCAGCTCTCAAGCAAACCACGAGTTCGCACACTATGCTTAATGCCGTTTGAGTGCATTGTCCTGAAATGCAGCTTGGTGAGCATCCCACACAAACGAAGTCACCACAGGCGGGTTTCACATGCCACCAACTCAACATTCAGAAACCACTTCAGCGCCAAAGCCGTTTTCAGCTAGCCCTAAATACAAAGGCACTAGACACAAATGTTGCTGTAACAGCTAATTCCATCAAGCAACACTGCATGTTGCTGAATTGCATATTGAAGAAGAATCAGCCGAGTGGTTCTGGTGGCAGCACAGCTCCATTTGGCTCACTGACTTCACACACCATTAGGCTGACAGGCAGCTCTCAAGCAAACTCAGATTTCGCAAAGTATGCTTAATGCCGTTTGAGTGCATTGTCCTGAAATGCAGCTTGGTGAGCATCCCACACAAACGAAGGCTCCACAGGCCGGTTTCACATGCCACCAACTCCACATTCAGAAACCACTTCAGCGCCAAAGCCGCTTTCAGCTAGCCCTAAATACAAAGGCGCTAGACGCAAATGTTGCTATAAGAGCTAATTCCATCAAGCAGCACTGCATGTTGCTGAATTGCATAATGAAGAAGAATAAGCCGAGTGGTTCTTGTGGCAGCACAACTCCATTTGGCTCACTGACTTCACACACCATCAGGCTGACAGCAGCTCTCAAGCAAACTATGAGTTCACACACTATGCTTAATGTCGTTTGAGTGCATTGTCCTGAAATGCAGCTTGGTGAGCATCCCACACAAACGAAGGCTCCACAGGCGGGTTTCACATGCCACCAACTCCACATTCAGAAACCACTTCAGCGCCAAAGCCTTTTTCAGCTAGCCATAAATACAAAGGACCTAGACGCAAATGTTGCTGTAAGAGCTAATTCCATCAAGCAGCACTGCATGTTGCTGAATTGCATATTGAAGAAGAATCAGCCGAATGGTTCTTGTGGCAGCACAACTCCATTTGGCTCACTGACTTCACACAGCATCAGGCTGACAGGCAGCTCTCAAGCAAACTACGAGTTCGCACACTATGCTGAATGCCGTTTGAGTGCATTGTCCTGAAATGCAGCTTGGTGAGCATCCCACACAAACGAAGGCTCCACAGGCAGGTTTCATATGCCACCAACTCCACATTCAGAAACCACTTCAGCGCTAAAGCCGTTTTCAGCTAGCCATAAATACAAAGGCTCTAGACACACATGTTGCTGTAAGAGCTAATTCCATCAAGCAACACTGCATGTTGCTGAATTGCATATTGAAGAAGAATCAGCCGAGTGGTTCTTGTGGCAGCACAACTCCATTTGGCTCACTGGCTTCACACACCATCAGGCTGACAGGCAGCTCTCAAGCAAACTACGAGTTCACACACTATGCTTAATGTCGTTTGAGTGCATTGTCCTGAAATGCAGCTTGGTGAGCATCCCACACAAACGAAGGCTCCACAGGCGAGTTTCACATGCCACCAACTCCACATTCAGAAACCACTTCAGCGCCAAAGCCGTTTTCAGCTAGCCCTAAATACAAAGGCTCTAGAAGCAAATGTTGCTGTAAGGGCTAATTCCATCAAGCAACACTGCATGTTGCTGAATTGCATAATGAAGAAGAATCAGCCGAGTGGTTCTTGTGGCAGCACAACTCCATTTGGCTCACTGACTTCACACACCATCATGCTGACCGGCAGCTCTCAAGCAAACTCAGATTTCGCAAAGTATGCTTAATGCCGTTTGAGTGCATTGTCCTGAAATGCAGCTTGGTGAGCATCCCACACAAACGAAGCCACCACAGGCAGGTTCCACATGCCACCAACTCCACATTCAGAAACCACTTCAGCGCCAAAGCCGTTTTCAGCTAGCCCTAAATACAAAGGACTTAGACGCAAATGTTGCTATAAGAGCTAATTCCATCAAGCAGCACTGCATGTTGCTGAATTGCATAATGAAGAAGAATCAGCCGAATGGTTCTTGTGGCAGCACAACTCCATTTGGCTCACTGACTTCACACACCAATAGGCTGACAGGCAGCTCTCAAGCAAACCACAAGTTCGCACACTATGCTTAATGCCGTTTGAGTGCATTGTCCTGAAATGCAGCTTGGTGAGCATCCCACACAAACGAAGTCACCACAGGCGGGTTTCACATGCCACCAACTCCACATTCAGAAACCACTTCAGCGCCAAAGCCGTATTCAGCTAGCCCTAAATACAAAGGCTCTAGACGCAAATGGTGCTGTAAGGGCTAATTCCATCAAGCAACACTGCATGTTGCTGAATTGCATAATGAAGAAGAATCAGCCGAATGGTTCTTGTGGCAGCACAACTCCATTTGGCTCACTGACTTCACACACCATCAGGCTGACAGGTAGCTCTCAAGCAAACTACGAGTTCGCACACTGTGCTTAATGCCGTTTGAGTGCATTGTCCTGAAATGCAGCTTGGTGAGCATCCCACACAAACGAAGGCTCCACAGGCGGGTTTCACATGCCACCAACTCCACATTCAGAAACCACTTCAGCGCCAAAGCCGTTTTCAGCTAGCCCTAAATACAAAGGACCTAGACGCAAATGTTGCTGTAAGAGCTAATTCCATCAAGCAACACTGCATGTTGCTGAATTGCATATTGAAGAAGAATCAGCCGAATGGTTCTTGTGGCAGCACAACTCCATTTGGCTCACTGACTTCACACACCATCAGGCTGACAGGCAGCTCTCAAGCAAACTCAGATTTCGCACACTATGCTTAACGCCGTTTGAGTGCATTGTCCTGAAATGCAGCTTGGTGAGCATTCCACACAAACGAAGGCTCCACAGGCGGGTTTCACATGCCACCAACTCCACATTCAGAAATCACTTCAGCGCCAAAGCCGTTTTCAGCTAGCCATAAATACAAAGGACCTAGACGCAAATATTGCTGTAAGAGCTAATTCCATCAAGCAGCACTGCATGTTGCTGAATTGCATATTGAAGAAGAATCAGCCGAGTGGTTCTTGTGGCAGCACAACTCCATTTGGCTCACTGACTGCACACACCATCAGGCTGACGGCAACTCTCAAGCAAACTACGAGTTCACACACTATGCTTAATGTCGTTTGAGTGCATTGTCCTGAAATGCAGCTTGGTGAGCATCCCACACAAACGAAGGCTCCACAGGCGAGTTTCACATGCCACCAACTCCACATTCAGAAACCACTTCAGCGCCAAAGCCGTTTTCAGCTAGCCCTAAATATAAAGGCTCTAGAAGCAAATGTTGCTGTAAGGGCTAATTCCATCAAGCAACACTGCCTGTTGCTGAATTGCATAATGAAGAAGAATCAGCCGAGTGGTTCTTGTGGCAGCACAACTCCATTTGGCTCACTGACTTCACACACCATCATGCTGACCGGCAGCTCTCAAGCAAACTACGAGTTCGCACACTGTGTTTAATGCCGTTTGAGTGCATTGTCCTGAAATGCAGCTTGGTGAGCATCCCACACAAACGAAGGCTCCACAGGCGGGTTTCACATGCCACCAACTCCACATTCAGAAACCACTTCAGCGCCAAAGCCGTTTTCAGCTAGCCCTAAATACAAAGGCTGTAGATGCAAATGTTGCTGTAAGAGCTAATTCCATCAAGCAACACTGCATGTTGCTGAATTGCATATTGAAGAAGAATCAGCCGAATGGTTCTTGTGGCAGCACAACTCCATTTGGCTCACTGACTTCACACACCATCAGGCTGACAGGCAGCTCTCAAGCAAACTCAGATTTCGTACACTATGCTTAACGCCGTTTGAGTGCATTGTCCTGAAATGCAGCTTGGTGAGCATTCCACACAAACGAAGGCTCCACAGGCGGGTTTCACATGCCACCAACTCCACATTCAGAAATCACTTCAGCGCCAAAGCCGTTTTCAGCTAGCCATAAATACAAAGGCTCTAGACGCAAATATTGCTGTAAGAGCTAATTCCATCAAGCAGCACTGCATGTTGCTGAATTGCATATTGAAGAAGAATCAGCCGAGTGGTTCTTGTGGCAGCACAACTCCATTTGGCTCACTGACTGCACACACCATCAGGCTGACGGCAACTCTCAAGCAAACTACGAGTTCGCACACTATGCTTAATGCCGTTTGAGTGCATTGTCCTGAAATGCAGCTTGGTGAGCATCCCACACAAATGAAGGCTCCACTTGCGGGTTTCACATGCCACCAACTCCACATTCAGAAACCACTTCAGCGCCAAAGCCGTTTTCAGCTAGCCATAAATACAAAGGACCTAGACGCAAATGTTGCTGTAAGAGCTAATTCCATCAAGCAACACGGCATGTTTCTGAATTGCATATTGAAGGAGAATCAGTCGAATGGTTCTTGTGGCAGCACAACTCCATTTGGCTCACTGATTTCACACACCATCAGGCTGACAGGCAGCTCTCAAGCAAACTACGAGTTCGCACACTATGCTTAATGTCGTTTGAGTGCATTGTCCTGAAATGCAGCTTGGTGAGCATCCCACACAAACGAAGGCTCCACAGGCCGGTTTCACATGCCACCAACTCCACATTCAGAAACCACTTCAGCGCCAAAGCCGTTTTCAGCTAGCCATAAATACGAAGGCGCTAGACGCAAATGTTGCTGTAAGGGCTAATTCCATCAAGCAACACTGCATGTTGCTGAACTGCATATTGAAGAAGAATCAGCTGAATGGTTCTTGTGGCAGCACAACTCCATTTGGCTCACTGACTTCACACCATCAGGCTGACAGGCAGCTCTCAAGCAAACTACGAGTTCGCACACTATGCTTAATGCCGTTTGAGTGCATTGTCCTGAAATGCAGCTTGGTGAGCATCCCACACAAACGACGTCTCCACAGGCAGGTTTCACATGCCACCAACTCCACATTCAGAAACCACTTCAGCGCCAAAGCCGTTTTCAGCTAGCCATATATACAAAGGCGCTAGACGCAAATGTTGCTGTAAGAGCTAATTCCATCAAGCAGCACTGCATGTTGCTGAATTGCATAATGAAGAAGAATCAGCTGAATGGTTCTTGTGGCAGCACAACTCCATTTGGCTCACTGACTTCACACACCATCAGGCTGACAGCAGCTCTCAAGCAAACCACAAGTTCGCACACTATGCTTAATGCCGTTTGAGTGCTTTGTCCTGAAATGCAGCTTGGTGAGCATCCCACACAAACGAAGTCACCACAGGCGGGTTTCACATGCCACCAACTCCACATTCAGAAACCACTTCAGCGCCAAAGCCATTTTCAGCTAGCCCTAAATACAAAGGCTCTAGACGCAAATGGTGCTGTAAGGGCTAATTCCATCAAGCAACACTGCATGTTGCTGAATTGCATAATGAAGAAGAATCAGCCGAATGGTTCTTGTGGCAGCACAACTCCATTTGGCTCACTGACTTCACACACCATCAGGCTGACAGGCAGCTCTCAAGCAAACTCAGATTTCGCAATGTATGCTTAATGCCGTTTGAGTGCATTGTCCTGAAATGCAGCTTGGTGAGCATCCCACACAAACGAAGGCTCCACAGCCGGGTTTCACATTGCCACCAACTCCACATTCAGAAACCACTTCAGCGCCAAAGCCGTTTTCAGCTAGCCCTAAATACAAAGGCGCTAGACGCAAATGTTGCTGTAAGAGCTAATTCCATCAAGCAACACTGCATGTTGCTGAATTGCATATTGAAGAAGAATCAGCCGAGTGGTTCTTGTGGCAGCACAACTCCATTTGGCTCACTGACTGCACACACCATCAGGCTGACGGCAACTCTCAAGCAAACTACGAGTTCGCACACTATGCTTAATGCCGTTTGAGTGCATTGTCCTGAAATGCAGCTTGGTGAGCATCCCACACAAATGAAGGCTCCACTTGCGGGTTTCACATGCCACCAACTCCACATTCAGAAACCACTTCAGCGCCAAAGCCGTTTTCAGCTAGCCATAAATACGAAGGCGCTAGACGCAAATGTTGCTCTAAGAGCTAATTCCATCAAGCAGCACTGCATGTTGCTGAATTGCATATTGAAGAAGAATCAGCCGAGTGGTTCTTGTGGCAGCACAACTCCATTTGGCTCACTGACTTCACACACCATCAGGCTGACAGCAGCTCTCAAGCAAACTCAGATTTCGCAAAGTATGCTTAATGCTGTTTGAGTGCATTGTCCTGAAATGCAGCTTGGTGAGCATCCCACACAAACGAAGGCTCCACAGGCGGGTTTCACATGCCACCAACTCCACATTCAGAAACCACTTCAGCGCCAAAGCCGTTTTCAGCTAGCCCTAAATACAAAGGCTCTAGAAGCAAATGTTGCTGTAAGGGCTAATTCCATCAAGCAGCACGGCATGTTGCTGAATTGCATAATGAGGAAGAATCAGCCGAGTGGTTCTTGTGGCAGCACAACTCCATTTGGCTCACTGACTTCACACACCATCAGGCTGACAGGCAGCTCTCAAGCAAACCACGAGTTCGCACACTATGCTTAATGCCGTTTGAGTGCATTGTCCTGAAATGCAGCTTGGTGAGCATCCCACACAAACGAAGTCACCACAGGCGGGTTTCACATGCCACCAACTCCACATTCAGAAACCACTTCAGCGCCAAAGCCGTTTTCAGCTAGCCATAAATACAAAGGCTGTAGACTCAAATGTTGCTGTAACAGCTAATTCCATCAAGCAACACGGCATGTTGCTGAATTGCATATTGAAGAAGAATCAGCCGAGTGGTTCTTGTGGCAGCACAACTCCATTTGGCTCACTGACTTCACAAAACATCAGGCTGACTGCAGCTCTCAAGCAAACTACGAGTTCACAAAGTATGCTTAATGCCGTTTGAGTGCATTGTCCTGAAATGCAGCTTGGTGAGCATCCCACACAAACGAAGGCTCCACAGGCGGGTTTCACATGCCACCAACTCCACATTCAGAAACCACTTCAGCGCCAAAGACGTTTTCAGATAGCCCTAAATACAAAGGCGCTAAACGCATATGTTGCTGTAACAGCTAATTCCATCAAGCAACACTGCATGTTGCTGAATTGCATATTGAAGAAGAATCAGCCGAGTGGTTCTTGTGGCAGCACAACTCCATTTGGCTCACTGACTTCACACACCATCAGGCTGACAGCAGCTCTCAATTAAACTACGAGTTCACACACTATGCTTAATGCCGTTTGAATGCATTGTCCTGAAATGCAGCTTGGTGAGCATCCCACACAAACAAAGGCTCCACAGCCGGGTTTCACATACCACCAACTCCACATTCAGGAACCACTTCAGCGCCAAAGCCGTTTTCAGCTCGCCATAAATATAAAGGCTCTAGACGCAAATGTTGCTGTAACAGCTAATTCCATCAAGCAACACTGCATGTTGCTGAATTGCTTATTGAAGGAGAATCAGCCGAGTGGTTCTTGTGGCAGCACAACTCCATTTGGCTCACTGACTTCACACACCATCAGGCTGACAGGCAGCTCTCAAGCAAACTACGAGTTCACACACTATGCTTAATGCCATTTGAATGCATTGTCCTGAAATGCAGCTTGGTGAGCATCCCACACAAATGAAGGCTCCACAGCAGGGTTTCACATGCCACCAACTCCACATTCAGAAACCACTTCAGCACCAAAGCCGTTTTCAGCTAACCCTAAATACAAAGGCGCTAGACGCAAATGTTGCTGTTATTGCTAATTCCATCAAGCAACACTGCATGTTGCTGAATTGCATATTGAAGAAGAATCAGCCGAGTGGTTCTTGTGGCAGCACAACTCCATTTGGCTCACTGGCTTCACACACCATCAGGCTACAGGCAGCTCTCAATTAAACTACGAGTTCACACACTATGCTTAATGCCGTTTGAGTGCATTGTCCTGAAATGCAGCTTGGTGAGCATCCCACACAAATGAAGGCTCCACAGCCGGGTTTCACATACCACCAACTCCACATTCAGGAACCACTTCAGCACCAAAGCCGTTTTCAGCTCGCCATAAATACAAAGGCGCTAGACGCAAATGTTGCTGTAACAGCTAATTCCATCAAGCAGCACTGCATGTTGCTGAATTGCTTATTGAAGGAGAATCAGCCGAGTGGTTCTTGTGGCAGCACAACTCCATTTGGCTCACTGACTTCACACACCATCAGGCTGACAGGCAGCTCTCAAGCAAACTACGAGTTCACACACTATGCTTAATGCCCTTTGAATGCATTGTCCTGAAATGCAGCTTGGTGAGCATCCCACACAAACGAAGGCTCCACAGGCGGGTTTCACATGCCACCAACTCCACATTCAGAAACCACTTCAGCGCCAAAGCCGTTTTCAGCTAGCCCTAAATACAAAGGCTGTAGATGCAAATGTTGCTGTAAGAGCTAATTCCATCAAGCAACACTGCATGTTGCTGAACTGCATATTGAAGAAGAATCAGCCGAGTGGTTCTTGTGGCAGCACAACTCCATTTGGCTCACTGACTTCACACACCATTAGGCTGACGGCAGCTCTCAAGCAAACTCAGATTTCGCAAAGTATGCTTAATGCCGTTTGAGTGCATTGTCCTGAAATGCAGCTTGGTGAGCATCCCACACAAATGAAGGCTCCACTTGCGGGTTTCACATGCCACCAACTCCACATTCAGAAACCACTTCAGCGCCAAAGCCGTTTTCAGCTAGCCATAAATACGAAGGCGCTAGACGCAAATGTTGCTCTAAGAGCTAATTCCATCAAGCAGCACTGCATGTTGCTGAATTGCATATTGAAGAAGAATCAGCCGAGTGGTTCTTGTGGCAGCACAACTCCATTTGGCTCACTGACTTCACACACCATCAGGCTGACAGCAGCTCTCAAGCAAACTCAGATTTCGCAAAGTATGCTTAATGCTGTTTGAGTGCATTGTCCTGAAATGCAGCTTGGTGAGCATCCCACACAAACGAAGGCTCCACACGCGGGTTTCACATGCCACCAACTACACATTCAGAAACCACTTCAGAGCCAAAGACGTTTTCAGCTAGCCCTAAATACAAAGGAACTAGACGCAAATGTTGCTGTAAGAGCTAATTCCATCAAGCAACACTGCATTTTGCTGAACTGCATATTGAAGAAGAATCAGCCGAGTGGTTCTTGTGGCAGCACAACTCCATTTGGCTCACTGACTTCACACACCATCAGGCTGACAGGCAGCTCTCAAGCAAACTACGAGTTCGCACACTATGCTTAATGCCGTTTGAGTGCATTGTCCTGAAATGCAGCTTGGTGAGCATCCCACACAAACGAAGGCTCCACAGGCAGGTTTCACATGACACCAACTCCACATTCAGAAACCACTTCAGCGCCAAAGCCGTTTTCAGCTAGCCCTAAATACAAAGGTCCTAGAGGAAATGTTGCTGTAAGAGCTATTTCCATCAAGCAACACTGCATGTTGCTGAATTGCATATTGAAGAAGAATCAGCCGAGTGGTTCTTGTGGCAGCACAACTCCATTTGGCTCACTGATTTCACACACCATCAGGCTGACAGGCAGCTCTCAAGCAAACTACGAGTTCACACACTATGCTTAATGTCGTTTGAGTGCATTGTCCTGAAATGCAGCTTGGTGAGCATCCCACACAAACGAAGTCACCACAGGCGGGTTTCACATGCCACCAACTCAACATTCAGAAACCACTTCAGCGCCAAAGCCGTTTTCAGCTAGCCCTAAATACAAAGGCACTAGACGCAAATGTTGCTGTAAGAACTAATTCCATCAAGCAACACGGCATGTTGCTGAATTGCATATTGAAGAAGAATCAGCCGAGTGGTTCTTGTGGCAGCACAGCTCCATTTGGCTCACTGACTTCACACACCATTAGGCTGACAGGCAGCTCTCAAGCAAACTCAGATTTCGCAAAGTATGCTTAATGCCGTTTGAGTGCATTGTCCTGAAATGCAGCTTGGTGAGCATCCCACACAAACGAAGGCTCCACAGGCGGGTTTCACATGCTACCAACTCCACATTCAGAAACCACTTCAGCGCCAAAGCCATTTTCAGCTCGCCCTAAATACAAAGGCTGTAGACACAAATGTTGCTGTAAGAGCTAATTCCATCAAGCAACACTGCATGTTGCTGAATTGCATATTGAAGAAGAATCAGCCGAGTGGTTCTTGTGGCAGCACAACTCCATTTGGCTCACTGACTTCACACACCATCAGGCTGACAGGCAGCTCTCAAGCAAACTACGAGTTCACAAAGTAGGCTTAATGCCGTTTGAGTGCATTGTCCTGAAACGCATCTAGGTGAGCATCCCACACAAACGAAGGCTCCACAGGCGGGTTTCACATGCCACCAACTCCACATTCAGAAACCACTTCAGCGCCAAAGCCGTTTTCAGCTGCCATAAATACAAAGGCTCTAGACGCAAATGTTGCTGTAAGAGCTAATTCCATCAAGCAACACTGCATGTTGCTGAACTGCATATTGAAGAAGAATCAGCCGAGTGGTTCTTGTGGCAGCACAACTCCATTTGGCTCACTGGCTTCACACACCATCAGGCTGACGGCAGCTCTCAAGCAAACTCAGATTTCGCAAAGTATGCTTAATGCCGTTTGAGTGTATTGTCCTGAAATGCAGCTTGGTGAGCATCCCACACGAACGAAGCCACCACAGGCGGGTTTCACATGCCACCAACTCCACATTCAGAAACCACTTCAGCGCCAAAGCCGTTTTCAGCTCGCCATAAATACAAAGCCGCTAGACGCAAATGTTGCTGTAACAGCTAATTCCATCAAGCAGCACTGCACGTTGCTGAATTGCATATTGAAGAAGAATCAGCCGAGTGGTTCTTGTGGCAGCACAACTCCATTTGGCTCACTGACTTCACACACCATCAGGCTGACTGCAGCTCTCAAGCAAACTACGAGTTCACAAAGTAGGCTTAATTCCGTTTGAGTGCATTGTCCTGAAATGCATCTAGGTGAGCATCCCACACAAACGAAGGCTCCACAGCCGGGTTTCACATGCCACCAACTCCACATTCAGAAACCACTTCAGCACCAAAGCCGTTTTCATCTAGCCCTAAATACAAAGGCGCTAGACGCAAATGTTGCTGTTATTGTTAATTCCATCAAGCAACACTGCATGTTGCTGAATTGCATATTGAAGAAGAATCAGCCGAGTGGTTCTTGTGGCAGCACAACTCCATTTGGCTCACTGACTTCACACACCATCAGGCTGACAGGCAGCTCTCAAGCAAACTCAGATTTCGCAAAGTATGCTTAATGCCGTTTGAGTGCATTGTCCTGAAATGCAGCTTGGTGAGCATTCCACACAAACGAAGGCTCCACAGGCGGGTTTCACATGCCACCAACTCCACATTCAGGAACCACTTCAGCGCCAAAGCCATTTTCAGCTCGCCCTAAATACAAAGGCTGTAGACACAAATGTTGCTGTAAGAGCTAATTCCATCAAGCAACACTGCATGTTGCTGAATTGCATATTGAAGAAGAATCAGCCGAGTGGTTCTTGTGGCAGCACAACTCCATTTGGCTCACTGACTTCACACACCATCAGGCTGACAGCAGCTCTCAAGCAAACTACGAGTTCGCACACTATGCTTAATGCCGTTTGAGTGCATTGTCCTGAAATGCAGCTTGGTGAGCATCCCACACAAACGAAGGCTCCACAGGCGGGTTTCACATGCCACCAACTCCACATTCAGAAACCACTTCAGCGCCAAAGCCGTTTTCAGCTAGCCCTAAATACAAAGGCTCTAGACGCAAATGTTGCTGTAAGAGCTAATTCCATCAAGCAACACTGCATGTTGCTGAATTGCATATTGAAGAAGAATCAGCCGAGTGGTTCTTGTGGCAGCACAACTCCATTTGGCTCACTGGCTTCACACACCATCAGGCTACAGGCAGCTCTCAATTAAACTACGAGTTCACACACTATGCTTAATGCCGTTTGAGTGCATTGTCCTGAAATGCAGCTTGGTGAGCATCCCACACAAACAAAGGCTCCACAGCCGGGTTTCACATACCACCAACTTCACATTCAGAAACCACTTCAGCGCCAAAGCCGTTTTCAGCTCGCCCTAAATACAAAGGCTCTAGACGCAAATGTTGCTGTAACAGCTAATTCCATCAAGCAGCACTGCATGTTGCTGAATTGCTTATTGAAGGAGAATCAGCCGAGTGGTTCTTGTGGCAGCACAACTCCCCTTGGCTCACTGACTTCACACACCATCAGGCTGACAGGCAGCTCTCAAGCAAACTACGAGTTCACACACTATGCTTAATGCCATTTGAATGCATTGTCCTGAAATGCAGCTTGGTGAGCATCCCACACAAACAAAGGCTCCACAGGCGGGTTTCACATGCCACCAACTCCACATTCAGAAACCACTTCAGCGCCAAAGCCGTTTTCAGCTAGCCCTAAATACAAAGGCACAAGACGCAAATGTTGCTATAACAGCTAATTCCATCAAGCAACACTGCATGTTGCTGAATTGCATATTGAAGAAGAATCAGCCGAGTGGTTCTGGTGGCAGCACAGCTCCATTTGGCTCACTGACTTCACACACCATCAGGCTGACGGCAGCTCTCAAGCAAACTACGAGTTCACATAGTAGGCTTAATTCCGTTTGAGTGCATTGTCCTGAAATGCATCTAGGTCAGCATCCCACACAAACGAAGGCTCCACAGGCGGGTTTCACATGCCACCAACTCCACATTCAGAAACCACTTCAGCACCAAAGCCGTTTTCATCTAGCCCTAAATACAAAGGCGCTAGACGCAAATGTTGCTGTTATTGTTAATTCCATCAAGCAACACTGCATGTTGCTGAATTGCATATTGAAGAAGAATCAGCCGAGTGGTTCTTGTGGCAGCACAACTCCATTTGGCTCACTGACTTCACACACCATCAGGCTGACAGGCAGCTCTCAAGCAAACTCAGATTTCGCAAAGTATGCTTAATGCCGTTTGAGTGCATTGTCCTGAAATGCAGCTTGGTGAGCATTCCACACAAACGAAGGCTCCACAGGCGGGTTTCACATGCCACCAACTCCACATTCAGGAACCACTTCAGCGCCAAAGCCATTTTCAGCTCGCCCTAAATACAAAGGCTGTAGACACAAATGTTGCTGTAAGAGCTAATTCCATCAAGCAACACTGCATGTTGCTGAATTGCATATTGAAGAAGAATCAGCCGAGTGGTTCTTGTGGCAGCACAATTCCATTTGGCTCACTGACTTCACACACCATCAGGCTGACAGCAGCTCTCAAGCAAACTACGAGCTCACACACTATGCTTAATGCCGTTTGAGTGCATTGTCCTGAAATGCAGCTTGGTGAGCATCCCACACAAACGAAGGCTCCACAGGCGGGTTTCACATGCCACCAACTCCACATTCAGAAACCACTTCAGCGCCAAAGACGTTTTCAGCTAGCCCTAAATACAAAGGCTCTAGACGCAAATGTTGCTGTAAGAGCTAATTCCATCAAGCAACACTGCATGTTGCTGAATTGCATATTGAAGAAGAATCAGCCGAGTGGTTCTTGTGGCAGCACAACTCCATTTGGCTCACTGGCTTCACACACCATCAGGCTACAGGCAGCTCTCAATTAAACTACGAGTTCACACACTATGCTTAATGCCGTTTGAGTGTATTGTCCTGAAATGCAGCTTGGTGAGCATCCCACACAAACAAAGGCTCCACAGCCGGGTTTCACATACCACCAACTCAACATTCAGAAACCACTTCAGCGCCAAAGCCGTTTTCAGCTAGCCATAAATACAAAGGCTCTAGACGCAAATGTTGCTGTAACAGCTAATTCCATCAAGCAGCACTGCATGTTGCTGAATTGCTTATTGAAGGAGAATCAGCCGAGTGGTTCTTGTGGCAGCACAACTCCACTTGGCTCACTGACTTCACACACCATCAGGCTGACAGGCAGCTCTCAAGCAAACTACGAGTTCACACACTATGCTTAATGCCATTTGAATGCATTGTCCTGAAATGCAGCTTGGTGAGCATCCCACACAAACAAAGGCTCCACAGGCGGGTTTCACATGCCACCAACTCCACATTCAGAAACCACTTCAGCGCCAAAGCCGTTTTCAGCTAGCCCTAAATACAAAGGCACTAGACGCAAATGTTGCTGTAACAGCTAATTCCATCAAGCAACACGGCATGTTGCTGAATTGCATATTGAAGAAGAATCAGCCGAGTGGTTCTGGTGGCAGCACAGCTCCATTTGGCTCACTGACTTCACACACCATCAGGCTGACGGCAGCTCTCAAGCAAACTACGAGTTCACAAAGTAGGCTTAATTCCGTTTGAGTGCATTGTCCTGAAATGCATCTAGGTCAGCATCCCACACAAACGAAGGCTCCACAGGCGGGTTTCACATGCCACCAACTCCACATTCAGAAACCACTTCAGCACCAAAGCCGTTTTCAGCTAGCCCTAAATACAAAGGCGCTAGACGCAAATGTTGCTGTTATTGCTAATTCCATCAAGCAACACGGCATGTTGCTGAATTGCATATTGAAGAAGAATCAGCCGAGTGGTTCTTGTGGCAGCACAACTCCATTTCCCTCACTGACTTCACACACCATCAGGCTGACAGGCAGCTCTCAAGCAAACTCAGATTTCGCAAAGTATGCTTAATGCCGTTTGAGTGCATTGTCCTGAAATGCAGCTTGGTGAGCATTCCACACAAACAAAGGCTCCACAGGCGGGTTTCACATGCCACCTACTCCACATTCAGAAACCACTTCAGCGCCAAAGCCGTTTTCAGCTAGCCATAAATACAAAGGCTCTAGACGCAAATGTTGCTGTAAGAGCTAATTCCATCAAGCAACACGGCATGTTGCTGAATTGCATATTGAAGAAGAATCAGCCGAATGGTTCTTGTGGCAGCACATCTCCATTTGGCTCACTGTCTTCACACACCATCAGGCTGACAGGCAGCCCTCAAGCAAACTCAGATTTCGCAAAGTATGCTTAATGCCGTTTGAGTGCATTGTCCTGAAATGCAGCTTGGTGAGCATCCTACACAAACGAAGGCTCCACAGGCGGGTTTCACATGCCACCAACTCCACATTCAGAAACCACATCAGCGCCAAAGCCGTTTTCAGCTAGCCCTAAATACAAAGGCTGTAGATGCAAATGTTGCTGTAAGAGCTAATTCCATCAAGCAACACTGCATGTTGCTGAACTGCATATTGAAGAAGAATCAGCCGAGTGGTTCTTGTGGCAGCACAACTCCATTTGGCTCACTGGCTTCACACACCATCAGGCTGACGGCAGCTCTCAAGCAAACTCAGATTTCGCAAAGTATGCTTAATGCCGTTTGAGTGTATTGTCCTGAAATGCAGCTTGGTGAGCATCCCACACAAAGGAAGCCACCACAGGCCGGTTTCACATGCCACCAACTCCACATTCAGAAACCACTTCAGCACCAAAGCCGTTTTCAGCTAGCCCTAAATACAAAGGCGCTAGACGCAAATGTTGCTGTTATTGCTAATTCCATCAAGCAACACTGCATGTTGCTGAATTGCATATTGAAGAAGAATCAGCCGAGTGGTTCTTGTGGCAGCACAACTCCATTTGGCTCACTGACTTCACACACCATCAGGCTGACAGGCAGCTCTCAAGCAAACTCAGATTTCGCGAAGTATGCTTAATGCCGTTTGAGTGCATTGTCCTGAAATGCAGCTTGGTGAGCATTCCACACAAAAGAAGGCTCCACAGGCGGGTTTCACATGCCACCAACTCCACATTCAGAAACCACTTCAGCGCCAAAGCCATTTTCAGCTCGCCCTAAATACAAAGGCTGTAGACACAAATGTTGCTGTAAGAGCTAATTCCATCAAGCAGCACTGCATGTTGCTGAATTGCATATTGAAGAAGAATCAGCCGAGTGGTTCTTGTGGCAGCACAACTCCATTTGGCTCACTGACTTCACACACCATTAGGCTGACAGCAGCTGTCAAGCAAACTACGAACTCACACACTATGCTTAATGCCGTTTGAGTGCATTGTCCTGAAATGCAGCTTGGTGAGCATCCCACACAAAGGAAGGCTCCACAGCCGGGTTTCACATACCACCAACTCCACATTCAGGAACCACTTCAGCGCCAAAGCCGTTTTCAGCTCCCCATAAATACAAAGGCTCTAGACGCAAATGTTGCTGTAACAGCTAATTCCATCAAGCAGCACTGCATGTTGCTGAATTGCTTATTGAAGGAGAATCAGCCGAGTGGTTCTTGTGGCAGCACAACTCCATTTGGCTCACTGACTTCACACACCATCAGGCTGACAGGCAGCTCTCAAGCAAACTACGAGTTCACACACTATGCTTAATGCCATTTTAATGCATTGTCCTGAAATGCAGCTTGGTGAGCATCCCACACAAATGAAGGCTCCACAGGCGGGTTTCACATGCCACCAACTCCACATTCAGAAACCACTTCAGCGCCAAAGCCGTTTTCAGCTAGCCATAAATACAAAGGCTCTAGACGCAAATGTTGCTGTAAGAGCTAATTCCATCAAGCAACACTGCATGTTGCTGAATTGCATATTGAAGAAGAATCAGCCGAATGGTTCTTGTGGCAGCACATCTCCATTTGGCTCACTGTCTTCACACACCATCAGGCTGACAGGCAGCCCTCAAGCAAACTCAGATTTCGCAAAGTATGCTTAATGCGGTTTGAGTGCATTGTCCTGAAATGCAGCTTGGTGAGCATTCTACACAAACGAAGGCTCCACAGGCGGGTTTCACATGCCACCAACTCCACATTCAGAAACCACTTCAGCGCCAAAGCCGTTTTCAGCTAGCCCTAAATACAAAGGCTGTAGATGCAAATGTTGCTGTAAGAGCTAATTCCATCAAGCAACACTGCATGTTGCTGAACTGCATATTGAAGAAGAATCAGCCGAGTGGTTCTTGTGGCAGCACAACTCCATTTGGCTCACTGGCTTCACACACCATTAGTCTGACGGCAGCTCTCAAGCAAACTCAGATTTCGCACACTATGCTTCATGCCGTTTGAGTGTATTGTCCTGAAATGCAGCTTGGTGAGCATCCCACACAAACGAAGGCTCCACAGGCAGGTTTCACATGACACCAACTCCACATTCAGAAACCACTTCAGCGCCAAAGACGTTTTCAGCTAGCCCTAAATACAAAGGTCCTAGAGCAAATGTTGCTGTAAGAGCTATTTCCATCAAGCAACACTGCATGTTGCTGAATTGCATATTGAAGAAGAATCAGCCGAGTGGTTCTTGTGGCAGCACAACTCCATTTGGCTCACTGGCTTCACACACCATCAGGCTGACAGGCAGCTCTCAAGCAAACTCAGATTTCGCACACTATGCTTAATGTCGTTTGAGTGCATTGTCCTGAAATGCATCTAGGTGAGCATCCCACACAAACGAAGGCTCCACAGGCGGGTTTCACATGCCACCAACTCCACATTCAGAAACCACTTCAGCACCAAAGCCGTTTTCAGCTGGCCCTAAATACAAAGGCTGTAGACACAAATGTTGCTGTTATTGCTAATTCCATCAAGCAACACTGCATGTTGCTGAATTGCATATTGAAGAAGAATCAGCCGAGTGGTTCTTGTGGCAGCACAACTCCATTTGGCTCACTGACTTCACACACCATCAGGCTGACAGGCAGCTCTCAAGCAAACTCAGATTTCGCAAAGTATGCTTAATGCCGTTTGAGTGAATTGTCCTGAAATGCATCTAGGTGAGCATTCCACACAAACGAAGGCACCACAGGCGGGTTTCACATGCCACCAACTCCACATTCAGAAACCACTTCAGCGCCAAAGCCATTTTCAGCTCGCCCTAAATACAAAGGCTGTAGACACAAATGTTGCTGTAAGAGCTAATTCCATCAAGCAACACTGCATGTTGCTGAATTGCATATTGAAGAAGAATCAGCCGAGTGGTTCTTGTGGCAGCACAACTCCATTTGGCTCACTGACTTCACACACCATCAGTCTACAGGCAGCTCTCAATTAAACTACGAGTTCACACACTATGCTTAATGCCGTTTGAGTGCATTGTCCTGAAATGCAGCTTGGTGAGCATCCCACACAAACGAAGGCTCCACAGGCGGGTTTCACATGCCACCAACTCCACATTCAGAAACCACTTCAGCGCCAAAGCCGTTTTCAGATAGCCCTAAATACAAAGGCTGTAGACGCATATGTTGCTGTAAGAGCTAATTCCATCAAGCAACACTGCATGTTGCTGAATTGCATATTGAAGAAGAATCAGCCGAGTGGTTCTTGTGGCAGCACAACTCCATTTGGCTCACTGACTTCACACACCATCAGTCTACAGGCAGCTCTCAATTAAACTACGAGTTCACACACTATGCTTAATGCCGTTTGAGTGCATTGTCCTGAAATGCAGCTTGGTGAGCATCCCACACAAACGAAGGCTCCACAGGCGGGTTTCACATACCACCAACTCCACATTCAGAAACCACTTCAGCGCCAAAGCCGTTTTCAGCTCGCCATAAATACAAAGGCTCTAGACGCAAATGTTGCTGTAACAGCTAATTCCATCAAGCAACACTGCATGTTGCTGAATTGCATATTGAAGAAGAATCAGCCGAGTGGTTCTTGTGGCAGCACAACTCCACTTAGCTCACTGACTTCACACACCATCAGGCTGACAGGCAGCTCTCAAGCAAACTACGAGTTCACACACTATGCTTAATGCCATTTGAATGCATTGTCCTGAAATGCAGCTTGGTGAGCATTCCACACAAACGAAGGCTCCACAGCCGGGTTTCACATGCCACCAACTCCACATTCAGAAACCACTTCAGCGCCAAAGCCGTTTTCAGCTAGCCCTAAATACAAAGGCTGTAGATGCAAATGTTGCTGTAAGAGCTAATTCCATCAAGCAACACTGCATGTTGCTGAACTGCATATTGAAGAAGAATCAGCCGAGTGGTTCTTGTGGCAGCACAACTCCATTTGGCTCACTGACTTCACAAACCATTCGGCTGACAGGCAGCTCTCAAGCAAACTCAGATTTCGCAAAGTATGCTTAATGCCGTTTGAGTGTATTGTCCTGAAATGCAGCTTGGTGAGCATCCCACACAAAGGAAGGCTCCACAGCCGGGTTTCACATGCCACCAACTCCACATTCAGAAACCACTTCAGCGCCAAAGCCGTTTTCAGCTAGCCATAAATACAAAGGCGCTAGACGCAAATGTTGCTCTAAGAGCTAATTCCATCAAGCAGCACTGCATGTTGCTGAATTGCATATTGAAGAAGAATCAGCCGAGTGGTTCTTGTGGCAGCACAACTCCATTTGGCTCACTGACTTCACACACCATCAGGCTGACAGCAGCTCTCAAGCAAACTCAGATTTCGCAAAGTATGCTTAATGCTGTTTGAGTGCATTGTCCTGAAATGCAGCTTGGTGAGCATCCCACACAAACGAAGGCTCCACAGCCGGGTTTCACATGCCACCAACTCCACATTCAGAAACCACTTCAGCGCCAAAGCCGTTTTCAGCTAGCCCTAAATACAAAGACCTAGACGCAAATGTTGCTGAAAGAGCTAATTCCATCAAGCAACACTGCATGTTGCTGAACTGCATATTGAAGAAGAATCAGCCGAGTGGTTCTTGTGGCAGCACAACTCCATTTGGCTCACTGACTTCACACACCATCAGGCTGACAGGCAGCTCTCAAGTAAACTCAGATTTCGCACACTATGCTTAATGCCGTTTGAGTGCATTGTCCTGAAATGCAGCTTGGTGAGCATCCCACACAAACGAAGGCTCCACAGGCAGGTTTCACATGCCACCAACTCCACATTCAGAAACCACTTCAGCGCCAAAGCCGTTTTCAGCTAGCCCTAAATACAAAGGCTCTAGACGCAAATGTTGATGTAAGGGCTAATTAAATCAAGCAGCACTGCATGTTGCTGAATTGCATAATGAAGAAGAATCAGCCGAGTGGTTCTTGTGGCAGCACAACTCCATTTGGCTCACTGACTTCACACACCATCAGGCTGACAGGCAGCTCTCAAGCAAACCACGAGTTCGCACACTATGCTTAATGCCGTTTGAGTGCATTGTCCTGAAATGCAGCTTGGTGAGCATCCCACACAAACGAAGTCACCACAGGCGGGTTTCACATGCCACCAACTCCACATTCAGAAACCACTTCAGCGCCAAAGCCATTTTCAGCTCGCCCTAAATACAAAGGCTGTAGACACAAATGTTGCTGTAAGAGCTAATTCCATCAAGCAACACTGCATGTTGCTGAATTGCATGTTGAAGAAGAATCAGCCGAGTGGTTCTTGTGGCAGCACAACTCCATTTGGCTCACTGACTTCACACACCATTAGGCTGACAGCAGCTCTCAAGCAAACTAAGAGCTCACACGCTATGGTTAATGCCGTTTGAGTGCATTGTCCTGAAATGCAGCTTGGTGAGCATCCCACACAAACGAAGGCTCCACAGGCGGGTTTCACATGCCACCAACTCCACATTCAGAAACCACTTCAGCGCCAAAGACGTTTTCAGATAGCCCTAAATACAAAGGCTGTAGACGCATATGTTGCTGTAAGAGCTAATTCCATCAAGCAACACTGCATGTTGCTGAATTGCATATTGAAGAAGAATCAGCCGAGTGGTTCTTGTGGCAGCACAACTCCACTTGGCTCACTGACTTCACAAACCATTCGGCTGACATGCAGCTCTCAAGCAAACTCAGATTTCGCAAAGTATGCTTAATGCCGTTTGAGTGTATTGTCCTGAAATGCAGCTTGGTGAGGATCCCACACATACGAAGGCTCCACAGCCGGGTTTCACATGCCACCAACTCCACATTCAGAAACCACTTCAGCGCCAAAGCCGTTTTCAGCTAGCCCTAAATACAAAGGCGCTAGACGCAAATGTTGCTAAAAGAGCTAATTCCATCAAGCAACACTGCATCTTGCTGAATTGCATAATGAAGAAGAATCAGCCGAGTGGTTCTTGTGGCAGCACAACTCCATTTGGCTCACTGACTTCACACACCATCAGGCTGACAGGCAGCTCTCAAGCAAACTCAGATTTCGCAATGTATGCTTAACGCCGTTTGAGTGCATTGTCCTGAAATGCAGCTTGGTGAGCATTCCACACAAACGAAGGCTCCACAGGCGGGTTTCACATGCCACCAACTCCACATTCAGAAACCACTTCAGCACCAAAGCCGTTTTCAGCTAGCCATAAATACAAAGGCTCTAGACGCAAATGTTGCTGTAAGAGCTAATTCCATCAAGCAACACGGCATGTTGCTGAATTGCATATTGAAGAAGAATCAGCCGAATGGTTCTTGTGGCAGCACATCTCCATTTGGCTCACTGTCTTCACACACCATCAGGCTGACAGGCAGCCCTCAAGCAAACTCAGATTTCGCAAAGTATGCTTAATGCCGTTTGAGTGCATTGTCCTGAAATGCAGCTTGGTGAGCATCCTACACAAACGAAGGCTCCACAGGCGGGTTTCACATGCCACCAACTCCACATTCAGAAACCACTTCAGCGCCAAAGCCGTTTTCAGCTAGCCCTAAATACAAAGGCTGTAGATGCAAATGTTGCTGTAAGAGCTAATTCCATCAAGCAACACTGCATGTTGCTGAACTGCATATTGAAGAAGAATCAGCCGAGTGGTTCTTGTGGCAGCACAACTCCATTTGGCTCACTGGCTTCACACACCATCAGGCTGACGGCAGCTCTCAAGCAAACTCAGATTTCGCACACTATGCTTCATGCCGTTTGAGTGTATTGTCCTGAAATGCAGCTTGGTGAGCATCCCACACAAAGGAAGCCACCACAGGCCGGTTTCACATGCCACCAACTCCACATTCAGAAACCACTTCAGCACCAAAGCCGTTTTCAGCTAGCCCTAAATACAAAGGCGCTAGACGCAAATGTTGCTGTTATTGCTAATTCCATCAAGCAACACTGCATGTTGCTGAATTGCATATTGAAGAAGAATCAGCCGAGTGGTTCTTGTGGCAGCACAACTCCATTTGGCTCACTGACTTCACACACCATCAGGCTGACAGGCAGCTCTCAAGCAAACTCAGATTTCGCAAAGTATGCTTAATGCCGTTTGAGTGCATTGTCCTGAAATGCAGCTTGGTGAGCATTCCACACAAACGAAGGCTCCACAGGCGGGTTTCACATGCCACCAACTCCACATTCAGAAACCACTTCAGCGCCAAAGCCATTTTCAGCTCGCCCTAAATACAAAGGCTGTAGACACAAATGTTGCTGTAAGAGCTAATTCCATCAAGCAACACTGCATGTTGCTGAATTGCATATTGAAGAAGAATCAGCCGAGTGGTTCTTGTGGCAGCACAACTCCATTTGGCTCACTGACTTCACACACCATTAGGCTGACAGCAGCGGTCAAGCAAACTACGAACTCACACACTATGCTTAATGCCGTTTGAGTGCATTGTCCTGAAATGCAGCTTGGTGAGCATCCCACACAAATGAAGGCTCCACAGCCGGGTTTCACATACCACCAACTCCACATTCAGGAACCACTTCAGCGCCAAAGCCGTTTTCAGCTCGCCATAAATACAAAGGCTCTAGACGCAAATGTTGCTGTAACAGCTAATTCCATCAAGCAGCACTGCATGTTGCTGAATTGCTTATTGAAGGAGAATCAGCCGAGTGGTTCTTGTGGCAGCACAACTCCACTTGGCTCACTGACTTCACACACCATCAGGCTGACAGGCAGCTCTCAAGCAAACTACGAGTTCACACACTATGCTTAATGCCATTTTAATGCATTGTCCTGAAATGCAGCTTGGTGAGCATCCCACACAAATGAAGGCTCCACAGGCGGGTTTCACATGCCACCAACTCCACATTCAGAAACCACTTCAGCGCCAAAGCCGTTTTCAGCTAGCCATAAATACAAAGGCTCTAGACGCAAATGTTGCTGTAAGAGCTAATTCCATCAAGCAACACTGCATGTTGCTGAATTGCATATTGAAGAAGAATCAGCCGAATGGTTCTTGTGGCAGCACATCTCCATTTGGCTCACTGTCTTCACACACCATCAGGCTGACAGGCAGCCCTCAAGCAAACTCAGATTTCGCAAAGTATGCTTAATGCCGTTTGAGTGCATTGTCCTGAAATGCAGCTTGGTGAGCATTCTACACAAACGAAGGCTCCACAGGCGGGTTTCACATGCCACCAACTCCACATTCAGAAACCACTTCAGCGCCAAAGCCGTTTTCAGCTAGCCCTAAATACAAAGGCTGTAGATGCAAATGTTGCTGTAAGAGCTAATTCCATCAAGCAACACTGCATGTTGCTGAATTGCATATTGAAGAAGAATCAGCCGAGTGGTTCTTGTGGCAGCACAACTCCATTTGGCTCACTGGCTTCACACACCATCAGGCTGACAGGCAGCTCTCAAGCAAACTCAGATTTCGCACACTATGCTTAATGTCGTTTGAGTGCATTGTCCTGAAATGCATCTAGGTGAGCATCCCACACAAACGAAGGCTCCACAGGCGGGTTTCACATGCCACCAACTCCACATTCAGAAACCACTTCAGCACCAAAGCCGTTTTCAGCTAGCCCTAAATACAAAGGCGCTAGACGCAAATGTTGCTGTTAGTGCTAATTCCATCAAGCAACACTGCATGTTGCTGAATTGCATATTGAAGAAGAATCAGCCGAGTGGTTCTTGTGGCAGCACAACTCCATTTGGCTCACTGACTTCACACACCATCAGGCTGACAGGCAGCTCTCAAGCAAACTACGAGTTCACACACTATGCTTAATGCCGTTTGAGTGCATTGTCCTGAAATGCATCTAGGTGAGCATTCCACACAAACGAAGGCACCACAGGCGGGTTTCACATGCCACCAACTCCACATTCAGAAACCACTTCAGCGCCAAAGCCATTTTCAGCTCGCCCTAAATACAAAGGCTGTAGACACAAATGTTGCTGTAAGAGCTAATTCCATCAAGCAACACTGCATGTTGCTGAATTGCATATTGAAGAAGAATCAGCCGAGTGGTTCTTGTGGCAGCACAACTCCATTTGGCTCACTGACTTCACACACCATTAGGCTGACAGCAGCTCTCAAGCAAACTAAGAGCTCACACACTATGCTTAATGCCGTTTGAGTGCATTGTCCTGAAATGCAGCTTGGTGAGCATCCCACACAAACGAAGGCTCCACAGGCGGGTTTCACATGCCACCAACTCCACATTCAGAAACCACTTCAGGGCGAAAGACGTTTTCAGATAGCCCTAAATACAAAGGCTGTAGACACAAATGTTGCTGTAAGAGCTAATTCCATCAAGCAACACTGCATGTTGCTGAATTGCATATTGAAGAAGAATCAGCCGAGTGGTTCTTGTGGCAGCACAACTCCATTTGGCTCACTGACTTCACACACCGTCAGTCTACAGGCAGCTCTCAATTAAACTACGAGTTCACACACTATGCTTAATGCCGTTTGAGTGCATTGTCCTGAAATGCAGCTTGGTGAGCATCCCACACAAACGAAGGCTCCACAGGCGGGTTTCACATACCACCAACTCCACATTCAGAAACCACTTCAGCGCCAAAGCCGTTTTCAGCTCGCCATAAATACAAAGGCTCTAGACGCAAATGTTGCTGTAAGAGCTAATTCCATCAAGCAACACTGCATGTTGCTGAATTGCTTATTGAAGGAGAATCAGCCGAGTGGTTCTTGTGGCAGCACAACTCCACTTAGCTCACTGACTTCACACACCATCAGGCTGACAGGCAGCTCTCAAGCAAATTACGAGTTCACACACTATGCTTAATGCCATTTGAATGCATTGTCCTGAAATGCAGCTTGGTGAGCATTCCACACAAACGAAGGCTCCACAGGCGGGTTTCACATGCCACCAACTCCACATTCAGAAACCACTTCAGCGCCAAAGCCGTTTTCAGCTAGCCCTAAATACAAAGGCTGTAGATGCAAATGTTGCTGTAAGAGCTAATTCCATCAAGCAACACTGCATGTTGCTGAACTGCATATTGAAGAAGAATCAGCCGAGTGGTTCTTGTGGCAGCACAACTCCATTTGGCTCACTGACTTCACAAACCATTCGGCTGACAGGCAGCTCTCAAGCAAACTCAGATTTCGCAAAGTATGCTTAATGCCGTTTGAGTGTATTGTCCTGAAATGCAGCTTGGTGAGCATCCCACACAAAGGAAGGCTCCACAGCCGGGTTTCACATGCCACCAACTCCACATTCAGAAACCACTTCAGCGCCAAAGCCGTTTTCAGCTAGCCATAAATACGAAGGTGCTAGACGCAAATGTTGCTCTAAGAGCTAATTCCATCAAGCAGCACTGCATGTTGCTGAATTGCATATTGAAGAAGAATCAGCCGAGTGGTTCTTGTGGCAGCACAACTCCATTTGGCTCACTGACTTCACACACCATCAGGCTGACAGCAGCTCTCAAGCAAACTCAGATTTCGCAAAGTATGCTTAATGCTGTTTGAGTGCATTGTCCTGAAATGCAGCTTGGTGAGCATCCCACACAAACGAAGGCTCCACAGCCGGGTTTCACATGCCACCAACTCCACATTCAGAAACCACTTCAGCGCCAAAGCCGTTTTCAGCTAGCCCTAAATACAAAGACCTAGACGCAAATGTTGCTGAAAGAGCTAATTCCATCTAGCAACACTGCATGTTGCTGAACTGCATATTGAAGAAGAATCAGCCGAGTGGTTCTTGTGGCAGCACAACTCCATTTGGCTCACTGACTTCACACACCATCAGGCTGACAGGCAGCTCTCAAGCAAACTACGAGTTCACACACTATGCTTAATGCCGTTTGAGTGCATTGTCCTGAAATGCAGCTTGGTGAGCATCCCACACAAACGAAGGCTCCACAGGCAGGTTTCACATGCCACCAACTCCACATTCAGAAACCACTTCAGCGCCAAAGCCGTTTTCAGCTAGCCCTAAATACAAAGGCTCTAGACGCAAAAGTTGATGTAAGGGCTAATTAAATCAAGCAGCACTGCATGTTGCTGAATTGCATAATGAAGAAGAATCAGCCGAGTGGTTCTTGTGGCAGCACAACTCCATTTGGCTCACTGACTTCACACACCATCAGGCTGACAGGCAGCTCTCAAGCAAACCACGAGTTCGCACACTATGCTTAATGCCGTTTGAGTGCATTGTCCTGAAATGCAGCTTGGTGAGCATCCCACACAAACGAAGTCACCACAGGCGGGTTTCACATGCCACCAACTCCACATTCAGAAACCACTTCAGCGCCAAAGCCATTTTCAGCTCGCCCTAAATACAAAGGCTGTAGACACAAATGTTGCTGTAAGAGCTAATTCCATCAAGCAACACTGCATGTTGCTGAATTGCATATTGAAGAAGAATCAGCCGAGTGGTTCTTGTGGCAGCACAACTCCATTTGGCTCACTGACTTCACACACCATTAGGATGACAGCAGCTCTCAAGCAAACTAAGAGCTCACACACTCTGGTTAATGCCGTTTGAGTGCATTGTCCTGAAATGCAGCTTGGTGAGCATCCCACACATACGAAGGCTCCACAGGCGGGTTTCACATGCCACCAACTCCACATTCAGAAACCACTTCAGCGCCAAAGACGTTTTCAGATAGCCCTAAATACAAAGGCTGTAGACGCATATGTTGCTGTAAGAGCTAATTCCATCAAGCAACACTGCATGTTGCTGAATTGCATATTGAAGAAGAATCAGCCGAGTGGTTCTTGTGGCAGCACAACTCCACTTGGCTCACTGACTTCACAAACCATTCGGCTGACAGGCAGCTCTCAAGCAAACTCAGATTTCGCAAAGTATGCTTAACGCCGTTTGAGTGCATTGTCCTGAAATGCAGCTTGGTGAGCATCCCACACAAACGAAGGCTCCACAGGCGGGTTTCACATGCCACCAACTCCACATTCAGAAACCACTTCAGCACCAAAGCCGTTTTCAGCTAGCCATAAATACAAAGGCTCTAGATGCAAATGTTGCTGTAAGGGCTAATTCCATCAAGCAGCACTGCATGTTGCTGAATTGCATATTGAAGAAGAATCAGCCGAGTGGTTCTTGTGGCAGCACAACTCCATTTGGCTCACTGACTTCACACACCATCAGGCTGACAGGCAGCTCTCAAGCAAACTCAGATTTCGCACACTATGCTTAATGCCGTTTGAGTGCATTGTCCTGAAATGCAGCTTGGTGAGCATCCCACACAAACGAAGACTCCACAGCCGTGTTTCACATGCCACCAACTCCACATTCAGAAACCACTTCAGCGCCAAAGCCGTTTTCAGCTAGCCCTAAATACAAAGGCGCTAGACGCAAATGTTGCTGTAAGAGCTAATTCCATCAAGCAACACTGCATGTTGCTGAATTGCATATTGAAGAAGAATCAGCCGAATGGTTCTTGTGGCAGCACAACTCCATTTGGCTCACTGACTTCACACACCATCAGGCTGACAGGCAGCTCTCAAGCAAACTACGAGTTCGCACACTATGCTTAATGCCGTTTGAGTGCATTGTCCTGAAATGCAGCTTGGTGAGCATCCCACACAAACGAAGGCTCCAAAGGCGGGTTTCACATGCCACCAACTCCACATTCAGAAACCTCTTCAGCGCCAAAGCCGTTTTCAGCTAGCCCTAAATACAAAGGACCTAGACGCAAATGTTGCTGTAAGAGCTAATTCCATCAAGCAGCACTGCATGTTGCTGAATTGCATAATGAAGAAGAATCAGCCGAGTGGTTCTTGTGGCAGCACAACTCCATTTGGCTCACTGACTTCACACACCATCAGGCTGACAGCAGCTCTCAAGCAAACTCAGATTTCGCAATGTATGCTTAATGCCGTTTGAGTGCATTGTCCTGAAATGCAGCTTGGTGAGCATCCCACACAAACGAAGGCTCCACAGGCGGGTTTCACATTGCACCAACTCCACATTCAGAAACCACTTCAGCGCCAAAGCCGTTTTCAGCTCGCCATAAATACAAAGGCGCTAGACGCAAATGTTGCTGTAACAGCTAATTCCATCAAGCAACACTGCATGTTGCTGAATTGCATATTGAAGAAGAATCAGCCGAGTGGTTCTTGTGGCAGCACAACTCCATTTGGCTCACTGACTTCACACACCATCAGGCTGATGGCAGCTCTCAAGCAAACTCAGATTTCGCACACTATGCTTAATGCCGTTTGAGTGCATTGTCCTGAAATGCAGCTTGGTGAGCATCCCACACAACCGAAGGCTCCACAGGCGGGTTTCACATGCCACCAACTCCACATTCAGAAACCACTTCAGCGCCAAAGCCGTTTTCAGCTAGCCCTAAATACAAAGGCTCTAGACTCAAATGTTGCTCTAAGAGCTAATTCCATCAAGTAACATTGCATGTTTCTGAATTGCATATTGAAGAAGAATCAGCCGAGTGGTTCTTGTGGCAGCACAACTCCATTTGGCTCACTGACTTCACACACCATCAGGCTTACAGCAGCTCTCAAGCAAACTACGAGTTCACACACTATGCTTAATGCCGTTTGAGTGCATTTCCTGAAATGCAGCTTCGTGAGCATCCCACACAAACGAAGGCTCCACAGCCGGGTTTCACATGCCGCCAACTCCACATTCAGAAACCACTTCAGCGCCAAAGCCGTTTTCAGCTAGCCCTAAATACAAAGGCCTTAGACGCAAATGTTGCTGTAAGAGCTAATTCCATCAAGCAACACTGCATGTTGCTGAATTGCATATTGAAGAAGAATCAGCCGAGTGGTTCTTGTGGCAGCACAACTCCATTTGGCTCACTGACTTCACACACCATCAGGCTGATGGCAGCTCTCAAGCAAACTCAGATTTCGCACACTATGCTTAATGCCGTTTGAGTGCATTGTCCTGAAATGCAGCTTGGTGAGCATCCCACACAACCGAAGGCTCCACAGGCGGGTTTCACATGCCACCAACTCCACATTCAGAAACCACTTCAGCGCCAAAGCCGTTTTCAGCTAGCCCTAAATACAAAGGCTCTAGACTCAAATGTTGCTCTAAGAGCTAATTCCATCAAGTAACATTGCATGTTTCTGAATTGCATATTGAAGAAGAATCAGCCGAGTGGTTCTTGTGGCAGCACAACTCCATTTGGCTCACTGACTTCACACACCATCAGGCTTACAGCAGCTCTCAAGCAAACTACGAGTTCACACACTATGCTTAATGCCGTTTGAGTGCATTTCCTGAAATGCAGCTTCGTGAGCATCCCACACAAACGAAGGCTCCACAGCCGGGTTTCACATGCCGCCAACTCCACATTCAGAAACCACTTCAGCGCCAAAGCCGTTTTCAGCTAGCCCTAAATACAAAGGCCTTAGACGCAAATGTTGCTGTAAGAGCTAATTCCATCAAGCAACACTGCATGTTGCTGAATTGCATATTGAAGAAGAATCAGCCGAGTGGTT
Source organism: Ochotona princeps (assembly GCF_030435755.1). Classification (NCBI taxonomy): domain Eukaryota; kingdom Metazoa; phylum Chordata; class Mammalia; order Lagomorpha; family Ochotonidae; genus Ochotona; species Ochotona princeps. Next base: position 1,215,488 of record NC_080834.1, on the reverse strand, counting down.
CTTGTGGCAGCACAACTCCATTTGCTCACTGACTTCACACACCATCAGGCTGACAGCAGCTCTCAAGCAAACTACGAGTTCACACACTATGCTTAATGCCGTTTGAGTGCATTGTCCTGAAATGCAGCTTGGTGAGCATCCCACACAAACGAAGGCTCCACAGGCGGGTTTCACATGCCACCAACTCCACATTCAGAAACCACTTCAGCGCCAAAGACGTTTTCAGCTCGCCCTAAATACAAAGGCTCTAGAAGCAAATGTTGCTGTTATTGCTAATTCCATCAAGCAACACTGCATGTTTCTGAATTGCATAATGAAGAAGAATCAGCCGAGTGGTTCTTGTGGCAGCACAACTCCATTTGGTTCACTAGCTTCACACACCATCAGGCTGACAGGCAGCTCTCAAGCAAACTACTAATTCGCACACTATGCTTAATGCCGTTTGAGTGCATTGTCCTGAAATGCAGCTTGGTGAGCATCCCACACAAACGAAGCTCCACAGCCGGGTTTCACATGCCACCAACTCCACATTCAGTAACCACTTCAGCGCAAAAGCCGTTTTCAGCTAGCCCTAAATACAAAGGCGCTAGACGCAAATGTTGCTGTAAGAGCTAATTCCATCAAGCAACACGGCATGCTGCTGAATTGCATATTGAAGAAGAATCAGCCGAATGGTTCTTGTGGCAGCACAACTAACTCCATTTGGCTCACTGACTTCACACACCATCAGGCTGACAGGCAGCTTTCAAGCAAACTACGAGTTCGCACACTATGCTTAAAGCCGTTTGAGTGCATTGTCCTGAAATGCTGCTTGGTGAGCATCCCACACAAACGAAGGCTCCACAGGCGGGTTTCACATGCCACCAACTCCACATTCAGAAACCACTTCAGCGCCAAAGGCGTTTTCAGCTAGCCCTAAATACAAAGGCACTAGACGCAAATATTGCTGTAAGAGCTAATTCCATCACGCAACACTGCATGTTGCTGAATTGCATATTGAAGAAGAATCAGCCGAATGGTTCTTGTGGCAGCACAACTCCATTTGGCTCACTGACTTCACACACCATCAGGCTGACAGGCAGCTCTCAAGCAAACTACGAGTTCGCACACTATGCTTAATGCTGTTTGAGTGCATTGTCCTGAAATGCAGCTTGGTGAGCATCCCACACAAACGAAGGCTCCACAGCCGGGTTTCACATGCCACCAACTCCACATTCAGAAACCACTTCAGCGCCAAAGACGTTTTCAGCTAGCCCTAAATACAAAGGCGCTAGACGCAAATGTTGCTGTAAGAGCTAATTCCATCAAGCAACACGGTATGTTGCTGAATTGCATATTGAAGGAGAATCAGCCGAATGCTTCTTGTGGCAGCACAACTCCATTTGGCTCACTGACTTCACACACCATCAGGCAGACAGGTAGCTCTCAAGCAAACTACGAGTTCGCACACTATGCTTAATGCCGTTTGAGTGCATTGTCATGAAATGCAGCTTGGTGAGCATCCCACACAAACGAAGGCTCCACAGGCGGGTTTCACATGCCACCAACTCCACATTCAGAAACCACTTCAGCGCCAAAGCCGTTTTCAGCTAGCCCTAAATACAAAGGCGCTAGACGCAAATGTTCCTGTAAGAGCTAATTCCATCAAGTAACACTGCATGTTTCTGAATTGCATATTACAGAAGAATCAGCCGAGTGGTTCTTGTGGCAGCACAACTCCATTTGGCTCACTGACTTCACACACCATTAGGCTGACAGCAGCTCTCAAGCAAACTACGAGTTCGCACACTATGCTTAATGCCGTTTGAGTGCATTGTCCTGAAATGCATCTAGGTGAGCATCCCACACAAACGAAGGCTCCACAGCCGGGTTTCACATGCCACCAACTCCACATTCAGAAATCACTTCAGCGCCAAAGCTGTTTTCAGCTAGCCCTAAATACAAAGGCGCTAGACGCAAATGTTGCTGTAAGAGCTAATTCCATCAAGCAACACGGCATGTTGCTGAATTGCATATTGAAGAAGAATCAGCCGAATGGTTCTTGTGGCAGCACAACTAACTCCATTTGGCTCACTGACTTCACACACCATCAGGCTGACAGGCAGCTCTCAAGCAAACTACGAGTTCGCACACTATGCTTAAAGCCGTTTGAGTGCATTGTCCTGAAATGCAGCTTGGTGAGCATCCCACACAAACGAAGGCTCCAGAGCCGGGTTTCACATGCCACCAACTCCACATTCAGAAACCACTTCAGCGCCAAAGCCGTTTTCAGCTAGCCCTAAATACAAAGGCACTAGACGCAAATATTGCTGTAAGAGCTAATTCCATCAAGCAACACTGCATGTTGCTGAATTGCGTATTGAAGAAGAATCAGCCGAGTGGTTCTTGTGGCAGCACAACTCCATTTGGCTCACTGACTTCACACACCATCAGGCTGACAGGCAGCTCTCAAGCAAACTCAGATTTCGCAAAGTATGCTTAATGCCGTTTGAGTGCATTGTCCTGAAATGCAGCTTGGTGAGCATCCCACACAAACGAAGGCTCCACAGCCGGGTTTCACATGCCACCAACTCCACTTTCAGAAACCACTTCAGCGCCAAAGCCGTTTTCAGCTAGCCCTCAATACAAAGGTACTAGACGCAAATGTTGCTGTAAGGGCTAATTCCATCAAGCAGCACTGCATGTTGCTGAACTGCATAATGAAGAAGAATCAGCCGAGTGGTTCTTGTGGCAGCACAACTCCATTTGTCTCACTGAATTCACACACCATCAGGCTGACAGCAGCTCTCAAGCAAACTACGTGTTCAGATACTATGCTTAATGCCGTTTGAGTGCATTGTCCTGAAATGCAGCTTGGTGAGCATCCCACACAAACGAAGGCTCCACAGGCGGATTTCACATGCCACCAACTCCACATTCAGAAACCACTTCAGCGCCAAAGCCGTTTTCAGCTAGCCATAAATACAAAGGCTCTAGACGCAAATGTTGCTGTAAGAGCTAATTCCATCAAGCAACACTGCATGTTGCTGAATTGCATATTGAAGAAGAATCAGCCGAGTGGTTCTTGTGGCAGCACAACTCCATTTGGCTCACTGGCTTCACACACGATCAGGTTGACAGCAGCTCTCAAGCAAACTCAGATTTCGCAAAGTATGCTTAATGCCGTTTGAGTGCATTGTCCTGAAATGCAGCTTGGTGAGCATTCCGCACAAATGAAGGCTCCACAGCCGGGTTTCACATGCCACCAACTCCACATTCAGAAACCACTTCAGCGTCAAAGCCGTTTTCAGCTAGCCCTAAATACAAAGGCTGTAGACGCAAATGTTGCTGTTAGGGCTAATTCCATCAAGCAACACTGCATGTTGCTGAATTGCATATTGAAGAAGAATCAGCCGAGTGGTTCTTCTGGCAGCACAACTCCATTTGGCTCACTGACTTCACACACCATCAGGCTGACAGGCAGCTCTCAAGCAAACTCACATTTCGCAAAGTATGTTTATTGCCGTTTGAGTGCATTGTCCTGAAATGCAGCTTGGTGAGCATCCCACACAAACAAAGGCTCCACAGCCGGGTTTCACATGCCACCAACTCCACATTCAGAAACCACTTCAGCGCAAAAGCCGTTTTCAGCTAGCCCTAAATACAAAGTCGCTAGACGCAAATGTTGCTGTAAGAGCTAATTCCATCAAGCAGCACTGCATGTTGCTGAATTGCATAATGAAGAAGAATCAGCCGAGTGGTTCTTGTGGCAGCACAACTCCATTTGGCTCACTGACTTCACACACCATCAGGCTGACAGGCAGCTCTCAAGCAAACTACGAGTTCAAACACTATGCTTAATGCCGTTTGAGTGCATTGTCCTGAAATGCAGCTTGGTGAGCATCCCACACAAACGAAGGCTCCACAGGCGGGTTTCACATGCCACCAACTCCACATTCAGAAACCACTTCAGCGCCAAAGCCGTTTTCAGCTAGCCCTAAATACAAAGGCGCTAGACGCAAATGTTGCTGTAAGAGCTAATTCCATCAAGCAACACTGCATGTTGCTGAATTGCATATTGAAGAAGAATCAGCCGAATGGTTCTTGTGGCAGCACAACTCCATTTGGCTCACTGACTTCACACACCATCAGGCTGACAGGCAGCTCTCAAGCAAACTACGAGTTCACACACTATGCTTAATGCCGTTTGAGTGCATTGTCCTGAAATGCAGCTTGGTGAGCATCCCACACAAACGAAGGCTCCACAGGCGGGTTTCACATGCCACCAACTCCACTTTCAGAAACCACTTCAGCGCCAAAGCCGTTTTCAGCTAGCCCTAAATACAAAGGTACTAGACGCAAATGTTGCTGTAAGGGCTAATTCCATCAAGCAGCACTGCATGTTGCTGAACTGCATATTGCAGAAGAATCAGCCGAGTGGTTCTTGTGGCAGCACAACTCCATTTGTCTCACTGACTTCACACACCATCAGGCTGACAGCAGCTCTCAAGCAAACTACGTGTTCAGATACTATGCTTAATGCCGTTTGAGTGCATTGTCCTGAAATGCAGCTTGGTGAGCATCCCACACAAACGAAGGCTCCACAGGCGGATTTCACATGCCACCAACTCCACATTCAGAAACCACTTCAGCGCCAAAGCCGTTTTCAGCTAGCCCTAAATACAAAGGCGCTAGACGCAAATGTTGCTGTAAGAGCTAATTCCATCTAGCGGCACTGCATGTTGCTGAATTGCATATTGAAGAAGAATCAGCCGAGTGGTTCCTGTGGCAGCACAACTCCATTTGGCTCACTGGCTTCACACACCATCAGGTTGACAGCAGCTCTCAAGCAAACTCAGATTTCGCAAAGTATGCTTAATGCCGTTTGAGTGCATTGTCCTGAAATGCAGCTTGGTGAGCATTCCGCACAAATGAAGGCTCCACAGCCGCGTTTCACATGCCACCAACTCCACATTCAGAAACCACTTCAGCGCCAAAGCCGTTTTCAGCTAGCCATAAATACAAAGGCTGTAGACGCAAATGTTGCTGTTAGGGCTAATTCCATCAAGCAACACTGCATGTTGCTGAATTGCATATTGAAGAAGAATCAGCCGAGTGGTTCTTCTGGCAGCACAACTCCATTTGGCTCACTGACTTCACACACCATCAGGCTGACAGGCAGCTCTCAAGCAAACTACGAGTTCGCACACTATGCTTAATGCCGTTTGAGTGCATTGTCCTGAAATGCAGCTTGGTCAGCATCCCACACAAACGAAGGCTCCACAGCCGGGTTTCACATGCCACCAACTCCACATTCAGAAACCACTTCAGCGCCAAAGCCGTTTTCAGCTCGCACTAAATACAAAGGCTCTGGACGCAAATGTTGCTGTAAGAGCTAATTCCATCAAGCAGCACTGCATGTTGCTGAATTGCATATTGAAGAAGAATCAGCCGAGTGGTTCTTGTGGCAGCACAACTCCATTTGGCTCACTGACTTCACACACCATTAGGCTGACAGCAGCTCTCAAGCAAACTAAGAGCTCACACACTATGGTTAATGCCGTTTGAGTGCATTGTCCTGAAATGCAGCTTGGTGAGCATCCCACACAAACAAAGGCTCCACAGCCGGGTTTCACATGCCACCAACTCCACATTCAGAAACCACTTCAGCGCCAAAGACGTTTTCAGATAGCCCTAAATACAAAGGCTGTAGACGCATATGTTACTGTAAGAGCTAATTCCATCAAGCAACACTGCATGTTGCTGAATTGCATATTGAAGAAGAATCAGCCGAGTGGTTCTTGTGGCAGCACAACTCCATTTGGCTCACTGACTTCACACACCATCAGGCTGACAGGCAGCTCTCAAGCAAACTCAGATTTCGCAATGTATGCTTAACGCCGTTTGAGTGCATTGTCCTGAAATGCAGCTTGGTGAGCATTCCACACAAACGAAGGCTCCACAGGCGGGTTTCACATGCCACCAACTCCACATTCAGAAACCACTTCAGCACCAAAGCCGTTTTCAGCTAGCCATAAATACAAAGGCTCTAGATGCAAATGTTGCTGTAAGGGCTAATTCCATCAAGCAGCACTGCATGTTGCTGAATTGCATAATGAAGAAGAATCAGCCGAGTGGTTCTTGTGGCAGCACAACTCCATTTGGCTCACTGACTTCACACACCATCAGGCTGACAGGCAGCTCTCAAGCAAACTCAGATTTCGCAAAGTATGCTTAATGCCGTTTGAGTGCATTGTCCTGAAATGCAGCTTGGTGAGCATCCCACACAAACGAAGTCACCACAGGCGGGTTTCACATGCCACCAACTCCACATTCAGAAACCACTTCAGCGCCAAAGCCGTTTTCAGCTAGCCCTAAATACAAAGGCGCTAGACGCAAATGTTGCTGTAAGAGCTAATTCCATCAAGCAACACGGCATGTTGCTGAATTGCATATTGAAGAAGAATCAGCCGAATGGTTCTTGTGGCAGCACAACTCCATTTGGCTCACTGACTTCACACACCATCAGGCTGACAGGCAGCTCTCAAGCAAACTACGAGTTCGCACACTATGCTTAATGCCGTTTGAGTGCATTGTCCTGAAATGCAGCTTGGTGAGCATCCCACACAAACGAAGGCTCCAAAGGCGGGTTTCACATGCCACCAACTCCACATTCAGAAACCTCTTCAGCGCCAAAGCCGTTTTCAGCTAGCCCTAAATACAAAGGACCTAGACGCAAATGTTGCTGTAAGAGCTAATTCCATCAAGCAGCACTGCATGTTGATGAATTGCATAATGAAGAAGAATCAGCCGAGTGGTTCTTGTGGCAGCACAACTCCATTTGGCTCACTGACTTCACACACCATCAGGCTGACAGCAGCTCTCAAGCAAACTCAGATTTCGCAATGTATGCTTAATGCCGTTTGAGTGCATTGTCCTGAAATGCAGCTTGGTGAGCATCCCACACAAACGAAGGCTCCACAGGCGGGTTTCACATTGCACCAACTCCACATTCAGAAACCACTTCAGCGGAAAAGCCGTTTTCAGCTCGCCATAAATACAAAGGCGCTAGACGCAATTGTTGCTGTAACAGCTAATTCCATCAAGCAACACTGCATGTTGCTGAATTGCATATTGAAGAAGAATCAGCCGAGTGGTTCTTGTGGCAGCACAACTCCATTTGGCTCACTGACTTCACACACCATCAGGCTGATGGCAGCTCTCAAGCAAACTCAGATTTCGCACACTATGCTTAATGCCGTTTGAGTGCATTGTCCTGAAATGCAGCTTGGTGAGCATCCCACACAACCGAAGGCTCCACAGGCGGGTTTCACATGCCACCAACTCCACATTCAGAAACCACTTCAGCGCCAAAGCCGTTTTCAGCTAGCCCTAAATACAAAGGACCTAGACGCAAATGTTGCTCTAAGAGCTAATTCCATCAAGTAACATTGCATGTTTCTGAATTGCATATTGAAGAAGAATCAGCCGAGTGGTTCTTGTGGCAGCACAACTCCATTTGGCTCACTGACTTCACACACCATCAGGCTTACAGCAGCTCTCAAGCAAACTACGAGTTCACACACTATGCATAATGCCGTTTGAGTGCATTTCCTGAAATGCAGCTTCGTGAGCATCCCACACAAACGAAGGCTCCACAGCCGGGTTTCACATGCCGCCAACTCCACATTCAGAAACCACTTCAGCGCCAAAGCCGTTTTCAGCTAGCCCTAAATACAAAGGCGCTAGATGTAAATGTTGCTGTAAGAGCTAATTCCATCAAGCAACACTGCATGTTGCTGAATTGCATATTGAAGAAGAATCAGCCGAGTGGTTCTTGTGGCAGCACAACTCCATTTGGCTCACTGACTTCACACACCATCAGGCTGACAGCAGCTCTCAAGCAAACTACGAGTTCACACACTATGCTTAATGCCGTTTGAGTGCATTGTCCTGAAATGCAGCTTGGTGAGCATCCCACACAAACGAAGGCTCCACAGCCGGGTTTCACATGCCACCAACTCCACATTCAGAAACCACTTCAGCGCCAAAGCCGTTTTCAGCTAGCCCTAAATACAAAGGCGCTAGACGCAAATGTTGCTGTAAGAGCTAATTCCATCAAGCAACACTGCATGTTGCTGAATTGCATATTGAAGAAGAATCAGCCGAGTGGTTCTTGTGGCAGCACAACTCCATTTGGCTCACTGACTTCACACACCATCAGGCTGACGGCAGCTCTCAAGCAAACTCAGATTTCGCAATGTATGCTTAATGCCGTTTGAGTGCATTGTCCTGAAATGCAGCTTGGTGAGCATCCCACACAAACGAAGGCTCCATAGGCAGGTTTCACATGCCACCAACTCCACATTCAGAAACCACTTCAGCGCCAAAGCCATTTTCAGCTCGCCCTAAATACAAAGGCTGTAGACGCAAATGTTGCTGTAAGGGCTAATTCCATCAAGTAACACTGCATGTTGCTGAATTGCATATTGAAGAAGAATCAGCCGAGTGGTTCTTTTGGCAGCACAACTCCATTTGGCTCACTGACTTCACACACCATCAGGCTGACAGCAGCTCTCAAGCAAACTACGTGTTCAGATACTATGCTTAATGCCGTTTGAGTGCATTGTCCTGAAATGCAGCTTGGTGAACATCCCACACAAACGAAGGCTCCACAGCCGGGTTTCACATGCCACCAACTCCACATTCAGAAACCACTTCAGCGCCAAAGCCGTTTTCAGCTAGCCATAAATACAAAGGCTCTAGACGCAAATGTTGCTGTAACAGCTAATTCCATCAAGCAGCACTGCATGTTGCTGAATTGCATATTGAAGAAGAATCAGCCGAGTGGTTCTTGTGGCAGCACAACTCCATTTGGCTCACTGGCTTCACACACCATCAGGCTGACAGGCAGCTCTCAAGCAAACTCAGATTTCTCACACTATGCTTAATGCCGTTTGAGTGCATTGTCCTGAAATGCAGCTTGGTGAGCATCCCACACAAATGAAGGCTCCACAGCCGGGTTTCACATGCCACCAGCTCCACATTCAGAAACCGCTTCAGCGCCCAAGCCGTTTTCAGCTAGCCCTTAATACAAAGGCTGTAGACGCTAATGTTGCTGTAAGGGCTAATTGCATCAAGCAACACTGCATGTTGCTGAATTGCATATTGAAGAAGAATCAGCCGAGTGGATCTTGTGGCAGCACAACTCCATTTAGCTCACTGACTTCACACACCATCAGGCTGACAGCAGCTCTCAAGCAAACTACGAGTTCACACACTATGCTTAATGTCGTTTGAGTGCATTGTCCTGAAATGCAGCTTGGTGAGCATCCCACACAAACGAAAGCTCCACAGGCCGGTTTCACATGCCACCAACTCCACATTCAGAAACCACTTCAGCGCCAAAGCCGTTTTCAGCTAGCCATAAATACGAAGGCGCTAGACGCAAATGTTGCTGTAAGGGCTAATTCCATCAAGCAACACTGCATGTTGCTGAACTGCATATTGAAGAAGAATCAGCCGAGTGGTTCTTGTGGCAGCACAACTCCATTTGGCTCACTGACTTCACACCATCAGGCTGACAGGCAGCTCTCAAGCAAACTACGAGTTCGCACACTATGCTTAATGCCGTTTGAGTGCATTGTCCTGAAATGCAGCTTGGTGAGCATTACACAAACGAAGCTCCACAGCCGGGTTTCACATGCCACCAGCTCCACATTCAGAAACCACTTCAGCGCCCAAGCCGTTTTCAGCTAGCCCTTAATACAAAGGCTGTAGACGCTAATGTTGCTGCAAGGGCTAATTCCATCAAGCAACACTGCATGTTGCTGAATTGCATATTGAAGAAGAATCAGCCGAGTGGTTCTTGTGGCAGCACAACTCCATTTGGCTCACTGACTTCACACACCATCAGGCTGACAGCAGCTCTCAAGCAAACTCAGATTTCGCAAAGTATGCTTAATCCCGTTTGAGTGCATTGTCCTGAAATGCAGCTTGGTGAGCATCCCACACAAACGAAGGCTCCACGGGCGGGATTCACATGACACCAGCTCCACATTCAGAAACCACTTCAGCGCCAAAGCCGTTTTCAGCTAGCCCTAAATACAAAGGCGCTAGGCGCAAATGTTGCTGTAAGAGCTAATTCCATCAAGCAACACTGCATGTTGCTGAATTGCATATTGAAGAAGAATCAGCCGAGTGGTTCTTGTGGCAGCACAACTCCATTTGGCTCACTGACTTCACACACCATCAGGCTGACAGGCAGCTCTCAAGCAAACTACGAGTTCACACACTATGCTTAATGCCGTTTGAGTGCATTGTCCTGAAATGCAGCTTGGTGAGCATCCCACACAAACAAAGGCTCCACAGCCGGGTTTCACATGCCACCAACTCCACATTCAGAAACCACTTCAGCGCCAAAGCCGTTTTCAGCTAGCCCTAAATACAAAGGCTCTAGATGTAAATGTTGCTGTAAGAGCTAATTCCATCAAGCAACACTGCATGTTGCTGAATTGCATATTGAAGAAGAATCAGCCGAGTGGTTCTTGTGGCAGCACAACTCCATTTGGCTCACTGACTTCACACACCATCAGGCTGACAGGCAGCTCTCAAGCAAACTCAGATTTCGCAAAGTATGCTTAATGCCGTTTGAGTGCATTGTCCTGAAATGCAGCTTGGTGAGCATCCCACACAAACAAAGGCTCCACAGCCGGGTTTCACATGCCACCAACTCCACATTCAGAAACCACTTCAGCGCCAAAATCGTTTTCAGCTAGCCCTAAATACAAAGGCTCTAGACGCAAATGTTGCTGTAAGAGCTAATTCCATCAAGCAACACGGCATGTTGCTGAATTGCATATTGAAGAAGAATCAGCCGAGTGGTTCTTGTGGCAGCACAACTCCATTTGGCTCACTGACTTCACACACCATCAGGCTGACAGGCAGCTCTCAAGCAAACTACGAGTTCACACACTATGCTTAATGCCGTTTGAGTGCATTGTCCTGAAATGCAGCTTGGTGAGCATCCCACACAAACGAAGGCTCCACAGGCGGGTTTCACATGCCACCAACTCCACATTCAGAAACCACTTCAGCGCCAAAGCCGTTTTCAGCTAGCCCTAAATACATAGGCGCTAGACGCAAATGTTGCTGTAAGAGCTAATTCCATCAAGCAACACTGCATGTTGCTGAATTGCATATTGAAGAAGAATCAGCCGAGTGGTTCTTGCGGCAGCACAACTCCATTTGGCTGACTGACTTCACACATCATCAGGCTGACAGGCAGCTCTCAAGCAAACTACGAGTTCACACACTATGCTTAATGCCGTTTGAGTGCATTGTCCTGAAATGCAGCTTGGTGAGCATCCCACACAAACGAAGGCTCCACAGGCGGGTTTCACATGCCACCAACTCCACATTCAGAAACCACTTCAGGGCCAAAGCCGTTTTCAGCTAGCCCTAAATACAAAGGCGCTAGACGCAAATGTTGCTGTAAGAGCTAATTCCATCAAGCAACACTGCATGTTGCTGAATTGCATATTGAAGAAGAATCAGCCGAGTGGTTCTTGTGGCAGCACAACTCCATTTGGCTCACTGACTTCACACACCATCAGGCTGACAGGCAGCTCTCAAGCAAACTCAGATTTCACAAAGTATGCTTAATGCCGTTTGAGTGCATTGTCCTGAAATGCAGCTTGGTGAGCATCCCACACAAACGAAGTCACCACAGCCGGGTTTCACATGCCACCAACTCCACATTCAGGAACCACTTCAGCGCCAAAGCCGTTTTCAGCTAGCCCTAAATACAAAGGCTCTAGACGCAAATGTTGCTGTAAGAGCTAATTCCATCAAACAACACTGCATGTTGCTGAATTGCATATTGAAGAAGAATGAGCCGAGTGGTTCTTGTGGCAGCACAACTCCATTTGTCTCACTGACTTCACACACCATCAGGCTGACAGCAGCTCTCAAGCAAAGTACGAGTTCACACACTATGCTTAATGCCGTTTGAGTGCATTGTCCTGAAATGCAGCTTGGTGAGCATCCCACACAAACAAAGGCTCCAAAGGCGGGATTCACATGCCACCAACTCCAGATTCAGAAACCACTTCAGCGCCAAAATCGTTTTCAGCTAGCCCTAAATACAAAGGCGCTCGACGCAAATGTTGCTGTAAGAGCTAATTCCATCAAGCAACACGGCATGTTGCTGAATTGCATATTGAAGAAGAATCAGCCGAGTGGTTCTTGTGGCAGCACAACTCCATTTGGCTCACTGACTTCACACACCATCAGGCTGACAGCAGCTCTCAAGCAAATTATGAGTTCACACACTATGCTTAATGCCGTTTGAGTGCATTGTCCTGAAATGCAGCTTGGTGAGCATCCCACACAAACGAAGGCTCAACAGCCGGGTTTCACATGCCACCAACTCCACATTCAGAAACCACTTCAGCGCCAAAGCCGTTTTCAGCTAGCCCTAAATACAAAGGCGCTAGACACAAATGTTGCTGTAAGAGCTAATTCCATCAAGCAACACTGCATGTTGCTGATTTGCATATTGAAGAAGAATCAGCCGAGTGGTTCTTTTGGCAGCACAACTCCATTTGTCTCACTGACTTCACACACCATCAGGCTGACAGCAGCTCTCAAGCAAACTACGTGTTCAGATAGTATGCTTAATGCCGTTTGAGTGCATTGTCCTGAAATGCAGCTTGGTGAACATCCCACACAAACGAAGGCTCCACAGCCGGGTTTCACATGCCACCAACTCCACATTCAGAAACCACTTCAGCGCCAAAGCCGTTTTCAGCTAGCCATAAATACAAAGGCTCTAGACGCAAATGTTGCTGTAACAGCTAATTCCATCAAGCAGCACTGCATGTTGCTGAATTGCATATTGAAGAAGAATCAGCCGAGTGGTTCTTGTGGCAGCACAACTGCATTTGGCTCACTGGCTTCACACACCATCAGGCTGACAGGCAGCTCTCAAGCAAACTCAGATTTCTCACACTATGCTTAATGCCGTTTGAGTGCATTGTCCTGAAATGCAGCTTGGTGAGCATCCCACACAAATGAAGGCTCCACAGCCGGGTTTCACATGCCACCAGCTCCACATTCAGAAACCACTTCAGCGCCCAAGCCGTTTTCAGCTAGCCCTTAATACAAAGGCTGTAGACGCTAATGTTGCTGTAAGGGCTAATTGCATCAAGCAACACTGCATGTTGCTGAATTGCATATTGAAGAAGAATCAGCCGAGTGGATCTTGTGGCAGCACAACTCCATTTAGCTCACTGACTTCACACACCATCAGGCTGACAGCAGCTCTCAAGCAAACTACGAGTTCACACACTATGCTTAATGTCGTTTGAGTGCATTGTCCTGAAATGCAGCTTGGTGAGCATCCCACACAAACGAAAGCTCCACAGGCCGGTTTCACATGCCACCAACTCCACATTCAGAAACCACTTCAGCGCCAAAGCCGTTTTCAGCTAGCCATAAATACGAAGGCGCTAGACGCAAATGTTGCTGTAAGGGCTAATTCCATCAAGCAACACTGCATGTTGCTGAACTGCATATTGAAGAAGAATCAGCCGAGTGGTTCTTGTGGCAGCACAACTCCATTTGGCTCACTGACTTCACACCATCAGGCTGACAGGCAGCTCTCAAGCAAACTACGAGTTCGCACACTATGCTTAATGCCGTTTGAGTGCATTGTCCTGAAATGCAGCTTGGTGAGCATCCCACACAAATGAAGGCTTCACAGCCGGGTTTCACATGCAACTAGCTCCACATTCAGAAACCACTTCAGCGCCAAAGCCGTTTTCAGCTAGCCCTAAATACAAAGGCGCTAGACGCAAATGTTGCTGAAAGAGCTAATTCCATCAAGCAACACTGCATGTTGCTGAATTGCATATTGAAGAAGAATCAGCCGAGTGGTTCTTGTGGCAGCACAACTCCATTTGGCTCACTGACTTCACACACCATCAGGCTGACAGGCAGCTCTCAAGCAAACTACGAGTTCACACACTATGCTTAATGCCGTTTGAGTGCATTGTCCTGAAATGCAGCTTGGTGAGCATCCCACACAAACGAAGGCTCCACAGCCGGGTTTCACATGCCACCAACTCCACATTCAGAAACCACTTCAGCGCCAAAGCCGTTTTCAGCTAGCCCTACATACAAAGGCGCTAGATGCAAATGTTGCTGTAAGAGCTAATTCCATCAAGCAACACTGCATGTTGCTGAATTGCATATTGAAGAAGAATCAGCCGAGTGGTTCTTGTGGCAGCACAACTCCATTTGGCTCACTGACTTCACACACCATCAGGCTGACAGGCAGCTCTCAAGCAAACTCAGATTTCGCACACTATGCTTAATGCCGTTTGAGTGCATTGTCCTGAAATGCAGCTTGGTGAGCATCCCACACAAACAAAGGCTCCACAGGCGGGTTTCACATGCCACCAACTCCACATTCAGAAACCACTTCAGCGCCAAAGCCGTTTTCAGCTAGCCCTAAATACAAAGGCGCTAGACGCAAATGTTGCTGTAAGAGCTAATTCCATCAAGCAGCACTGCATGTTGCTGAATTGCATAATGAAGAAGAATCAGCTGAGTGGTTCTTGTGGCAGCACAACTCCATTTGGCTCACTGACTTCACACACCATCAGGCTGACAGGCAGCTCTCAAGCAAACTACGAGTTCACACACTATGCTTAATGCCGTTTGAGTGCATTTTCCTGAAATGCAGCTTGGTGAGCATCTCAAACAAATGAAGGCTCCACTGGCGGGTTTCACATGCCACCAACTCCACATTCAGAAACCACTTCAGCGCCAAAGCCGTTTTCAGCTAGCCCTAAATACAAAGGCGCTAGATGCAAATGTTGCTGTAAGAGCTAATTCCATCAAGCAACACGGCATGTTGCTGAATTGCATATTGAAGAAGAATCAGCCGAGTGGTTCTTGTGGCAGCACAACTCCATTTGGCTCACTGACTTCACACACCATCAGGCTGACAGGCAGCTCTCAAGCAAACTCAGATTTCTCAAAGTATGCTTAATGCCATTTGAGTGCATTGTCCTGAAATGCAGCTTGGTGAGCATCCCACACAAACGAAGGCTGCACAGGCAGGTTTCACCTGCCACCAACTCCACATTCAGAAACCACTTCAGCGCCAAAGCCGTTTTCAGCTAGCCCTAAATACAAAGGCTCCAGACGCAAATGTTGCTGTAAGAGCTAATTCCATCAAGCAACACTGCATGTTGCTGAACTGCATATTGAAGAAGAATCAGCCGAGTGGTTCTTGTGGCAGCACAACTCCATTTGGCTCACTGACTTCACACACCATCAGGCTGACAGGCAGCTCTCAAGCAAACTCAGATTTCTCACACTATGCTTAATGCCGTTTGAGTGCATTGTCCTGAAATGCAGCTTGGTGAGCATCCCACACAAACGAAGGCTCCACAGGCGGGTTTCACATGCCACCAACTCCACATTCAGAAACCACTTCAGCACCAAAGCCGTTTTCAGCTAGCCCTAAATACAAAGGCCCTAGATGCAAATGTTGCTGTAAGAGCTAATTCCATCAAGCAACACTGCATGTTGCTGAATTGCATATTGAAGAAGAATCAGCCGAATGGTTCTTGTGGCAGCACAACTCCATTTGGCTCACTGACTTCACACACCATCAGGCTGACAGGCAGCTCTCAAGAAGACTACGAGTTCACACACTATGCTTAATGCCGTTTGAGTGCATTGTCCTGAAATGCAGCTTGGTGAGCATCCCACACAAACGAAGGCTCCACAGCCGGGTTTCACATGCCACCAACCCCACATTCAGAAACCACTTCAACGCCAAAGCTGTTTTCAGCTAGCCCTAAATACAAAGGCTCTAGACTCAAATGTTGCTGTAAGAGCTAATTGCATCAAGCAACACTGCATGTTGATGAATTGCATATTGAAGAAGAATCAGCCGAGTGGTTCTTGTGGCAGCACAACTCCATTTGGCTCACTGACTTCACACACCATCAGGCTGACAGGCAGCTCTCAAGCAAACTACGAGTTCACACACTATGCTTAATGCCGTTTGAGTGCATTGTCCTGAAATGCAGCTTGGTGAGCATCCCACACAAATGAAGGCTCCACAGGCGGTTTTCACATGCCACCAGCTCCACATTCAGAAACCACTTCAGCGCCAAAGCCGTTTTCAGCTAGCCCTAAATACAAAGGCGCTAGATGCAAAGGTTGCTGTAAGAGCTAATTCCATCAAGCAACACTGCATGTTGCTGAATTGCATATTGAAGAAGAATCAGCCGAGTGGTTCTTGTGGCAGCACAACTCCATTTGGCTCACTGACTTCACACACCATTAGGCTGACAGGCAGCTCTCAAGCAAACTACGAGTACACACACTATGCTTAATGCTGTTTGAGTGCATTGTCCTGAAATGCAGCTTGGTGAGCATCTCAAACAAATGAAGGCTACACTGGCGGGTTTCACATGCCACCAACTCCACATTCAGAAACCACTTCAGCGCCAAAGCCGTTTTCAGCTAGCCCTAAATACATAGGCGCTAGACGCAAATGTTGCTGTAGGAGCTAATTCCATCAAGCAACACTGCATGTTGCTGAATTGCATATTGAAGAAGAATCAGCCGAGTGGTTCTTGTGGCAGCACAACTCCATTTGGCTCACTGACTTCACACACCATCAGGCTGACAGGCTGCTCTCAAGCAAACTCAGATTTCGCACACTATGCTTAATGCCGTTTGAGTGCATTTTCCTGAAATGCAGCTTGGTGAGCATCCCACACAAACGAAGGCTACACAGGCGGGTTTCACATGCCACCAACTCCACATTCAGAAACCACTTCAGCGCCAAAGCCGTTTTCAGCTAGCCCTAAATACAAAGGCTCCAGACGCAAATGTTGCTGTAAGAGCTAATTCCATCAAGCAACACTGCATGTTGCTGAATTGCATATTGAAGAAGAATCAGCTGAGTGGTTCTTGTGGCAGCACAACTCCATTTGGCTCACTGACTTCACACACCATCAGGCTGACAGGCAGCTCTCAAGAAGACTACGAGTTCACACACTATGCTTAATGCCGTTTGAGTGCATTGTCCTGAAATGCAGCTTGGTGAGCATCCCACACAAACGAAGGCTCCATAGCCGGGTTTCACATGCCACCAACTCCACATTCAGAAACCACTTCAACGCCAAAGCTGTTTTCAGCTAGCCCTAAATACAAAGGCTCTAGACTCAAATGTTGCTGTAAGAGCTAATTGCATCAAGCAACACTGCATGTTGCTGAATTGCATATTGAAGAAGAATCAGCCGAGTGGTTCTTGTGGCAGCACAACTCCATTTGGCTCACTGACTTCACACAATCAGGCTGACAGGCAGCTCTCAAGCAAACTACGAGTACACACACTATGCTTAATGCTGTTTGAGTGCATTGTCCTGAAATGCAGCTTGGTGAGCATCTCAAACAAATGAAGGCTACACTGGCGGGTTTCACATGCCACCAACTCCACATTCAGAAACCACTTCAGCGCCAAAGCCGTTTTCAGCTAGCCCTAAATACATAGGCGCTAGACGCAAATGTTGCTGTAGGAGCTAATTCCATCAAGCAACACTGCATGTTGCTGAATTGCATATTGAAGAAGAATCAGCCGAGTGGTTCTTGTGGCAGCACAACTCCATTTGGCTCACTGACTTCACACACCATCAGGCTGACAGGCTGCTCTCAAGCAAACTCAGATTTCGCACACTATGCTTAATGCCGTTTGAGTGCATTTTCCTGAAATGCAGCTTGGTGAGCATCCCACACAAACGAAGGCTCCAAAGGCGGGTTTCACATGCCACCAACTCCACATTCAGAAACCACTTCAGCGCCAAAGCCGTTTTCAGCTAGCCCTAAATACAAAGGCTCCAGACGCAAATGTTGCTGTAAGAGCTAATTCCATCAAGCAACACTGCATGTTGCTGAATTGCATATTGAAGAAGAATCAGCTGAGTGGTTCTTGTGGCAGCACAACTCCATTTGGCTCACTGACTTCACACACCATCAGGCTGACAGGCAGCTCTCAAGCAAACTACGAGTTCACACACTATGCTTAATGCCGTTTGAGTGCATTGTCCTGAAATGCAGCTTGGTGAGCATCCCACACAAACAAAGGCTCCACAGCCGGGTTTCACATGCCACCAACTCCACATTCAGAAACCACTTCAGCGCCAAAGCCGTTTTCAGCTAGCCCTAAATACAAAGGCACTAGATGCAAATGTTGCTGTAAGAGCTAATTGCATCAAGCAACACTGCATGTTGATGAATTGCATATTGAAGAAGAATCAGCCGAGTGGTTCTTGTGGCAGCACAACGCCATTTGGCTCACTGACTTCACACACCATCAGGCTGACAGGCAGCTCTCAAGCAAACTACGAGTTCACACACTATGCTTAATGCCGTTTGAGTGCATTGTCCTGAAATGCAGCTTGGTGAGCATCCCACACAAACGAAGGCTCCACAGCCGGGTTTCACATGCCACCAAGTCCACATTCAGAAACCACTTCAGCGCCAAAGCCGTTTTCAGCTAGCCCTAAATACAAAGGCTCCAGACGCAAATGTTGCTGTAAGAGCTAATTCCATCAAGCAACACTGCATGTTGCTGAATTGCATATTGAAGAAGAATCAGCTGAGTGGTTCTTGTGGCAGCACAACTCCATTTGGCTCACTGACTTCACACACCATCAGGCTGACAGGCAGCTCTCAAGCAAACTACGAGTTCACACACTATGCTTAATGCCGTTTGAGTGCATTTTCCTGAAATGCAGCTTGGTGAGCATCTCAAACAAATGAAGGCTCCACAGCCGGGTTTCACATGCCACCAACTCCACATTCAGAAACCACTTCAGCGCCAAAGCCGTTTTCAGCTAGCCCTAAATACATAGGCGCTAGACGCAAATGTTGCTGTAGGAGCTAATTCCATCAAGCAACACTGCATGTTGCTGAATTGCATATTGAAGAAGAATCAGCCGAGTGGTTCTTGTGGCAGCACAACTCCATTTGGCTCACTGACTTCACACACCATCAGGCTGACAGGCTGCTCTCAAGCAAACTCAGATTTCGCACACTATGCTTAATGCCGTTTGAGTGCATTTTCCTGAAATGCAGCTTGGTGAGCATCCCACACAAACGAAGGCTCCAAAGGCGGGTTTCACATGCCACCAACTCCACATTCAGAAACCACTTCAGCGCCAAAGCCGTTTTCAGCTAGCCCTAAATACAAAGGCGCTAGACGCAAATGTTGCTGTAAGAGCTAATTCCATCAAGCAACACTGCATGTTGCTGAATTGCATATTGAAGAAGAATCAGCTGAGTGGTTCTTGTGGCAGCACAACTCCATTTGGCTCACTGACTTCACACACCATCAGGCTGACAGGCAGCTCTCAAGCAAACTACGAGTTCACACACTATGCTTAATGCCGTTTGAGTGCATTGTCCTGAAATGCAGCTTGGTGAGCATCCCACACAAACAAAGGCTCCACAGCCGGGTTTCACATGCCACCAACTCCACATTCAGAAACCACTTCAGCGCCAAAGCCGTTTTCAGCTAGCCCTAAATACAAAGGCACTAGATGCAAATGTTGCTGTAAGAGCTAATTGCATCAAGCAACACTGCATGTTGATGAATTGCATATTGAAGAAGAATCAGCCGAGTGGTTCTTGTGGCAGCACAACTTCATTTGGCTCACTGACTTCACACACCATCAGGCTGACAGGCAGCTCTCAAGCAAACTACGAGTTCACACACTATGCTTAATGCCGTTTGAGTGCATTGTCCTGAAATGCAGCTTGGTGAGCATCCCACACAAACGAAGGCTCCACAGCCGGGTTTCACATGCCACCAAGTCCACATTCAGAAACCACTTCAGCGCCAAAGCCGTTTTCAGCTAGCCCTAAATACAAAGGCTCCAGACGCAAATGTTGCTGTAAGAGCTAATTCCATCAAGCAACACTGCATGTTGCCGAATTGCATATTGAAGAAGAATCAGCTGAGTGGTTCTTGTGGCAGCACAACTCCATTTGGCTCACTGACTTCACACACCATCAGGCTGACAGGCAGCTCTCAAGCAAACTACGAGTTCACACACTATGCTTAATGCCGTTTGAGTGCATTTTCCTGAAATGCAGCTTGGTGAGCATCCCACACAAACGAAGGCTCCAAAGGCGGGTTTCACATGCCACCAACTCCACATTCAGAAACCACTTCAGCGCCAAAGCCGTTTTCAGCTAGCCCTAAATACAAAGGCGCGAGACGCAAATGCTGCTGTAGGAGCTAATTCCATCAAGCAACACTGCATGTTGCTGAATTGCATATTGAAGAAGAATCAACCGAGTGGTTCTTGTGGCAGCACAACTCCATTTGGCTCACTGACTTCACACACCATCAGGCTGACAGGCAGCTCTCAAGCAAACTCAGATTTCGCAAAGTATGCTTAATGCCGTTTGAGTGCATTGTCCTGAAATGCAGCTTGGTGAGCATCCCACACAAACGAAGGCTACACAGGCGGGTTTCACATGCCACCAACTCCACATTCAGAAACCACTTCAGCGCCAAAGCCGTTTTCAGCTAGCCCTAAATACAAAGGCTGTAGACACAAATGTTGCTGTAAGAGCTAATTCCATCAAGCAACACTGCATGGTGCTGAATTGCATATTGAAGAAGAATCAGCCGAGTGGTTCTTGTGGCAGCACAACTCCATTTGGCTCACTGACTTCACACACCATCAGGCTGACAGGCAGCTCTCAAGCAAACTACGAGTTCACACACTATGCTTAATGCCGTTTGAGTGCATTGTCCTGAAATGCAGCTTGGTGAGCATCCCACACAAACGAAGGCTCCACAGCCGGGTTTCACATGCCACCAACTCCACATTCAGAAACCACTTCAGCGCCAAAGCCGTTTTCAGCTAGCCCTAAATACAAAGCCGCTAGATGCAAATGTTGCTGTAAGAGCTAATTCCATCAAGCAACACTGCATGTTGCTGAATTGCATATTGAAGAAGAATCAGCCGAGTGGTTCTTGTGGCAGCACAACTTCATTTGGCTCACTGACTTCACACACCATCAGGCTGACAGGCAGCTCTCAAGCAAACTATGAGTTCACAAAGTATGCTTAATGCCGTTTGAGTGCATTGTCCTGAAATGCAGCTTGGTGAGCATCTCACACAAAGGAAGGCTCCACAGCCGGGATTCACATGACACCAACTCCACATTCAGAAACCACTTCAGCGCCAAAGCCGTTTTCAGCTAGCCCTAAATACAAAGGCGCTAGACGCAAATGTTGCTGTAGGAGCTAATTCCATCAAGCAACACTGCATGTTGCTGAATTGCATATTGAAGAAGAATCAACCGAGTGGTTCTTGTGGCAGCACAACTCCATTTGGCTCACTGACTTCACACACCATCAGGCTGACAGGCAGCTCTCAAGCAAACTCAGATTTCTCAAAGTATGCTTAATGCCGTTTGAGTGCATTGTCCTGAAATGCAGCTTGGTGAGCATCCCACACAAACGAAGGCTCCACAGGCGGGTTTCACATGCCACCAACTCCACATTCAGAAACCACTTCAGCACCAAAGCCGTTTTCAGCTAGCCCTAAATACAAAGGCCCTAGATGCAAATGTTGCTGTAAGAGCTAATTCCATCAAGCAACACTGCATGTTGCTGAATTGCATATTGAAGAAGAATCAGCCGAATGGTTCTTGTGGCAGCACAACTCCATTTGGCTCACTGACTTCACACACCATCAGGCTGACAGGCAGCTCTCAAGAAGACTACGAGTTCACACACTATGCTTAATGCCGTTTGAGTGCATTGTCCTGAAATGCAGCTTGGTGAGCATCCCACACAAACGAAGGCTCCACAGCCGGGTTTCACATGCCACCAACTCCACATTCAGAAACCACTTCAGCGCCAAAGCCGTTTTCAGCTAGCCCTAAATACAAAGGCTCTAGACTCAAATGTTGCTGTAAGAGCTAATTGCATCAAGCAACACTGCATGTTGATGAATTGCATATTGAAGAAGAATCAGCCGAGTGGTTCTTGTGGCAGCACAACTCCATTTGGCTCACTGACTTCACACAATCAGGCTGACAGGCAGCTCTCAAGCAAACTACGAGTTCACACACTATGCTTAATGCCGTTTGAGTGCATTGTCCTGAAATGCAGCTTGGTGAGCATCCCACACAAATGAAGGCTCCACAGGCGGTTTTCACATGCCACCAACTCCACATTCAGAAACCACTTCAGCGCCAAAGCCGTTTTCAGCTAGCCCTAAATACAAAGGCGCTAGACGCAAATGTTGCTGTTATTGCTAATTCCATCAAGCAACACTGCATGTTGCTGAATTGCATATTGAAGAAGAATCAGCCGAGTGGTTCTTGTGGCAGCACAACTCCATTTGGCTCACTGACTTCACACACCATCAGGCTGACAGGCAGCTCTCAAGCAAACTCAGATTTCGCACACTATGCTTAATGCCGTTTGAGTGCATTGTCCTGAAATGCAGCTTGGTGAGCATCCCACACAAATGAAGGCTCCACAGCCGGGTTTCACATGCCACCAACTCCACATTCAGAAACCACTTCAGCGCCAAAGCCGTTTTCAGCTAGTCCTAAATACAAAGGCCCTAGATGCAAATGTTGCTGTAAGAGCTAATTCCATCAAGCAACACTGCATGTTGCTGAATTGCATATTGAAGAAGAATCAGCCGAGTGGTTCTTGTGGCAGCACAACTCCATTTGGCTCACTGACTTCACACACCATTAGGCTGACAGGCAGCTCTCAAGCAAACTACGAGTACACACACTATGCTTAATGCTGTTTGAGTGCATTGTCCTGAAATGCAGCTTGGTGAGCATCTCAAACAAATGAAGGCTACACTGGCGGGTTTCACATGCCACCAACTCCACATTCAGAAACCACTTCAGCGCCAAAGCCGTTTTCAGCTAGCCCTAAATACATAGGCGCTAGACGCAAATGTTGCTGTAGGAGCTAATTCCATCAAGCAACACTGCATGTTGCTGAATTGCATATTGAAGAAGAATCAGCCGAGTGGTTCTTGTGGCAGCACAACTCCATTTGGCTCACTGACTTCACACACCATCAGGCTGACAGGCAGCTCTCAAGCAAACTACGAGTTCACACACTATGCTTCATGCCGTTTGAGTGCATTGTCCTGAAATGCAGCTTGGTGAGCATCTCAAACAAATGAAGGCTCCACAGGCGGGTTTCACATGCCACCAGCTCCACATTCAGAAACCACTTCAGCGCCAAAGCCGTTTTCAGCTAGCCCTAAATACAAAGGCGCTAGATGCAAATGTTGCTGAAAGAGCTAATTCCATCAAGCAACACTGCATGTTGCTGAATTGCATATTGAAGAAGAATCAGCCGAGTGGTTCTTGTGGCAGCACAACTCCATTTGGCTCACTGACTTCACACACCATCAGGCTGACAGGCAGCTGTCAAGCAAACTACGAGTTCACACACTATGCTTAATGCCGTTTGAGTGCATTTTCCTGAAATGCAGCTTGGTGAGCATCCCACACAAACGAAGGCTACACAGGCGGGTTTCACATGCCACCAACTCCACATTCAGAAACCACTTCAGCGCCAAAGCCATTTTCAGCTATCCCTAAATACAAAGGCTCCAGACGCAAATGTTGCTGTAAGAGCTAATTCCATCAAGCAGCACTGCATGTTGCTGAATTGCATAATGAAGAAGAATCAGCCGAGTGGTTCTTGTGGCAGCACAACTCCATTTGGCTCACTGACTTCACACACCATCAGGCTGACAGGCAGCTCTCAAGCAAACTACGAGTTCACACACTATGCTTAATGCCGTTTGAGTGCATTGTCCTGAAATGCAGCTTGGTGAGCATCCCACACAAACGAAGGCTCCAAAGGCGGGTTTCACATGCCACCAACTCCACATTCAGAAACCACTTCAGCACCAAAGCCGTTTTCAGCTAGCCCTAAATACAAAGGCGCTAGACGCAAATGTTGCTGTAGGAGCTAATTCCATCAAGCAACACTGCATGTTGCTGAATTGCATATTGAAGAAGAATCAACCGAGTGGTTCTTGTGGCAGCACAACTCCATTTGGCTCACTGACTTCACACACCATCAGGCTGACAGGCAGCTCTCAAGCAAACTCAGATTTCGCAAAGTATGCTTAATGCCGTTTGAGTGCATTGTCCTGAAATGCAGCTTGGTGAGCATCCCACACAAACGAAGGCTCCACAGCCGGGTTTCACATGCCACCAACTCCACATTCAGAAACCACTTCAGCGCCAAAGCCGTTTTCAGCTAGCCCTAAATACAAAGGCGCTAGACGCAAATGTTGCTGTAGGAGCTAATTCCATCAAGCAACACAGCATGTTGCTGAATTGCATATTGAAGAAGAATCAACCGAGTGGTTCTTGTGGCAGCACAACTCCATTTGGCTCACTGACTTCACACACCATCAGGCTGACAGGCAGCTCTCAAGCAAACTCAGATTTCGCAAAGTATGCTTAATGCCGTTTGAGTGCATTGTCCTGAAATGCAGCTTGGTGAGCATCCCACACAAACAAAGGCTCCACAGCCGGGTTTCACATGACACCAACTCCACATTCAGAAACCACTTCAGCGCCAAACCGTTTTCAGCTAGCCCTAAATACAAAGGCTCCAGACGCAAATGTTGCTGTAAGAGCTAATTCCATCAAGCAACACTGCATGTTGCTGAACTGCATATTGAAGAAGAATCAGCCGAGTGGTTCTTGTGGCAGCACAACTCCATTTGGCTCACTGACTTCACACACCATCAGGCTGACAGGCAGCTCTCAAGCAAACTCAGATTTCTCAAAGTATGCTTAATGCCGTTTGAGTGCATTGTCCTGAAATGCAGCTTGGTGAGCATCCCACACAAACGAAGGCTCCACAGGCGGGTTTCACATGCCACCAACTCCACATTCAGAAACCACTTCAGCACCAAAGCCGTTTTCAGCTAGCCCTAAATACAAAGGCCCTAGATGCAAATGTTGCTGTAAGAGCTAATTCCATCAAGCAACACTGCATGTTGATGAATTGCATATTGAAGAAGAATCAGCCGAATGGTTCTTGTGGCAGCACAACTCCATTTGGCTCACTGACTTCACACACCATCAGGCTGACAGGCAGCTCTCAAGAAGACTACGAGTTCACACACTATGCTTAATGCCGTTTGAGTGCATTGTCCTGAAATGCAGCTTGGTGAGCATCCCACACAAACGAAGGCTCCACAGCCGGGTTTCACATGCCACCAACTCCACATTCAGAAACCACTTCAGCGCCAAAGCCGTTTTCAGCTAGCCCTAAATACAAAGGCGCTAGACTCAAATGTTGCTGTAAGAGCTAATTGCATCAAGCAACACTGCATGTTGATGAATTGCATATTGAAGAAGAATCAGCCGAGTGGTTCTTGTGGCAGCACAACTCCATTTGGCTCACTGACTTCACACACCATCAGGCTGACAGGCAGCTCTCAAGCAAACTACGAGTTCACACACTATGCTTAATGCCGTTTGAGTGCATTTTCCTGAAATGCAGCTTGGTGAGCATCCCACACAAACGAAGGCTACACAGGCGGGTTTCACATGCCACCAACTCCACATTCAGAAACCACTTCAGCGCCAAAGCCGTTTTCAGCTAGCCCTAAATACAAAGGCGCTAGACGCAAATGTTGCTGTAGGAGCTAATTCCATCAAGCAACACAGCATGTTGCTGAATTGCATATTGAAGAAGAATCAACCGAGTGGTTCTTGTGGCAGCACAACTCCATTTGGCTCACTGACTTCACACACCATCAGGCTGACAGGCAGCTCTCAAGCAAACTCAGATTTCGCAAAGTATGCTTAATGCCGTTTGAGTGCATTGTCCTGAAATGCAGCTTGGTGAGCATCCCACACAAACAAAGGCTCCACAGGCGGGTTTCACATGCCACCAACTCCACATTCAGAAACCACTTCAGCGCCAAAGCCGTTTTCAGCTAGCCCTACATACAAAGGCTATAGACGCAAATGTTGCTGTAAGAGCTAATTCCATCAAGCAACACTGCATGTTGCTGAATTGCATATTGAAGAAGAATCAGCTGAGTGGTTCTTGTGGCAGCACAACTCCATTTGGCTCACTGACTTCACACACCATCAGGCTGACAGGCAGCTCTCAAGCAAACTACGAGTTCACACACTATGCTTAATGCCGTTTGAGTGCATTGTCCTGAAATGCAGCTTGGTGAGCATCTCAAACAAATGAAGGCTCCACAGGCGGGTTTCACATGCCACCAGCTCCACATTCAGAAACCACTTCAGCGCCAAAGCCGTTTTCAGCTAGCCCTAAATACAAAGGCGCTAGATGCAAATGTTGCTGAAAGAGCTAATTCCATCAAGCAACACTGCATGTTGCTGAATTGCATATTGAAGAAGAATCAGCCGAGTGGTTCTTGTGGCAGCACAACTCCATTTTGCTCACTGACTTCACACACCATCAGGCTGACAGGCAGCTCTCAAGCAAACTACGAGTTCACACACTATGCTTAATGCCGTTTGAGTGCATTGTCCTGAAATGCAGCTTGGTGAGCATCCCACACAAACGAAGGCTCCACAGCCGGGTTTCACATGACACCAACTCCACATTCAGAAACCACTTCAGCGCCAAAGCCGTTTTCAGCTAGCCCTAAATACAAAGGCTCCAGACGCAAATGTTGCTGTAAGAGCTAATTCCATCAAGCAACACTGCATGTTGCTGAACTGCATATTGAAGAAGAATCAGCCGAGTGGTTCTTGTGGCAGCACAACTCCATTTGGCTCACTGACTTCACACACCATCAGGCTGACAGGCAGCTCTCAAGCAAACTCAGATTTCTCAAAGTATGCTTAATGCCGTTTGAGTGCATTGTCCTGAAATGCAGCTTGGTGAGCATCCCACACAAACGAAGGCTCCACAGGCGGGTTTCACATGCCACCAACTCCACATTCAGAAACCACTTCAGCACCAAAGCCGTTTTCAGCTAGCCCTAAATACAAAGGCCCTAGATGCAAATGTTGCTGTAAGAGCTAATTCCATCAAGCAACACTGCATGTTGATGAATTGCATATTGAAGAAGAATCAGCCGAATGGTTCTTGTGGCAGCACAACTCCATTTGGCTCACTGACTTCACACACCATCAGGCTGACAGGCAGCTCTCAATTAAACTACGAGTTCACACACTATGCTTAATGCCGTTTGAGTGCATTGTCCTGAAATGCAGCTTGGTGAGCATCCCACACAAACGAAGGCTCCACAACCGGGTTTCACATGCCACCAACTCCACATTCAGAAACCACTTCAGCGCCAAAGCTGTTTTCAGCTAGCCCTAAATACAAAGGCTCTAGACTCAAATGTTGCTGTAAGAGCTAATTGCATCAAGCAACACTGCATGTTGATGAATTGCATATTGAAGAAGAATCAGCCGAGTGGTTCTTGTGGCAGCACAACTCCATTTGGCTCACTGACTTCACACACCATTAGGCTGACAGGCAGCTCTCAAGCAAACTACGAGTTCACACACTATGCTTAATGCCGTTTGAGTGCATTGTCCTGAAATGCAGCTTGGTGAGCATCCCACACAAATGAAGGCTCCACAGGCGGTTTTCACATGCCACCAGCTCCACATTCAGAAACCACTTCAGCGCCAAAGCTGTTTTCAGCTAGCCCTAAATACAAAGGCTATAGACGCAAATGTTGCTGAAAGAGCTAATTCCATCAAGCAACACTGCATGTTGCTGAATTGCATATTGAAGAAGAATCAGCCGAGTGGTTCTTGTGGCAGCACAACTCCATTTGGCTCACTGACTTCACACACCATCAGGCTGACAGGCAGCTCTCAAGCAAACTACGAGTTCACACACTATGCTTAATGCCGTTTGAGTGCATTGTCCTGAAATGCAGCTTGGTGAGCATCCCACACAAACGAAGGCTCCACAGCCGGGTTTCACATGCCACCAACTCCACATTCAGAAACCACTTCAGCGCCAAAGCCGTTTTCAGCTAGCCCTACATACAAAGGCTATAGACGCAAATGTTGCTGTAAGAGCTAATTCCATCAAGCAACACTGCATGTTTCTGAATTGCATATTGAAGAAGAATCAGCTGAGTGGTTCTTGTGGCAGCACAACTCCATTTGGCTCACTGACTTCACACACCATCAGGCTGACAGGCAGCTCTCAAGCAAACTCAGATTTCGCACACTATGCTTAATGCCGTTTGAGTGCATTGTCCTGAAATGCAGCTTGGTGAGCATCCCACACAAATGAAGGCTCCACAGCCGGGTTTCACATGCCACCAACTCCACATTCAGAAACCACTTCAGCGCCAAAGCCGTTTTCAGCTAGCCCTAAATACAAAGGCCCTAGATGCAAATGTTGCTGTAAGAGCTAATTCCATCAAGCAACACTGCATGTTGCTGAATTGCATATTGAAGAAGAATCAGCCGAGTGGTTCTTGTGGCAGCACAACTCCATTTGGCTCACTGACTTCACACACCATTAGGCTGACAGGCAGCTCTCAAGCAAACTACGAGTACACACACTATGCTTAATGCTGTTTGAGTGCATTGTCCTGAAATGCAGCTTGGTGAGCATCTCAAACAAATGAGGGTCAACTGGCGGGTTTCACATGCCACCAACTCCACATTCAGAAACCACTTCAGCGCCAAAGCCGTTTTCAGCTAGCCCTAAATACATAGGCGCTAGACGCAAATGTTGCTGTAGGAGCTAATTCCATCAAGCAACACTGCATGTTGCTGAATTGCATATTGATGAAGAATCAGCCGAGTGGTTCTTGTGGCAGCACAACTCCATTTGGCTCACTGACTTCACACACCATCAGGCTGACAGGCAGCTCTCAAGCAAACTCAGATTAGGCACACTATGCTTAATGCCGTTTGAGTGCATTTTCCTGAAATGCAGCTTGGTGAGCATCCCACACAAACGAAGGCTACACAGGCGGGTTTCACATGCCACCAACTCCACATTCAGAAACCACTTCAGCGCCAAAGCCGTTTTCAGCTAGCCCTAAATACAAAGGCTCCAGATGCAAATGTTGCTGTAAGAGCTAATTCCATCAAGCAACACGGCATGTTGCTGAATTGCATATTGAAGAAGAATCAGCCGAGTGGTTCTTGTGGCAGCACAACTCCATTTGGCTCACTGACTTCACACACCATCAGGCTGACGGCAGCTCTCAAGCAAACTACGAGTTCACACACTATGCTTAATGCCGTTTGAGTGCATTGTCCTGAAATGCAGCTTGGTGAGCATCCCACACAAACGAAGGCTCCAAAGGCAAGTCTCACATGCCACCAACTCCACATTCAGAAACCACTTCAGCGCCAAAGCCGTTTTCAGCTAGCCCTACATACAAAGGCGCTAGACACAAATGTTGCTGTAGGAGCTAATTCCATCAAGCAACACTGCATGTTGCTGAATTGCATATTGAAGAAGAATCAACCGAGTGGTTCTTGTGGCAGCACAACTCCATTTGGCTCACTGACTTCACACACCATCAGGCTGACAGGCAGCTCTCAAGCAAACTCAGATTTCGCAAAGTATGCTTAATGCCGTTTGAGTGCATTGTCCTGAAATGCAGCTTGGTGAGCATCCCACACAAACAAAGGCTCCACAGGCGGGTTTCACATGCCACCAACTCCACATTCAGAAACCACTTCAGCGCCAAAGCCGTTTTCAGCTAGCCCTACATACAAAGGCTATAGACGCAAATGTTGCTGTAAGAGCTAATTCCATCAAGCAACACTGCATGTTGCTGAATTGCATATTGAAGAAGAATCAGCTGAGTGGTTCTTGTGGCAGCACAACTCCATTTGGCTCACTGACTTCACACACCATCAGGCTGACAGGCAGCTCTCAAGCAAACTACGAGTTCACACACTATGCTTAATGCCGTTTGAGTGCATTGTCCTGAAATGCAGCTTGGTGAGCATCTCAAACAAATGAAGGCTCCACAGGCGGGTTTCACATGCCACCAGCTCCACATTCAGAAACCACTTCAGCGCCAAAGCCGTTTTCAGCTAGCCCTACATACAAAGGCGCTAGATGCAAATGTTGCTGAAAGAGCTAATTCCATCAAGCAACACTGCATGTTGCTGAATTGCATATTGAAGAAGAATCAACCGAGTGGTTCTTGTGGCAGCACAACTCCATTTGGCTCACTGACTTCACACACCATCAGGCTGACAGGCAGCTCTCAAGCAAACTACGAGTTCACACACTATGCTTAATGCCGTTTGAGTGCATTCTCCTGAAATGCAGCTTGGTGAGCATCCCACACAAACGAAGGCTCCACAGCCGGGTTTCACATGACACCAACTCCACATTCAGAAACCACTTCAGCGCCAAAGCCGTTTTCAGCTAGCCCTAAATACAAAGGCTCCAGACGCAAATGTTGCTGTAAGAGCTAATTCCATCAAGCAACACTGCATGTTGCTGAACTGCATATTGAAGAAGAATCAGCCGAGTGGTTCTTGTGGCAGCACAACTCCATTTGGCTCACTGACTTCACACACCATCAGGCTGACAGGCAGCTCTCAAGCAAACTCAGATTTCGCACACTATGCTTAATGCCGTTTGAGTGCATTTTCCTGAAATGCAGCTTGGTGAGCATCCCACACAAACGAAGGCTACACAGGCGGGTTTCACATGCCACCAACTCCACATTCAGAAACCACTTCAGCGCCAAAGCCGTTTTCAGCTAGCCCTAAATACAAAGGCTGTAGACACAAATGTTGCTGTAAGAGCTAATTCCATCAAGCAACACGGCATGTTGCTGAATTGCATATTGAAGAAGAATCAGCCGAGTGGTTCTTGTGGCAGCACAACTCCATTTGGCTCACTGACTTCACACACCATCAGGCTGACGGCAGCTCTCAAGCAAACTACGAGTTCACACACTATGCTTAATGCCGTTTGAGTGCATTGTCCTGAAATGCAGCTTGGTGAGCATCCCACACAAACGAAGGCTCCACAGGCCGGTTTCACATGACACCAACTCCACATTCAGAAACCACTTCAGCGCCAAAGCCGTTTTCAGCTAGCCCTAAATACAAAGGCGCTAGATGCAAATGTTGCTGAAAGAGCTAATTCCATCAAGCAACACTGCATGTTGCTGAATTGCATATTGAAGAAGAATCAGCCGAGTGGTTCTTGTGGCAGCACAACTCCATTTTGCTCACTGACTTCACACACCATCAGGCTGACAGGCAGCTCTCAAGCAAACTACGAGTTCACACACTATGCTTAATGCCGTTTGAGTGCATTCTCCTGAAATGCAGCTTGGTGAGCATCCCACACAAACGAAGGCTCCACAGCCGGGTTTCACATGACACCAACTCCACATTCAGAAACCACTTCAGCGCCAAAGCCGTTTTCAGCTAGCCCTAAATACAAAGGCTCCAGACGCAAATGTTGCTGTAAGAGCTAATTCCATCAAGCAACACTGCATGTTGCTGAACTGCATATTGAAGAAGAATCAGCCGAGTGGTTCTTGTGGCAGCACAACTCCATTTGGCTCACTGACTTCACACACCATCAGGCTGACAGGCAGCTCTCAAGCAAACTCAGATTTCTCAAAGTATGCTTAATGCCGTTTGAGTGCATTGTCCTGAAATGCAGCTTGGTGAGCATCCCACACAAACGAAGGCTCCACAGGCGGGTTTCACATGCCACCAACTCCACATTCAGAAACCACTTCAGCACCAAAGCCGTTTTCAGCTAGCCCTAAATACAAAGGCCCTAGATGCAAATGTTGCTGTAAGAGCTAATTCCATCAAGCAACACTGCATGTTGATGAATTGCATATTGAAGAAGAATCAGCCGAATGGTTCTTGTGGCAGCACAACTCCATTTGGCTCACTGACTTCACACACCATCAGGCTGACAGGCAGCTCTCAAGAAGACTACGAGTTCACACACTATGCTTAATGCCGTTTGAGTGCATTGTCCTGAAATGCAGCTTGGTGAGCATCCCACACAAACGAAGGCTCCACAGCCGGGTTTCACATGCCACCAACTCCACATTCAGAAACCACTTCAGCGCCAAAGCCGTTTTCAGCTAGCCCTAAATACAAAGGCTCTAGACTCAAATGTTGCTGTAAGAGCTAATTGCATCAAGCAACACTGCATGTTGATGAATTGCATATTGAAGAAGAATCAGCCGAGTGGTTCTTGTGGCAGCACAACTCCATTTGGCTCACTGACTTCACACACCATTAGGCTGACAGGCAGCTCTCAAGCAAACTACGAGTTCACACACTATGCTTAATGCCGTTTGAGTGCATTGTCCTGAAATGCAGCTTGGTGAGCATCCCACACAAACGAAGGCTCCACAGGCGGTTTTCACATGCCACCAGCTCCACATTCAGAAACCACTTCAGCGCCAAAGCTGTTTTCAGCTAGCCCTAAATACAAAGGCTATAGACGCAAATGTTGCTGAAAGAGCTAATTCCATCAAGCAACACTGCATGTTGCTGAATTGCATATTGAAGAAGAATCAGCCGAGTGGTTCTTGTGGCAGCACAACTCCATTTGGCTCACTGACTTCACACACCATCAGGCTGACAGGCAGCTCTCAAGCAAACTACGAGTTCACACACTATGCTTAATGCCGTTTGAGTGCATTGTCCTGAAATGCAGCTTGGTGAGCATCCCACACAAACGAAGGCTCCACAGCCGGGTTTCACATGCCACCAACTCCACATTCAGAAACCACTTCAGCGCCAAAGCCGTTTTCAGCTAGCCCTACATACAAAGGCTATAGACGCAAATGTTGCTGTAAGAGCTAATTCCATCAAGCAACACTGCATGTTTCTGAATTGCATATTGAAGAAGAATCAGCTGAGTGGTTCTTGTGGCAGCACAACTCCATTTGGCTCACTGACTTCACACACCATCAGGCTGACAGGCAGCTCTCAAGCAAACTCAGATTTCGCACACTATGCTTAATGCCGTTTGAGTGCATTGTCCTGAAATGCAGCTTGGTGAGCATCTCAAACAAATGAAGGCTCCACAGCCGGGTTTCACATGCCACCAACTCCACATTCAGAAACCACTTCAGCGCCAAAGCCGTTTTCAGCTAGCCCTAAATACAAAGGCCCTAGATGCAAATGTTGCTGTAAGAGCTAATTCCATCAAGCAACACTGCATGTTGCTGAATTGCATATTGAAGAAGAATCAGCAGAGTGGTTCTTGTGGCAGCACAACTCCATTTGGCTCACTGACTTCACACACCATTAGGCTGACAGGCAGCTCTCAAGCAAACTACGAGTACACACACTATGCTTAATGCCGTTTGAGTGCATTGTCCTGAAATGCAGCTTGGTGAGCATCTCAAACAAATGAGGGTCAACTGGCGGGTTTCACATGCCACCAACTCCACATTCAGAAACCACTTCAGCGCCAAAGCCATTTTCAGCTAGCCCTAAATACATAGGCGCTAGACGCAAATGTTGCTGTAGGAGCTAATTCCATCAAGCAACACTGCATGTTGCTGAATTGCATATTGATGAAGAATCAGCCGAGTGGTTCTTGTGGCAGCACAACTCCATTTGGCTCACTGACTTCACACACCATCAGGCTGACAGGCAGCTCTCAAGCAAACTCAGATTAGGCACACTATGCTTAATGCCGTTTGAGTGCATTTTCCTGAAATGCAGCTTGGTGAGCATCCCACACAAACGAAGGCTACACAGGCGGGTTTCACATGCCACCAACTCCACATTCAGAAACCACTTCAGCGCCAAAGCCGTTTTCAGCTAGCCCTAAATACAAAGGCTGTAGACACAAATGTTCCTATAAGAGCTAATTCCATCAAGCAACACGGCATGTTGCTGAATTGCATATTGAAGAAGAATCAGCCGAGTGGTTCTTGTGGCAGCACAACTCCATTTGGCTCACTGACTTCACACACCATCAGGCTGACGGCAGCTCTCAAGCAAACTACGAGTTCACACACTATGCTTAATGCCGTTTGAGTGCATTGTCCTGAAATGCAGCTTGGTGAGCATCCCACACAAACGAAGGCTACACAGGCGGGTTTCACATGCCACCAACTCCACATTCAGAAACCACTTCAGCGCCAAAGCCATTTTCAGCTATCCCTAAATACAAAGGCTCCAGACGCAAATGTTGCTGTAAGAGCTAATTCCATCAAGCAACACTGCATGTTGCTGAATTGCATATTGAAGAAGAATCAGCCGAGTGGTTCTTGTGGCAGCACAACTCCATTTGGCTCACTGACTTCACACACCATCAGGCTGACAGGCAGCTCTCAAGCAAACTACGAGTTCACACACTATGCTTAATGCCGTTTGAGTGCATTGTCCTGAAATGCAGCTTGGTGAGCATCCCACACAAACGAAGGCTCCAAAGGCAAGTCTCACATGCCACCAACTCCACATTCAGAAACCACTTCAGCGCCAAAGCCGTTTTCAGCTAGCCCTAAATACAAAGGCGCTAGACACAAATGTTGCTGTAGGAGCTAATTCCATCAAGCAACACTGCATGTTGCTGAATTGCATATTGAAGAAGAATCAACCGAGTGGTTCTTGTGGCAGCACAACTCCATTTGGCTCACTGACTTCACACACCATCAGGCTGACAGGCAGCTCTCAAGCAAACTACGAGTTCACACACTATGCTTAATGCCGTTTGAGTGCATTGTCCTGAAATGCAGCTTGGTGAGCATCCCACACAAACAAAGGCTCCACAGGCGGGTTTCACATGCCACCAACTCCACATTCAGAAACCACTTCAGCGCCAAAGCCGTTTTCAGCTAGCCCTACATACAAAGGCTATAGACGCAAATGTTGCTGTAAGAGCTAATTCCATCAAGCAACACTGCATGTTGCTGAATTGCATATTGAAGAAGAATCAGCTGAGTGGTTCTTGTGGCAGCACAACTCCATTTGGCTCACTGACTTCACACACCATCAGGCTGACAGGCAGCTCTCAAGCAAACTACGAGTTCACACACTATGCTTAATGCCGTTTGAGTGCATTGTCCTGAAATGCAGCTTGGTGAGCATCTCAAACAAATGAAGGCTCCACAGGCGGGTTTCACATGCCACCAGCTCCACATTCAGAAACCACTTCAGCGCCAAAGCCGTTTTCAGCTAGCCCTAAATACAAAGGCCCTAGATGCAAATGTTGCTGAAAGAGCTAATTCCATCAAGCAACATTGCATGTTGCTGAATTGCATATTGAAGAAGAATCAGCCGAGTGGTTCTTGTGGCAGCACAACTCCATTTGGCTCACTGACTTCACACACCATCAGGCTGACAGGCAGCTCTCAAGCAAACTACGAGTTCACACACTATGCTTAATGCCGTTTGAGTGCATTCTCCTGAAATGCAGCTTGGTGAGCATCCCACACAAACGAAGGCTCCACAGCCGGGTTTCACATGACACCAACTCCACATTCAGAAACCACTTCAGCGCCAAAGCCGTTTTCAGCTAGCCCTAAATACAAAGGCTCCAGACGCAAATGTTGCTGTAAGAGCTAATTCCATCAAGCAACACTGCATGTTGCTGAACTGCATATTGAAGAAGAATCAGCCGAGTGGTTCTTGTGGCAGCACAACTCCATTTGGCTCACTGACTTCACACACCATCAGGCTGACAGGCAGCTCTCAAGCAAACTCAGATTTCTCAAAGTATGCTTAATGCCGTTTGAGTGCATTGTCCTGAAATGCAGCTTGGTGAGCATCCCACACAAACGAAGGCTCCACAGGCGGGTTTCACATGCCACCAACTCCACATTCAGAAACCACTTCAGCACCAAAGCCGTTTTCAGCTAGCCCTAAATACAAAGGCCCTAGATGCAAATGTTGCTGTAAGAGCTAATTCCATCAAGCAACACTGCATGTTGATGAATTGCATATTGAAGAAGAATCAGCCGAATGGTTCTTGTGGCAGCACAACTCCATTTGGCTCACTGACTTCACACACCATGAGGCTGACAGGCAGCTCTCAAGAAGACTACGAGTTCACACACTATGCTTAATGCCGTTTGAGTGCATTGTCCTGAAATGCAGCTTGGTGAGCATCCCACACAAACGAAGGCTCCACAGCCGGGTTTCACATGCCACCAACTCCACATTCAGAAACCACTTCAGCGCCAAAGCCGTTTTCAGCTAGCCCTAAATACAAAGGCTCTAGACTCAAATGTTGCTGTAAGAGCTAATTGCATCAAGCAACACTGCATGTTGATGAATTGCATATTGAAGAAGAATCAGCCGAGTGGTTCTTGTGGCAGCACAACTCCATTTGGCTCACTGACTTCACACACCATTAGGCTGACAGGCAGCTCTCAAGCAAACTACGAGTTCACACACTATGCTTAATGCCGTTTGAGTGCATTGTCCTGAAATGCAGCTTGGTGAGCATCCCACACAAACGAAGGCTCCACAGGCGGTTTTCACATGCCACCAACTCCACATTCAGAAACCACTTCAGCGCCAAAGCTGTTTTCAGCTAGCCCTAAATACAAAGGCTATAGACGCAAATGTTGCTGAAAGAGCTAATTCCATCAAGCAACACTGCATGTTGCTGAATTGCATATTGAAGAAGAATCAGCCGAGTGGTTCTTGTGGCAGCACAACTCCATTTGGCTCACTGACTTCACACACCATCAGGCTGACAGGCAGCTCTCAAGCAAACTACGAGTTCACACACTATGCTTAATGCCGTTTGAGTGCATTGTCCTGAAATGCAGCTTGGTGAGCATCCCACACATACGAAGGCTCCACAGCCGGGTTTCACATGCCACCAACTCCACATTCAGAAACCACTTCAGCGCCAAAGCCGTTTTCAGCTAGCCCTACATACAAAGGCTATAGACGCAAATGTTGCTGTAAGAGCTAATTCCATCAAGCAACACTGCATGTTTCTGAATTGCATATTGAAGAAGAATCAGCTGAGTGGTTCTTGTGGCAGCACAACTCCATTTGGCTCACTGACTTCACACACCATCAGGCTGACAGGCAGCTCTCAAGCAAACTCAGATTTCGCACACTATGCTTAATGCCGTTTGAGTGCATTGTCCTGAAATGCAGCTTGGTGAGCATCTCAAACAAATGAAGGCTCCACAGCCGGGTTTCACATGCCACCAACTCCACGTTCAGAAACCACTTCAGCGCCAAAGCCGTTTTCAGCTAGCCCTAAATACAAAGGCCCTAGATGCAAATGTTGCTGTAAGAGCTAATTCCATCAAGCAACACTGCATGTTGCTGAATTGCATATTGAAGAAGAATCAGCAGAGTGGTTCTTGTGGCAGCACAACTCCATTTGGCTCACTGACTTCACACACCATTAGGCTGACAGGCAGCTCTCAAGCAAACTACGAGTACACACACTATGCTTAATGCTGTTTGAGTGCATTGTCCTGAAATGCAGCTTGGTGAGCATCTCAAACAAATGAAGGCTCAACTGGCGGGTTTCACATGCCACCAACTCCACATTCAGAAACCACTTCAGCGCCAAAGCCATTTTCAGCTAGCCCTAAATACATAGGCGCTAGACGCAAATGTTGCTGTAGGAGCTAATTCCATCAAGCAACACTGCATGTTGCTGAATTGCATATTGAAGAAGAATCAGCCGAGTGGTTCTTGTGGCAGCACAACTCCATTTGGCTCACTGACTTCACACACCATCAGGCTGACAGGCAGCTCTCAAGCAAACTCAGATTTCGCACACTATGCTTAATGCCGTTTGAGTGCATTTTCCTGAAATGCAGCTTGGTGAGCATCCCACACAAACGAAGGCTACACAGGCGGGTTTCACATGCCACCAACTCCACATTCAGAAACCACTTCAGCGCCAAAGCCGTTTTCAGCTCGCCCTAAATACAAAGGCTGTAGACACAAATGTTGCTGTAAGAGCTAATTCCATCAAGCAACACGGCATGTTGCTGAATTGCATATTGAAGAAGAATCAGCCGAGTGGTTCTTGTGGCAGCACAACTCCATTTGGCTCACTGACTTCACACACCATCAGGCTGACGGCAGCTCTCAAGCAAACTACGAGTTCACACACTATGCTTAATGCCGTTTGAGTGCATTGTCCTGAAATGCAGCTTGGTGAGCATCCCACACAAACGAAGGCTCCACAGGCCGGTTTCACATGACACCAACTCCACATTCAGAAACCACTTCAGCGCCAAAGCCGTTTTCAGCTAGCCCTAAATACAAAGGCCCTAGATGCAAATGTTGCTGTAGGAGCTAATTCCATCAAGCAACACGGCATGTTGCTGAATTGCATATTGAAGAAGAATCAGCCGAGTGGTTCTTGTGGCAGCACAACTCCATTTGGCTCACTGACTTCACACACCATCAGGCTGACAGGCAGCTCTCAAGCAAACTACGAGTTCACACACTATGCTTAATGCCATTTGAGTGCATTGTCCTGAAATGCAGCTTGGTGAGCATCCCACACAAACGAAGGCTCCACAGCCGGGTTTCACATGCCACCAACTCCACATTCAGAAACCACCTCAGCGCCAAAGCCGTTTTCAGCTAGCCCTACATACAAAGACTACAGAATCAAATGTTGCTGTAGGAGCTAATTCCATCAAGCAACACTGCATGTTGCTGAATTGCATATTGAAGAAGAATCAGCTGAGTGGTTCTTGTGGCAGCACAACTCCATTTGGCTCACTGACTTCACACACCATCAGGCTGACAGGCAGCTCTCAAGCAAACTACAAGTACACACACTATGCTTAATGCCGTTTGAGTGCATTGTCCTGAAATGCAGCTTGGTGAGCATCTCAAACAAATGAAGGCTCCAGTGGCGGGTTTCACATGCCATCAACTCCACATTCAGAAACCACTTCAGCGCCAAAGCCGTTTTCAGCTAGCCCTAAATACAAAGGCGCTAGACGCAAATGTTGCTGTAGGAGCTAATTCCATCAAGCAACACTGCATGTTGCTGAATTGCATATTGAAGAAGAATCAGCCGAGTTGTTCTTGTGGCAGCACAACTCCATTTGGCTCACTGACTTCACACACCATCAGGCTGACAGGCAGCTCTCAAGCAAACTCAGATTTCGCAAAGTATGCTTAATGCCGTTTGAGTGCATTGTCCTGAAATGCAGCTTTGTGAGCATTCCACACAAACGAAGGCTCCACAGGCGGGTTTCACATGCCACCAACTCCACATTCAGAAACCACTTCAGCGCCAAAGCCATTTTCAGCTCGCCCTAAATACAAAGGCTGTAGACACAAATGTTGCTGTAAGAGCTAATTCCATCAAGCAACACGGCATGTTGCTGAATTGCATATTGAAGAAGAATCAGCCGAGTGGTTCTTGTGGCAGCACAACTCCATTTGGCTCACTGACTTCACACACCATCAGGCTGACGGCAGCTCTCAAGCAAACTACGAGTTCACACACTATGCTTAATGCCGTTTGAGTGCATTGTCCTGAAATGCAGCTTGGTGAGCATCCCACACAAACGAAGGCTCCACAGGCCGGTTTCACATGACACCAACTCCACATTCAGAAACCACTTCAGCGCCAAAGCCGTTTTCAGCTAGCCCTAAATACAAAGGCCCTAGATGCAAATGTTGCTGTAAGAGCTAATTCCATCAAGCAACACGGCATGTTGCTGAATTGCATATTGAAGAAGAATCAGCCGAGTGGTTCTTGTGGCAGCACAACTCCATTTGGCTCACTGACTTCACACACCATCAGGCTGACAGGCAGCTCTCAAGCAAACTCAGATTTCGCACACTATGCTTAATGCCGGTTGAGTGCATTGTCCTGAAATGCAGCTTGGTGAGCATCCCACACAAACGAAGGATCCACAGCCGGGTTTCACATGCCACCAACTCCACATTCAGAAACCACTTCAGCGTCAAAGCCGTTTTCAGCTAGCCCTACATACAAAGGCGCTAGACGCAAATGTTGCTGTAAGAGCTAATTCCATCAAGCAACACTGCATGTTGCTGAATTGCATATTGAAGAAGAATCAGCTGAGTGGTGCTTGTGGCAGCACAACTCCATTTGGCTCACTGACTTCACACACCATCAGGCTGACAGGCAGCTCTCAAGCAAACTACGAGTACACACACTATGCTTAATGCCGTTTGAGTGCATTGTCCTGAAATGCAGCTTGGTGAGCATCTCAAACAAATGAAGGCTCCACTGGCGGGTTTCACATGCCACCAACTCCACATTCAGAAACCACTTCAGCGCCAAAGCCGTTTTCAGCTAGCCCTAAATACAAAGGCGCTAGACGCAAATGTTGCTGTAGGAGCTAATTCCATCAAGCAACACTGCATGTTGCTGAATTGCATATTGAAGAAGAATCAGCCGAGTGGTTCTTGTGGCAGCACAACTCCATTTGGCTCACTGACTTCACACACCATCAGGCTGACAGGCAGCTCTCAAGCAAACTACGAGTTCACACGCTATGCTTAATGCCGTTTGAGTGCATTGTCCTGAAATGCAGCTTGGTGAGCATCCCACACAAACAAAGGCTCCACAGGCGGGTTTACATTGCCACCAACTCCACATTCAGAAACCACTTCAGCGCCAAAGCCGTTTTCAGCTAGCCCTAAACACAAAGGCTATAGACGCAAATGTTGCTGTAAGAGCTAATTCCATCAAGCAACACTGCATGTTGCTGAATTGCATATTGAAGAAGAATCAGCCGAGTGGTTCTTGTGGCAGCACAACTCCATTTGGCTCACTGACTTCACACACCATCAGGCTGACAGGCAGCTCTCAAGCAAACTCAGATTTCGCACACTATGCTTAATGCCGTTTGAGTGCATTGTCCTGAAATGCAGCTTGGTGAGCATTCCACACAAACGAAGGCTACACAGGCAGGTTTCACATGCCACCAACTCCACATTCAGAAACCACTTCAGCGCCAAAGCCGTTTTCAGCTCGCCCTAAATACAAAGGCTGTAGACGCAAATGTTGCTGTAAGAGCTAATTCCATCAAGCAACACTGCATGTTGCTGAATTGCATATTGAAGAAGAATCAGCCGAGTGGTTCTTGTGGCAGCACAACTCCATTTGGCTCACTGACTTCACACACCATCAGGCTGACAGGCAGCTCTCAAGCAAACTACGAGTTCACACACTATGCTTAATGCCGTTTGAGTGCATTGTCCTGAAATGCAGCTTGGTGAGCATCTCACACAAAGGAAGGCTCCACAGGCGGGTTTCACATGCCACCAACTCCACATTCAGAAACCACTTCAGCGTCAAAGCCGTTTTCAGCTAGCCCTAAATACAAAGGCTCCAGACGCAAATGTTGCTGTTATTGCTAATTCCATCAAGCAACACTGCATGTTGCTGAATTGCAAATTGAAGAAGAATCAGCCGAGTGGTTCTTGTGGCAGCACAACTCCAATTGGCTCACTGACTTCACACACCATCAGGCTGACAGGCAGCTCTCAAGCAAACTACGAGTACACACAGTATGCTTAATGCCGTTTGAGTGCATTGTCCTGAAATGCAGCTTGGTGAGCATCTCAAACAAATGAAGGCTCCAGTGGCGGGTTTCACATGCCACCAACTCCACATTCAGAAACCACTTCAGCGCCAAAGCCGTTTTCAGCTACCCTAAATACAAAGGCGCTAGACGCAAATGTTGCTGTAGGAGCTAATTCCATCAAGCAACACTGCATGTTGCTGAATTGCATATTGAAGAAGAATCAGCCGAGTGGTTCTTGTGGCAGCACAACTCCATTTGGCTCACTGACTTCACACACCATCAGGCTGACAGGCAGCTCTCAAGCAAACTCAGATTTCGCAAAGTATGCTTAATGCCGTTTGAGTGCATTGTCCTGAAATGCAGCTTGGTGAGCATTCCACACAAACGAATGCTCCACAGGCGGGTTTCACATGACAACAACTCCACATTCAGAAACCACTTCAGCGCCAAAGCCATTTTCAGCTCGCCCTAAATACAAAGGCTGTAGACACAAATGTTGCTGTAAGAGCTAATTCCATCAAGCAACACGGCATGTTGCTGAATTGCATATTGAAGAAGAATCAGCCGAGTGGTTCTTGTGGCAGCACAACTCCATTTGGCTCACTGACTTCACACACCATCAGGCTGACAGCAGCTCTCAAGCAAACTACGAGTTCACACACTATGCTTAATGCCGTTTGAGTGCATTGTCCTGAAATGCAGCTTGGTGAGCATCCCACACAAACGAAGGCTCCACAGGCCGGTTTCACATGACACCAACTCCACATTCAGAAACCACTTCAGGGCCAAAGC
This sequence comes from Ochotona princeps, assembly GCF_030435755.1. NCBI lineage: Eukaryota > Metazoa > Chordata > Mammalia > Lagomorpha > Ochotonidae > Ochotona > Ochotona princeps. Next base: position 1,173,144 of record NC_080834.1, on the reverse strand, counting down.
CGTTTTCAGCTAGCCCTAAATACAAAGGCCCTAGATGCAAATGTTGCTGTAAGAGCTAATTCCATCAAGCAACACGGCATGTTGCTGAATTGCATATTGAAGAAGAATCAGCCGAGTGGTTCTTGTGGCAGCACAACTCCATTTGGCTCACTGACTTCACACACCATCAGGCTGACAGGCAGCTCTCAAGCAAACTACGAGTTCACACACTATGCTTAATGCCATTTGAGTGCATTGTCCTGAAATGCAGCTTGGTGAGCATCCCACACAAACGAAGGCTCCACAGCCGGGTTTCACATGCCACCAACTCCACATTCAGAAACCACTTCAGCGTCAAAGCCGTTTTCAGCTAGCCCTACTTACAAAGGCTATAGACTCAAATGTTGCTGTAGGAGCTAATTCCATCAAGCAACACTGCATGTTGCTGAATTGCATATTGAAGAAGAATCAGCTGAGTGGTTCTTGTGGCAGCACAACTCCAATTGGCTCACTGACTTCACACACCATCAGGCTGACAGGCAGCTCTCAAGCAAACTACGAGTACACACACTATGCTTAATGCCGTTTGAGTGCATTGTCCTGAAATGCAGCTTGGTGAGCATCTCAAACAAATGAAGGCTCCACTGGCGGGTTTCACATGCCACCAACTCCGCATTCAGAAACCACTTCAGCGCCAAAGCCGTTTTCAGCTAGCCCTAAATACAAAGGCGCTAGACGCAAATGTTGCTGTAGGAGCTAATTCCATCAAGCAACACTGCATGTTGATGAATTGCATATTGAAGAAGAATCAGCCGAGTGGTTCTTGTGGCAGCACAACTCAATTTGGCTCACTGACTTCACACACCATCAGGCTGACAGGCAGCTCTCAAGCAAACTACGAGTTCACACACTATGCTTAATGCCGTTTGAGTGCATTGTCCTGAAATGCAGCTTGGTGAGCATCCCACACAAACAAAGGCTCCACAGGCGGGTTTACATTGCTACCAACTCCACATTCAGAAACCACTTCAGCGCCAAAGCCGTTTTCAGCTAGCCCTACATACAAAGGCTATAGATGCAAATGTTGCTGTTATTGCTAATTCCATCAAGCAACACTGCATGTTGCTGAATTGCATATTGAAGAAGAATCAGCCGAGTGGTTCTTGTGGCAGCACAACTCCATTTGGCTCACTGACTTCACACACCATCAGGCTGACAGGCAGCTCTCAAGCAAACTCAGATTTCGCAAAGTATGCTTAATGCCGTTTGAGTGCATTGTCCTGAAATGCAGCTTGGTGAGCATCTCAAACAAATGAAGGCTCCACTGGCCGGTTTCACATGCCACCAACTCCACATTCAGAAACCACTTCAGCGCCAAAGCCGTTTTCAGCTAGCCCTAAATACAAAGGCGCTAGACGCAAATGTTGCTGTAGGAGCTAATTCCATCAAGCAACACTGCATGTTGCTGAATTGCATATTGAAGAAGAATCAGCCGAGTGGTTCTTGTGGCAGCACAACTCCATTTGGCTCGCTGACTTCACACACCATCAGGCTGACAGGCAACTCTCAAGCAAACTCAGATTTCGCAAAGTATGCTTAATGCCGTTTGAGTGCATTGTCCTGAAATGCAGCTTGGTGAGCATCCCACACAAACGAAGGCTCCACAGGCGGGTTTCACATGCCACCAACTCCACATTCAGAAACCACTTCAGCACCAAAGCCGTTTTCAGCTAGCCCTAAATACAAAGGCGCTAGACGCAAATGTTGCTGTAAGAGCTAATTCCATCAAGCAACACTGCATGTTGCTGAATTGCATATTGAAGAAGAATCAGCCGAGTGGTTCTTGTGGCAGCACAACTCCATTTGGCTCACTGACTTCACACACCATCAGGCTGACAGGCAGCTCTCAAGCAAACTACGAGTTCACACACTATGCTTAATGCCGTTTGAGTGCATTGTCCTGAAATGCAGCTTGGTGAGCATCCCACACAAACGAAGGCTCCACAGGCGGGTTTCACATGCCACCAACTCCACATTCAGAAACCACTTCAGCGCCAAAGCCGTTTTCAGCTAGCCATAAATACAAAGGCGCTAGACGCAAATGTTGCTGTAAGAGCTAATTCCATCAAGCAACACTGCATATTGCTGAATTGCATATTGAAGAAGAATCAGCCGAGTGGTTCTTGTGGCAGCACAACTAACTCCATTTGGCTCACTGACTTCACACACCATCAGGCTGACAGGCAGCTCTCAAGCAAACTCAGATTTTGCAAAGTATGCTTAATGCCATTTGAGAGCATTGTCCTGAAATGCAGCTTGGTGAGCATCCCACACAAACGAAGGCTCCAAAGGCGGGTTTCACATGCCACCAACTCCACATTCAGAAACCACTTCAGCGCCAAAGCCGTTTTCAGCTAGCCCTAAACACAAAGGCGCTAGACGCAAATGTTGCTGTAAGAGCTAATTCCATCAAGCAACACTGCATGTTGCTGAATTGCATATTGAAGAAGAATCAGCCGAGTGGTTCTTGTGGCAGCACAACTCCATTTGGCTCACTGACTTCACACACCATCAGGCTGACAGGCAGCTCTCAAGCAAACTACGAGTACACACACTATGCTTAATGCCGTTTGAGTGCATTGTCCTGAAATGCAGCTTGGTGAGCATCTCAAACAAACGAAGGCTCCACTGGCGGGTTTCACATGCCAACAACTCCACATTCAGAAACCACTTCAGCGCCAAAGCCGTTTTCAGTTAGCCCTAAATACAAAGGCGCTAGACACAAATGTTGCTGTAGGAGCTAATTCCATCAAGCAACACTGCATGTTGCTGAATTGCATATTGAAGAAGAATCAGCCGAGTGGTTCTTGTGGCAGCACAACTCCATTTGGCTCACTGACTTCACACACCATCAGGCTGACAGGCAGCTCTCAAGCAAACTACGAGTACACACACTATGCTTAATGCCGTTTGAGTGCATTGTCCTGAAATGCAGCTTGGTGAGCATCTCAAACAAATGAAGGCTCCACTGGCGGGTTTCACATGCCACCAACTCCACATTCAGAAACCACTTCAGCGCCAAAGCCGTTTTCAGCTAGCCCTAAATACAAAGGCGCTAGACGCAAATGTTGCTGTAGGAGCTAATTCCATCAAGCAACACTGCATGTTGCTGAATTGCATATTGAAGAAGAATCAGCTGAGTGGTTCTTGTGGCAGCACAACTCCATTTGGCTCACTGACTTCACACACCATCAGGCTGACAGGCAGCTCTCAAGCAAACTCAGATTTCGCACACTATGCTTAATGCCGTTTGAGTGCATTGTCCTGAAATGCAGCTGGGTGAGCATTCCACACAAACGAAGGCTCCACAGGCAGGTTTCACATGCCACCAACTCCACATTCAGAAACCACTTCAGCGCCAAAGCCGTTTTCAGCTCGCCCTAAATACAAAGGCTGTAGACACAAATGTTGCTGTAAGAGCTAATTCCATCAAGCAACACTGCATGTTGCTGAATTGCATATTGAAGAAGAATCAGCCGAGTGGTTCTTGTGGCAGCACAACTCCATTTGGCTCACTGACTTCACACACCATCAGGCTGACAGGCAGCTCTCAAGCAAACTACGAGTTCACACACTATGCTTAATGCCGTTTGAGTGCATTGTCCTGAAATGCAGCTTGGTGAGCATCTCACACAAAGGAAGGCTCCACAGGCGGGTTTCACATGCCACCAACTCCACATTCAGAAACCACTTCAGCGTCAAAGCCGTTTTCAGCTAGCCCTACATACAAAGGCTATAGACGCAAATGTTGCTGTTATTGCTAATTCCATCAAGCAACACTGCATGTTGCTGAATTGCATATTGAAGAAGAATCAGCCGAGTGGTTCTTGTGGCAGCACAACTCCAATTGGCTCACTGACTTCACACACCATCAGGCTGACAGGCAGCTCTCAAGCAAACTACGAGTACACACACTATGCTTAATGCCGTTTGAGTGCATTGTCCTGAAATGCAGCTTGGTGAGCATCTCAAACAAATGAAGGCTCCACTGGCGGGTTTCACATGCCACCAACTCCGCATTCAGAAACCACTTCAGCGCCAAAGCCGTTTTCAGCTAGCCCTAAATACAAAGGCGCTAGACGCAAATGTTGCTGTAGGAGCTAATTCCATCAAGCAACACTGCATGTTGCTGAATTGCATATTGAAGAAGAATCAGCCGAGTGGTTCTTGTGGCAGCACAACTCCATTTGGCTCACTGACTTCACACACCATCAGGCTGACAGGCAGCTCTCAAGCAAACTACGAGTTCACACACTATGCTTAATGCCGTTTGAGTGCATTGTCCTGAAATGCAGCTTGGTGAGCATCCCACACAAACAAAGGCTCCACAGGCGGGTTTACATTGCTACCAACTCCACATTCAGAAACCACTTCAGCGCCAAAGCCGTTTTCAGCTAGCCCTACATACAAAGGCTATAGATGCAAATGTTGCTGTAAGAGCTAATTCCATCAAGCAACACTGCATGTTGCTGAATTGCATATTGAAGAAGAATCAGCCGAGTGGTTCTTGTGGCAGCACAACTCCATTTGGCTCACTGACATCACACACCATCAGGCTGACAGGCAGCTCTCAAGCAAACTCAGATTTCGCAAAGTATGCTTAATGCCGTTTGAGTGCATTGTCCTGAAATGCAGCTTGGTGAGCATCTCAAACAAATGAAGGCTCCACTGGCCGGTTTCACATGCCACCAACTCCACATTCAGAAACCACTTCAGCGCCAAAGTCGTTTTCAGCTAGCCCTAAATACAAAGGCGCTAGACGCAAATGTTGCTGTAGGAGCTAATTCCATCAAGCAACACTGCATGTTGCTGAATTGCATATTGAAGAAGAATCAGCCGAGTGGTTCTTGTGGCAGCACAACTCCATTTGGCTCGCTGACTTCACACACCATCAGGCTGACAGGCAGCTCTCAAGCAAACTCAGATTTCGCAAAGTATGCTTAATGCCGTTTGAGTGCATTGTCCAGAAATGCAGCTTGGTGAGCATCCCACACAAACGAAGGCTCCACAGGCGGGTTTCACATGCCACCAACTCCACATTCAGAAACCACTTCAGCGCCAAAGCCGTTTTCAGCTAGCCATAAATACAAAGGCGCTAGACGCAAATGTTGCTGTAAGAGCTAATTCCATCAAGCAACACTGCATATTGCTGAATTGCATATTGAAGAAGAATCAGCCGAGTGGTTCTTGTGGCAGCACAACTAACTCCATTTGGCTCACTGACTTCACACACCATCAGGCTGACAGGCAGCTCTCAAGCAAACTCAGATTTTGCAAAGTATGCTTAATGCCATTTGAGAGCATTGTCCTGAAATGCAGCTTGGTGAGCATCCCACACAAACGAAGGCTCCAAAGGCGGGTTTCACATGCCACCAACTCCACATTCAGAAACCACTTCAGCGCCAAAGCCGTTTTCAGCTCGCCCTAAATACAAAGGCTGTAGACGCAAATGTTGCTGTAAGAGCTAATTCCATCAAGCAACACTGCATGTTGCTGAATTGCATATTGAAGAAGAATCAGCCGAGTGGTTCTTGTGGCAGCACAACTCCATTTGGCTCACTGACTTCACACACCATCAGGCTGACAGGCAGCTCTCAAGCAAACTACGAGTTCACACACTATGCTTAATGCCGTTTGAGTGCATTGTCCTGAAATGCAGCTTGGTGAGCATCTCACACAAAGGAAGGCTCCACAGGCGGGTTTCACATGCCACCAACTCCACATTCAGAAACCACTTCAGCGTCAAAGCCGTTTTCAGCTAGCCCTAAATACAAAGGCTCCAGACGCAAATGTTGCTGTTATTGCTAATTCCATCAAGCAACACTGCATGTTGCTGAATTGCAAATTGAAGAAGAATCAGCCGAGTGGTTCTTGTGGCAGCACAACTCCAATTGGCTCACTGACTTCACACACCATCAGGCTGACAGGCAGCTCTCAAGCAAACTACGAGTACACACAGTATGCTTAATGCCGTTTGAGTGCATTGTCCTGAAATGCAGCTTGGTGAGCATCTCAAACAAATGAAGGCTCCAGTGGCGGGTTTCACATGCCACCAACTCCACATTCAGAAACCACTTCAGCGCCAAAGCCGTTTTCAGCTACCCTAAATACAAAGGCGCTAGACGCAAATGTTGCTGTAGGAGCTAATTCCATCAAGCAACACTGCATGTTGCTGAATTGCATATTGAAGAAGAATCAGCCGAGTGGTTCTTGTGGCAGCACAACTCCATTTGGCTCACTGACTTCACACACCATCAGGCTGACAGGCAGCTCTCAAGCAAACTCAGATTTCGCACACTATGCTTAATGCCGTTTGAGTGCATTGTCCAGAAATGCAGCTTGGTGAGCATCCCACACAAACGAAGGCTCCACAGGCGGGTTTCACATGCCACCAACTCCACATTCAGAAACCACTTCAGCGCCAAAGCCGTTTTCAGCTAGCCATAAATACAAAGGCGCTAGACGCAAATGTTGCTGTAAGAGCTAATTCCATCAAGCAACACTGCATGTTGCTGAATTGCATATTGAAGAAGAATCAGCCGAGTGGTTCTTGTGGCAGCACAACTCCATTTGGCTCACTGACTTCACACACCATCAGGCTGACAGGCAGCTCTCAAGCAAACTCAGATTTCGCACACTATGCTTAATGCCGTTTGAGTGCATTGTCCTGAAATGCAGCTTGGTGAGCATTCCACACAAACGAAGGCTCCACAGGCAGGTTTCACATGCCACCAACTCCACATTCAGAAACCACTTCAGCGCCAAAGCCGTTTTCAGCTCGCCCTAAATACAAAGGCTGTAGACGCAAATGTTGCTGTAAGAGCTAATTCCATCAAGCAACACTGCATGTTGCTGAATTGCATATTGAAGAAGAATCAGCCGAGTGGTTCTTGTGGCAGCACAACTCCATTTGGCTCACTGACTTCACACACCATCAGGCTGACAGGCAGCTCTCAAGCAAACTACGAGTTCACACACTATGCTTAATGCCGTTTGAGTGCATTGTCCTGAAATGCAGCTTGGTGAGCATCTCACACAAAGGAAGGCTCCACAGGCGGGTTTCACATGCCACCAACTCCACATTCAGAAACCACTTCAGCGTCAAAGCCGTTTTCAGCTAGCCCTAAATACAAAGGCTCCAGACGCAAATGTTGCTGTTATTGCTAATTCCATCAAGCAACACTGCATGTTGCTGAATTGCAAATTGAAGAAGAATCAGCCGAGTGGTTCTTGTGGCAGCACAACTCCAATTGGCTCACTGACTTCACACACCATCAGGCTGACAGGCAGCTCTCAAGCAAACTACGAGTACACACAGTATGCTTAATGCCGTTTGAGTGCATTGTCCTGAAATGCAGCTTGGTGAGCATCTCAAACAAATGAAGGCTCCAGTGGCGGGTTTCACATGCCACCAACTCCACATTCAGAAACCACTTCAGCGCCAAAGCCGTTTTCAGCTACCCTAAATACAAAGGCGCTAGACGCAAATGTTGCTGTAGGAGCTAATTCCATCAAGCAACACTGCATGTTGCTGAATTGCATATTGAAGAAGAATCAGCCGAGTGGTTCTTGTGGCAGCACAACTCCATTTGGCTCACTGACTTCACACACCATCAGGCTGACAGGCAGCTCTCAAGCAAACTCAGATTTCGCAAAGTATGCTTAATGCCGTTTGAGTGCATTGTCCTGAAATGCAGCTTGGTGAGCATTCCACACAAACGAATGCTCCACAGGCGGGTTTCACATGACAACAACTCCACATTCAGAAACCACTTCAGCGCCAAAGCCATTTTCAGCTCGCCCTAAATACAAAGGCTGTAGACACAAATGTTGCTGTAAGAGCTAATTCCATCAAGCAACACGGCATGTTGCTGAATTGCATATTGAAGAAGAATCAGCCGAGTGGTTCTTGTGGCAGCACAACTCCATTTGGCTCACTGACTTCACACACCATCAGGCTGACAGCAGCTCTCAAGCAAACTACGAGTTCACACACTATGCTTAATGCCGTTTGAGTGCATTGTCCTGAAATGCAGCTTGGTGAGCATCCCACACAAACGAAGGCTCCACAGGCCGGTTTCACATGACACCAACTCCACATTCAGAAACCACTTCAGGGCCAAAGCCGTTTTCAGCTAGCCCTAAATACAAAGGCCCTAGATGCAAATGTTGCTGTAAGAGCTAATTCCATCAAGCAACACGGCATGTTGCTGAATTGCATATTGAAGAAGAATCAGCCGAGTGGTTCTTGTGGCAGCACAACTCCATTTGGCTCACTGACTTCACACACCATCAGGCTGACAGGCAGCTCTCAAGCAAACTACGAGTTCACACACTATGCTTAATGCCATTTGAGTGCATTGTCCTGAAATGCAGCTTGGTGAGCATCCCACACAAACGAAGGCTCCACAGCCGGGTTTCACATGCCACCAACTCCACATTCAGAAACCACTTCAGCGTCAAAGCCGTTTTCAGCTAGCCCTACTTACAAAGGCTATAGACTCAAATGTTGCTGTAGGAGCTAATTCCATCAAGCAACACTGCATGTTGCTGAATTGCATATTGAAGAAGAATCAGCTGAGTGGTTCTTGTGGCAGCACAACTCCAATTGGCTCACTGACTTCACACACCATCAGGCTGACAGGCAGCTCTCAAGCAAACTACGAGTACACACACTATGCTTAATGCCGTTTGAGTGCATTGTCCTGAAATGCAGCTTGGTGAGCATCTCAAACAAATGAAGGCTCCACTGGCGGGTTTCACATGCCACCAACTCCGCATTCAGAAACCACTTCAGCGCCAAAGCCGTTTTCAGCTAGCCCTAAATACAAAGGCGCTAGACGCAAATGTTGCTGTAGGAGCTAATTCCATCAAGCAACACTGCATGTTGATGAATTGCATATTGAAGAAGAATCAGCCGAGTGGTTCTTGTGGCAGCACAACTCAATTTGGCTCACTGACTTCACACACCATCAGGCTGACAGGCAGCTCTCAAGCAAACTACGAGTTCACACACTATGCTTAATGCCGTTTGAGTGCATTGTCCTGAAATGCAGCTTGGTGAGCATCCCACACAAACAAAGGCTCCACAGGCGGGTTTACATTGCTACCAACTCCACATTCAGAAACCACTTCAGCGCCAAAGCCGTTTTCAGCTAGCCCTACATACAAAGGCTATAGATGCAAATGTTGCTGTTATTGCTAATTCCATCAAGCAACACTGCATGTTGCTGAATTGCATATTGAAGAAGAATCAGCCGAGTGGTTCTTGTGGCAGCACAACTCCATTTGGCTCACTGACTTCACACACCATCAGGCTGACAGGCAGCTCTCAAGCAAACTCAGATTTCGCAAAGTATGCTTAATGCCGTTTGAGTGCATTGTCCTGAAATGCAGCTTGGTGAGCATCTCAAACAAATGAAGGCTCCACTGGCCGGTTTCACATGCCACCAACTCCACATTCAGAAACCACTTCAGCGCCAAAGCCGTTTTCAGCTAGCCCTAAATACAAAGGCGCTAGACGCAAATGTTGCTGTAGGAGCTAATTCCATCAAGCAACACTGCATGTTGCTGAATTGCATATTGAAGAAGAATCAGCCGAGTGGTTCTTGTGGCAGCACAACTCCATTTGGCTCGCTGACTTCACACACCATCAGGCTGACAGGCAACTCTCAAGCAAACTCAGATTTCGCAAAGTATGCTTAATGCCGTTTGAGTGCATTGTCCTGAAATGCAGCTTGGTGAGCATCCCACACAAACGAAGGCTCCACAGGCGGGTTTCACATGCCACCAACTCCACATTCAGAAACCACTTCAGCACCAAAGCCGTTTTCAGCTAGCCCTAAATACAAAGGCGCTAGACGCAAATGTTGCTGTAAGAGCTAATTCCATCAAGCAACACTGCATGTTGCTGAATTGCATATTGAAGAAGAATCAGCCGAGTGGTTCTTGTGGCAGCACAACTCCATTTGGCTCACTGACTTCACACACCATCAGGCTGACAGGCAGCTCTCAAGCAAACTACGAGTTCACACACTATGCTTAATGCCGTTTGAGTGCATTGTCCTGAAATGCAGCTTGGTGAGCATCCCACACAAACGAAGGCTCCACAGGCGGGTTTCACATGCCACCAACTCCACATTCAGAAACCACTTCAGCGCCAAAGCCGTTTTCAGCTAGCCATAAATACAAAGGCGCTAGACGCAAATGTTGCTGTAAGAGCTAATTCCATCAAGCAACACTGCATATTGCTGAATTGCATATTGAAGAAGAATCAGCCGAGTGGTTCTTGTGGCAGCACAACTAACTCCATTTGGCTCACTGACTTCACACACCATCAGGCTGACAGGCAGCTCTCAAGCAAACTCAGATTTTGCAAAGTATGCTTAATGCCATTTGAGAGCATTGTCCTGAAATGCAGCTTGGTGAGCATCCCACACAAACGAAGGCTCCAAAGGCGGGTTTCACATGCCACCAACTCCACATTCAGAAACCACTTCAGCGCCAAAGCCGTTTTCAGCTAGCCCTAAACACAAAGGCGCTAGACGCAAATGTTGCTGTAAGAGCTAATTCCATCAAGCAACACTGCATGTTGCTGAATTGCATATTGAAGAAGAATCAGCCGAGTGGTTCTTGTGGCAGCACAACTCCATTTGGCTCACTGACTTCACACACCATCAGGCTGACAGGCAGCTCTCAAGCAAACTACGAGTACACACACTATGCTTAATGCCGTTTGAGTGCATTGTCCTGAAATGCAGCTTGGTGAGCATCTCAAACAAACGAAGGCTCCACTGGCGGGTTTCACATGCCAACAACTCCACATTCAGAAACCACTTCAGCGCCAAAGCCGTTTTCAGTTAGCCCTAAATACAAAGGCGCTAGACACAAATGTTGCTGTAGGAGCTAATTCCATCAAGCAACACTGCATGTTGCTGAATTGCATATTGAAGAAGAATCAGCCGAGTGGTTCTTGTGGCAGCACAACTCCATTTGGCTCACTGACTTCACACACCATCAGGCTGACAGGCAGCTCTCAAGCAAACTACGAGTACACACACTATGCTTAATGCCGTTTGAGTGCATTGTCCTGAAATGCAGCTTGGTGAGCATCTCAAACAAATGAAGGCTCCACTGGCGGGTTTCACATGCCACCAACTCCACATTCAGAAACCACTTCAGCGCCAAAGCCGTTTTCAGCTAGCCCTAAATACAAAGGCGCTAGACGCAAATGTTGCTGTAGGAGCTAATTCCATCAAGCAACACTGCATGTTGCTGAATTGCATATTGAAGAAGAATCAGCTGAGTGGTTCTTGTGGCAGCACAACTCCATTTGGCTCACTGACTTCACACACCATCAGGCTGACAGGCAGCTCTCAAGCAAACTCAGATTTCGCACACTATGCTTAATGCCGTTTGAGTGCATTGTCCTGAAATGCAGCTGGGTGAGCATTCCACACAAACGAAGGCTCCACAGGCAGGTTTCACATGCCACCAACTCCACATTCAGAAACCACTTCAGCGCCAAAGCCGTTTTCAGCTCGCCCTAAATACAAAGGCTGTAGACACAAATGTTGCTGTAAGAGCTAATTCCATCAAGCAACACTGCATGTTGCTGAATTGCATATTGAAGAAGAATCAGCCGAGTGGTTCTTGTGGCAGCACAACTCCATTTGGCTCACTGACTTCACACACCATCAGGCTGACAGGCAGCTCTCAAGCAAACTACGAGTTCACACACTATGCTTAATGCCGTTTGAGTGCATTGTCCTGAAATGCAGCTTGGTGAGCATCTCACACAAAGGAAGGCTCCACAGGCGGGTTTCACATGCCACCAACTCCACATTCAGAAACCACTTCAGCGTCAAAGCCGTTTTCAGCTAGCCCTACATACAAAGGCTATAGACGCAAATGTTGCTGTTATTGCTAATTCCATCAAGCAACACTGCATGTTGCTGAATTGCATATTGAAGAAGAATCAGCCGAGTGGTTCTTGTGGCAGCACAACTCCAATTGGCTCACTGACTTCACACACCATCAGGCTGACAGGCAGCTCTCAAGCAAACTACGAGTACACACACTATGCTTAATGCCGTTTGAGTGCATTGTCCTGAAATGCAGCTTGGTGAGCATCTCAAACAAATGAAGGCTCCACTGGCGGGTTTCACATGCCACCAACTCCGCATTCAGAAACCACTTCAGCGCCAAAGCCGTTTTCAGCTAGCCCTAAATACAAAGGCGCTAGACGCAAATGTTGCTGTAGGAGCTAATTCCATCAAGCAACACTGCATGTTGCTGAATTGCATATTGAAGAAGAATCAGCCGAGTGGTTCTTGTGGCAGCACAACTCCATTTGGCTCACTGACTTCACACACCATCAGGCTGACAGGCAGCTCTCAAGCAAACTACGAGTTCACACACTATGCTTAATGCCGTTTGAGTGCATTGTCCTGAAATGCAGCTTGGTGAGCATCCCACACAAACAAAGGCTCCACAGGCGGGTTTACATTGCTACCAACTCCACATTCAGAAACCACTTCAGCGCCAAAGCCGTTTTCAGCTAGCCCTACATACAAAGGCTATAGATGCAAATGTTGCTGTAAGAGCTAATTCCATCAAGCAACACTGCATGTTGCTGAATTGCATATTGAAGAAGAATCAGCCGAGTGGTTCTTGTGGCAGCACAACTCCATTTGGCTCACTGACATCACACACCATCAGGCTGACAGGCAGCTCTCAAGCAAACTCAGATTTCGCAAAGTATGCTTAATGCCGTTTGAGTGCATTGTCCTGAAATGCAGCTTGGTGAGCATCTCAAACAAATGAAGGCTCCACTGGCCGGTTTCACATGCCACCAACTCCACATTCAGAAACCACTTCAGCGCCAAAGTCGTTTTCAGCTAGCCCTAAATACAAAGGCGCTAGACGCAAATGTTGCTGTAGGAGCTAATTCCATCAAGCAACACTGCATGTTGCTGAATTGCATATTGAAGAAGAATCAGCCGAGTGGTTCTTGTGGCAGCACAACTCCATTTGGCTCGCTGACTTCACACACCATCAGGCTGACAGGCAGCTCTCAAGCAAACTCAGATTTCGCAAAGTATGCTTAATGCCGTTTGAGTGCATTGTCCAGAAATGCAGCTTGGTGAGCATCCCACACAAACGAAGGCTCCACAGGCGGGTTTCACATGCCACCAACTCCACATTCAGAAACCACTTCAGCGCCAAAGCCGTTTTCAGCTAGCCATAAATACAAAGGCGCTAGACGCAAATGTTGCTGTAAGAGCTAATTCCATCAAGCAACACTGCATATTGCTGAATTGCATATTGAAGAAGAATCAGCCGAGTGGTTCTTGTGGCAGCACAACTAACTCCATTTGGCTCACTGACTTCACACACCATCAGGCTGACAGGCAGCTCTCAAGCAAACTCAGATTTTGCAAAGTATGCTTAATGCCATTTGAGAGCATTGTCCTGAAATGCAGCTTGGTGAGCATCCCACACAAACGAAGGCTCCACAGGCGGGTTTCACATGCCACCAACTCCACATTCAGAAACCACTTCAGCGCCAAAGCCGTTTTCAGCTAGCCCTAAACACAAAGGCGCTAGACGCAAATGTTGCTGTAAGAGCTAATTCCATCAAGCAACACTGCATGTTGCTGAATTGCATATTGAAGAAGAATCAGCCGAGTGGTTCTTGTGGCAGCACAACTCCATTTGGCTCACTGACTTCACACACCATCAGGCTGACAGGCAGCTCTCAAGCAAACTACGAGTACACACACTATGCTTAATGCCGTTTGAGTGCATTGTCCTGAAATGCAGCTTGGTGAGCATCTCAAACAAACGAAGGCTCCACTGGCGGGTTTCACATGCCAACAACTCCACATTCAGAAACCACTTCAGCGCCAAAGCCGTTTTCAGTTAGCCCTAAATACAAAGGCGCTAGACACAAATGTTGCTGTAGGAGCTAATTCCATCAAGCAACACTGCATGTTGCTGAATTGCATATTGAAGAAGAATCAGCCGAGTGGTTCTTGTGGCAGCACAACTCCATTTGGCTCACTGACTTCACACACCATCAGGCTGACAGGCAGCTCTCAAGCAAACTACGAGTACACACACTATGCTTAATGCCGTTTGAGTGCATTGTCCTGAAATGCAGCTTGGTGAGCATCTCAAACAAATGAAGGCTCCACTGGCGGGTTTCACATGCCACCAACTCCACATTCAGAAACCACTTCAGCGCCAAAGCCGTTTTCAGCTAGCCCTAAATACAAAGGCGCTAGACGCAAATGTTGCTGTAGGAGCTAATTCCATCAAGCAACACTGCATGTTGCTGAATTGCATATTGAAGAAGAATCAGCTGAGTGGTTCTTGTGGCAGCACAACTCCATTTGGCTCACTGACTTCACACACCATCAGGCTGACAGGCAGCTCTCAAGCAAACTCAGATTTCGCACACTATGCTTAATGCCGTTTGAGTGCATTGTCCTGAAATGCAGCTGGGTGAGCATTCCACACAAACGAAGGCTCCACAGGCAGGTTTCACATGCCACCAACTCCACATTCAGAAACCACTTCAGCGCCAAAGCCGTTTTCAGCTCGCCCTAAATACAAAGGCTGTAGACACAAATGTTGCTGTAAGAGCTAATTCCATCAAGCAACACTGCATGTTGCTGAATTGCATATTGAAGAAGAATCAGCCGAGTGGTTCTTGTGGCAGCACAACTCCATTTGGCTCACTGACTTCACACACCATCAGGCTGACAGGCAGCTCTCAAGCAAACTACGAGTTCACACACTATGCTTAATGCCGTTTGAGTGCATTGTCCTGAAATGCAGCTTGGTGAGCATCTCACACAAAGGAAGGCTCCACAGGCGGGTTTCACATGCCACCAACTCCACATTCAGAAACCACTTCAGCGTCAAAGCCGTTTTCAGCTAGCCCTACATACAAAGGCTATAGACGCAAATGTTGCTGTTATTGCTAATTCCATCAAGCAACACTGCATGTTGCTGAATTGCATATTGAAGAAGAATCAGCCGAGTGGTTCTTGTGGCAGCACAACTCCAATTGGCTCACTGACTTCACACACCATCAGGCTGACAGGCAGCTCTCAAGCAAACTACGAGTACACACACTATGCTTAATGCCGTTTGAGTGCATTGTCCTGAAATGCAGCTTGGTGAGCATCTCAAACAAATGAAGGCTCCACTGGCGGGTTTCACATGCCACCAACTCCACATTCAGAAACCACTTCAGCGCCAAAGCCGTTTTCAGCTAGCCCTAAATACAAAGGCGCTAGACGCAAATGTTGCTGTAGGAGCTAATTCCATCAAGCAACACTGCATGTTGCTGAATTGCATATTGAAGAAGAATCAGCCGAGTGGTTCTTGTGGCAGCACAACTCCATTTGGCTCACTGACTTCACACACCATCAGGCTGACAGGCAGCTCTCAAGCAAACTACGAGTACACACACTATGCTTAATGCCGTTTGAGTGCATTGTCCTGAAATGCAGCTTGGTGAGCATCCCACACAAACAAAGGCTCCACAGGCGGGTTTACATTGCTACCAACTCCACATTCAGAAACCACTTCAGCGCCAAAGCCGTTTTCAGCTAGCCCTACATACAAAGGCTATAGATGCAAATGTTGCTGTAAGAGCTAATTCCATCAAGCAACACTGCATGTTGCTGAATTGCATATTGAAGAAGAATCAGCCGAGTGGTTCTTGTGGCAGCACAACTCCATTTGGCTCACTGACTTCACAAACCATCAGGCTGACAGGCAGCTCTCAAGCAAACTCAGATTTCGCAAAGTATGCTTAATGCCGTTTGAGTGCATTGTCCTGAAATGCAGCTTGGTGAGCATCTCAAACAAATGAAGGCTCCACTGGCCGGTTTCACATGCCACCAACTCCACATTCAGAAACCACTTCAGCGCCAAAGCCGTTTTCAGCTAGCCCTAAATACAAAGGCGCTAGACGCAAATGTTGCTGTAGGAGCTAATTCCATCAAGCAACACTGCATGTTGCTGAATTGCATATTGAAGAAGAATCAGCCGAGTGGTTCTTGTGGCAGCACAACTCCATTTGGCTCGCTGACTTCACACACCATCAGGCTGACAGGCAGCTCTCAAGCAAACTCAGATTTCGCACACTATGCTTAATGCCGTTTGAGTGCATTGTCCTGAAATGCAGCTTGGTGAGCATCCCACACAAACGAAGGCTCCACAGGCGGGTTTCACATGCCACCAACTCCACATTCAGAAACCACTTCAGCACCAAAGCCGTTTTCAGCTAGCCCTAAATACAAAGGCGCTAGACGCAAATGTTGCTGTAAGAGCTAATTCCATCAAGCAACACTGCATGTTGCTGAATTGCATATTGAAGAAGAATCAGCCGAGTGGTTCTTGTGGCAGCACAACTCCATTTGGCTCACTGACTTCACACACCATCAGGCTGACAGGCAGCTCTCAAGCAAACTACGAGTTCACACACTATGCTTAATGCCGTTTGAGTGCATTGTCCTGAAATGCAGCTTGGTGAGCATCCCACACAAACGAAGGCTCCACAGGCGGGTTTCACATGCCACCAACTCCACATTCAGAAACCACTTCAGCGCCAAAGCCGTTTTCAGCTAGCCATAAATACAAAGGCGCTAGACGCAAATGTTGCTGTAAGAGCTAATTCCATCAAGCAACACTGCATATTGCTGAATTGCATATTGAAGAAGAATCAGCCGAGTGGTTCTTGTGGCAGCACAACTAACTCCATTTGGCTCACTGACTTCACACACCATCAGGCTGACAGGCACCTCTCAAGCAAACTCAGATTTTGCAAAGTATGCTTAATGCCATTTGAGAGCATTGTCCTGAAATGCAGCTTGGTGAGCATCCCACACAAACGAATGCTCCACAGGCGGGTTTCACATGCCACCAACTCCACATTCAGAAACCACTTCAGCGCCAAAGCCGTTTTCAGCTAGCCCTAAACACAAAGGCGCTAGACGCAAATGTTGCTGTAAGAGCTAATTCCATCAAGCAACACTGCATGTTGCTGAATTGCATATTGAAGAAGAATCAGCCGAGTGGTTCTTGTGGCAGCACAACTCCATTTGGCTCACTGACTTCACACACCATCAGGCTGACAGGCAGCTCTCAAGCAAACTACGAGTACACACACTATGCTTAATGCCGTTTGAGTGCATTGTCCTGAAATGCAGCTTGGTGAGCATCTCAAACAAACGAAGGCTCCACTGGCGGGTTTCACATGCCAACAACTCCACATTCAGAAACCACTTCAGCGCCAAAGCCGTTTTCAGTTAGCCCTAAATACAAAGGCGCTAGACACAAATGTTGCTGTAGGAGCTAATTCCATCAAGCAACACTGCATGTTGCTGAATTGCATATTGAAGAAGAATCAGCCGAGTGGTTCTTGTGGCAGCACAACTCCATTTGGCTCACTGACTTCACACACCATCAGGCTGACAGGCAGCTCTCAAGCAAACTACGAGTACACACACTATGCTTAATGCCGTTTGAGTGCATTGTCCTGAAATGCAGCTTGGTGAGCATCTCAAACAAATGAAGGCTCCACTGGCGGGTTTCACATGCCACCAACTCCACATTCAGAAACCACTTCAGCGCCAAAGCCGTTTTCAGCTAGCCATAAATACAAAGGCGCTAGACGCAAATGTTGCTGTAAGAGCTAATTCCATCAAGCAACACTGCATGTTGCTGAATTGCATATTGAAGAAGAATCAGCCGAGTGGTTCTTGTGGCAGCACAACTCCATTTGGCTCACTGACTTCAGACACCATCAGGCTGACAGGCAGCTCTCAAGCAAACTACGAGTTCACACACTATGCTTAATGCCGTTTGAGTGCATTGTCCTGAAATGCAGCTTGGTGAGCATCTCACACAAAGGAAGGCTCCAAAGGCGGGTTTCACATGCCACCAACTCCACATTCAGAAACCACTTCAGCGTCAAAGCCGTTTTCAGCTAGCCCTACATACAAAGGCTATAGACGCAAATGTTGCTGTTATTGCTAATTCCATCAAGCAACACTGCATGTTGCTGAATTGCATATTGAAGAAGAATCAGCCGAGTGGTTCTTGTGGCAGCACAACTCCAATTGGCTCACTGACTTCACACACCATCAGGCTGACAGGCAGCTCTCAAGCAAACTACGAGTACACACACTATGCTTAATGCCGTTTGAGTGCATTGTCCTGAAATGCAGCTTGGTGAGCATCTCAAACAAACGAAGGCTCCACTGGCGGGTTTCACATGCCAACAACTCCACATTCAGAAACCACTTCAGCGCCAAAGCCGTTTTCAGCTAGCCCTAAATACAAAGGCGCTAGATGCAAATGTTGCTGTAGGAGCTAATTCCATCAAGCAACACTGCATGTTGCTGAATTGCATATTGAAGAAGAATCAGCCGAGTGGTTCTTGTGGCAGCACAACTCCATTTGGCTCACTGACTTCACACACCATCAGGCTGACAGGCAGCTCTCAAGCAAACTCAGATTTCGCAAAGTATGCTTAATGCCGTTTGAGTGCATTGTCCTGAAATGCAGCTTGGTGAGCATCCCACACAAACGAAGGCTCCACAGGCGGGTTTCACATGCCACCAACTCCACATTCAGAAACCACTTCAGCGCCAAAGCCGTTTTCAGCTAGCCCTAAACACAAAGGCGCTAGACGCAAATGTTGCTGTAAGAGCTAATTCCATCAAGCAACACTGCATGTTGCTGAATTGCATATTGAAGAAGAATCAGCCGAGTGGTTCTTGTGGCAGCACAACTCCATTTGTCTCACTGACTTCACACACCATCAGGCTGACAGGCAGCTCTCAAGCAAACTACGAGTACACACACTATGCTTAATGCCGTTTGAGTGCATTGTCCTGAAATGCAGCTTGGTGAGCATCTCAAACAAACGAAGGCTCCACTGGCGGGTTTCACATGCCAACAACTCCACATTCAGAAACCACTTCAGCGCCAAAGCCGTTTTCAGTTAGCCCTAAATACAAAGGCGCTAGACACAAATGTTGCTGTAGGAGCTAATTCCATCAAGCAACACTGCATGTTGCTGAATTGCATATTGAAGAAGAATCAGCCGAGTGGTTCTTGTGGCAGCACAACTCCATTTGGCTCACTGACTTCACACACCATCAGGCTGACAGGCAGCTCTCAAGCAAACTACGAGTACACACACTATGCTTAATGCCGTTTGAGTGCATTGTCCTGAAATGCAGCTTGGTGAGCATCTCAAACAAATGAAGGCTCCACTGGCGGGTTTCACATGCCAACAACTCCACATTCAGAAACCACTTCAGCGCCAAAGCCGTTTTCAGCTAGCCCTAAATACAAAGGCGCTAGACGCAAATGTTGCTGTAGGAGCTAATTCCATCAAGCAACACTGCATGTTGCTGAATTGCATATTGAAGAAGAATCAGCTGAGTGGTTCTTGTGGCAGCACAACTCCATTTGGCTCACTGACTTCACACACCATCAGGCTGACAGGCAGCTCTCAAGCAAACTCAGATTTCGCACACTATGCTTAATGCCGTTTGAGTGCATTGTCCTGAAATGCAGCTGGGTGAGCATTCCACACAAACGAAGGCTCCACAGGCAGGTTTCACATGCCACCAACTCCACATTTAGAAACCACTTCAGCGCCAAAGCCGTTTTCAGCTCGCCCTAAATACAAAGGCTGTAGACACAAATGTTGCTGTAAGAGCTAATTCCATCAAGCAACACTGCATGTTGCTGAATTGCATATTGAAGAAGAATCAGCCGAGTGGTTCTTGTGGCAGCACAACTCCATTTGGCTCACTGACTTCACACACCATCAGGCTGACAGGCAGCTCTCAAGCAAACTACGAGTTCACACACTATGCTTAATGCCGTTTGAGTGCATTGTCCTGAAATGCAGCTTGGTGAGCATCTCACACAAAGGAAGGCTCCACAGGCGGGTTTCACATGCCACCAACTCCACATTCAGAAACCACTTCAGCGTCAAAGCCGTTTTCAGCTAGCCCTACATACAAAGGCTATAGACGCAAATGTTGCTGTTATTGCTAATTCCATCAAGCAACACTGCATGTTGCTGAATTGCATATTGAAGAAGAATCAGCCGAGTGGTTCTTGTGGCAGCACAACTCCAATTGGCTCACTGACTTCACACACCATCAGGCTGACAGGCAGCTCTCAAGCAAACTCAGATTTCGCAAAGTATGCTTAATGCCGTTTGAGTGCATTGTCCTGAAATGCAGCTTGGTGAGCATCTCAAACAAATGAAGGCTCCACTGGCCGGTTTCACATGCAACCAACTCCACATTCAGAAACCACTTCAGCGCCAAAGCCGTTTTCAGCTAGCCCTAAATACAAAGGCGCTAGACGCAAATGTTGCTGTAGGAGCTAATTCCATCAAGCAACACTGCATGTTGCTGAATTGCATATTGAAGAAGAATCAGCCGAGTGGTTCTTGTGGCAGCACAACTCCATTTGGCTCGCTGACTTCACACACCATCAGGCTGACAGGCAGCTCTCAAGCAAACTCAGATTTCGCAAAGTATGCTTAATGCCGTTTGAGTGCATTGTCCTGAAATGCAGCTTGGTGAGCATCCCACACAAACGAAGGCTCCACAGGCGGGTTTCACATGCCACCAACTCCACATTCAGAAACCACTTCAGCACCAAAGCCGTTTTCAGCTAGCCCTAAATACAAAGGCGCTAGACGCAAATGTTGCTGTAAGAGCTAATTCCATCAAGCAACACTGCATGTTGCTGAATTGCATATTGAAGAAGAATCAGCCGAGTGGTTCTTGTGGCAGCACAACTCCATTTGGCTCACTGACTTCACACACCATCAGGCTGACAGGCAGCTCTCAAGCAAACTACGAGTTCACACACTATGCTTAATGCCGTTTGAGTGCATTGTCCTGAAATGCAGCTTGGTGAGCATCCCACACAAACGAAGGCTCCACAGGCGGGTTTCACATGCCACCAACTCCACATTCAGAAACCACTTCAGCGCCAAAGCCGTTTTCAGCTAGCCATAAATACAAAGGCGCTAGACGCAAATGTTGCTGTAAGAGCTAATTCCATCAAGCAACACTGCATATTGCTGAATTGCATATTGAAGAAGAATCAGCCGAGTGGTTCTTGTGGCAGCACAACTAACTCCATTTGGCTCACTGACTTCACACACCATCAGGCTGACAGGCACCTCTCAAGCAAACTCAGATTTTGCAAAGTATGCTTAATGCCATTTGAGAGCATTGTCCTGAAATGCAGCTTGGTGAGCATCCCACACAAACGAAGGCTCCAAAGGCGGGTTTCACATGCCACCAACTCCACATTCAGAAACCACTTCAGCGCCAAAGCCGTTTTCAGCTAGCCCTAAACACAAAGGCGCTAGACGCAAATGTTGCTGTAAGAGCTAATTCCATCAAGCAACACTGCATGTTGCTGAATTGCATATTGAAGAAGAATCAGCCGAGTGGTTCTTGTGGCAGCACAACTCCATTTGGCTCACTGACTTCACACACCATCAGGCTGACAGGCAGCTCTCAAGCAAACTACGAGTACACACACTATGCTTAATGCCGTTTGAGTGCATTGTCCTGAAATGCAGCTTGGTGAGCATCTCAAACAAACGAAGGCTCCACTGGCGGGTTTCACATGCCAACAACTCCACATTCAGAAACCACTTCAGCGCCAAAGCCGTTTTCAGCTAGCCCTAAATACAAAGGCGCTAGAAGCAAATGTTGCTGTAGGAGCTAATTCCATCAAGCAACACTGCATGTTGCTGAATTGCATATTGAAGAAGAATCAGCCGAGTGGTTCTTGTGGCAGCACAACTCCATTTGGCTCACTGACTTCACACACCATCAGGCTGACAGGCAGCTCTCAAGCAAACTACGAGTACACACACTATGCTTAATGCCGTTTGAGTGCATTGTCCTGAAATGCAGCTTGGTGAGCATCTCAAACAAATGAAGGCTCCACTGGCGGGTTTCACATGCCACCAACTCCACATTCAGAAACCACTTCAGCGCCAAAGCCGTTTTCAGCTAGCCATAAATACAAAGGCGCTAGACGCAAATGTTCCTGTAGGAGCTAATTCCATCAAGCAACACTGCATGTTGCTGAATTGCATATTGAAGAAGAATCAGCTGAGTGGTTCTTGTGGCAGCACAACTCTATTTGGCTCACTGACTTCACACACCATCAGGCTGACAGGCAGCTCTCAAGCAAACTCAGATTTCGCACACTATGCTTAATGCCGTTTGAGTGCATTGTCCTGAAATGCAGCTGGGTGAGCATTCCACACAAACGAAGGCTCCACAGGCAGGTTTCACATGCCACCAACTCCACATTCAGAAACCACTTCAGCGCCAAAGCCGTTTTCAGCTCGCCCTAAATACAAAGGCTGTAGACACAAATGTTGCTGTAAGAGCTAATTCCATCAAGCAACACTGCATGTTGCTGAATTGCATATTGAAGAAGAATCAGCCGAGTGGTTCTTGTGGCAGCACAACTCCATTTGGCTCACTGACTTCAGACACCATCAGGCTGACAGGCAGCTCTCAAGCAAACTACGAGTTCACACACTATGCTTAATGCCGTTTGAGTGCATTGTCCTGAAATGCAGCTTGGTGAGCATCTCACACAAAGGAAGGCTCCACAGGCGGGTTTCACATGCCACCAACTCCACATTCAGAAACCACTTCAGCGTCAAAGCCGTTTTCAGCTAGCCCTACATACAAAGGCTATAGACGCAAATGTTGCTGTTATTGCTAATTCCATCAAGCAACACGGCATGTTGCTGAATTGCATATTGAAGAAGAATCAGCCGAGTGGTTCTTGTGGCAGCACAACTCCATTTGGCTCACTGACTTCAAACACCATCAGGCTGACAGGCAGCTCTCAAGCAAACTACGAGTACACACACTATGCTTAATGCCGTTTGAGTGCATTGTCCTGAAATGCAGCTTGGTGAGCATCTCAAACAAACGAAGGCTCCACTGGCGGGTTTCACATGCCAACAACTCCACATTCAGAAACCACTTCAGCGCCAAAGCCGTTTTCAGTTAGCCCTAAATACAAAGGCGCTAGACACAAATGTTGCTGTAGGAGCTAATTCCATCAAGCAACACTGCATGTTGCTGAATTGCATATTGAAGAAGAATCAGCCGAGTGGTTCTTGTGGCAGCACAACTCCATTTGGCTCACTGACTTCACACACCATCAGGCTGACAGGCAGCTGTCAAGCAAACTCAGATTTCGCAAAGTATGCTTAATGCCGTTTGAGTGCATTGTCCTGAAATGCAGCTTGGTGAGCATCCCACACAAACGAAGGCTCCACTGGCGGGTTTCACATGCCACCAACTCCACATTCAGAAACCACTTCAGCGCCAAAGCCGTTTTCAGCTAGCCCTAAATACAAAGGCGCTAGACGCAAATGTTGCTGTAGGAGCTAATTCCATCAAGCAACACTGCATGTTGCTGAATTGCATATTGAAGAAGAATCAGCTGAATGGTTCTTGTGGCAGCACAACTCCATTTGGCTCACTGACTTCACACACCATCAGGCTGACAGGCAGCTGTCAAGCAAACTCAGATTTCGCAAAGTGTGCTTAATGCCGTTTGAGTGCATTGTCCTGAAATGCAGCTTGGTGAGCATCCCACACAAACGAAGGCTCCACAGGCGGGTTTCACATGCCAACAACTCCACATTCAGAAACCACTTCAGCGCCAAAGCCGTTTTCAGCTAGCCCTAAATACAAAGGCTCTAGACGCAAATGTTGCTGTAAGAGCTAATTCCATCAAGCAACACTGCATGTTGATGAATTGCATATTGAAGAAGAATCAGCAGAGTGGTTCTTGTGGCAGCACAACTCCATTTGGCTCACTGACTTCACACACCATTAGGCTGACAGGCAGCTCTCAAGCAAACTACGAGTACACACACTATGCTTAATGCTGTTTGATTGCATTGTCCTGAAATGCAGCTTGGTGAGCATCAAACAAATGAAGGCTCAACTGGCGGGTTTCACATGCCACCAACTCCACATTCAGAAACCACTTCAGTGCCAAAGCCATTTTCAGCTAGCCCTAAATACATAGGCGCTAGACGCAAATGTTGCTGTAGGAGCTAATTCCATCAAGCAACACTGCATGTTGCTGAATTGCATATTGAAGAAGAATCAGCCGAGTGGTTCTTGTGGCAGCACAACTCCATTTGGCTCACTGACTTCACACACCATCAGGCTGACAGGCAGCTCTCAAGCAAACTCAGATTTCGCACACTATGCTTAATGCCGTTTGAGTGCATTTTCCTGAAATGCAGCTTGGTGAGCATCCCACACAAACGAAGGCTCCACAGCCGGGTTTCACATGCCACCAACTCCACATTCAGAAACCACTTCAGCGCCAAAGCCGTTTTCAGCTAGCCCTAAATACAAAGGCTGTAGACACAAATGTTGCTGTAAGAGCTAATTCCATCAAGCAACACGGCATGTTGCTGAATTGCATATTGAAGAAGAATCAGCCGAGTGGTTCTTGTGGCAGCACAACTCCATTTGGCTCACTGACTTCACACACCATCAGGCTGACGGCAGCTCTCAAGCAAACTACGAGTTCACACACTATGCTTAATGCCGTTTGAGTGCATTGTCCTGAAATGCAACTTGGTGAGCATCCCACACAAACGAAGGCTCCACAGGCCGGTTTCACATGCCACCAACTCCACATTCAGAAACCACTTCAGCGCCAAAGCCGTTTTCAGCTAGCCCTAAATACAAAGGCCCTAGATGCAAATGTTGCTGTAGGAGCTAATTCCATCAAGCAACACGGCATGTTGCTGAATTGCATATTGAAGAAGAATCAGCCGAGTGGTTCTTGTGGCAGCACAACTCCATTTGGCTCACTGACTTCACACACCATCAGGCTGACAGGCAGCTCTCAAGCAAACTACGAGTTCACACACTATGCTTAATGCCATTTGAGTGCATTGTCCTGAAATGCAGCTTGGTGAGCATCCCACACAAACGAAGGCTCCACAGCCGGGTTTCACATGCCACCAACTCCACATTCAGAAACCACTTCAGCGTCAAAGCCGTTTTCAGCTAGCCCTACATACAAAGACTACAGAATCAAATGTTGCTGTAGGAGCTAATTCCATCAAGCAACACTGCATGTTGCTGAATTGCATATTGAAGAAGAATCAGCTGAGTGGTTCTTGTGGCAGCACAACTCCATTTGGCTCACTGACTTCAAACACCATCAGGCTGACAGGCAGCTCTCAAGCAAACTACAAGTACACACACTATGCTTAATGCCGTTTGAGTGCATTGTCGTGAAATGCAGCTTGGTGAGCATCTCAAACAAATGAAGGCTCCAGTGGCGGGTTTCACATGCCATCAACTCCACATTCAGAAACCACTTCAGCGCCAAAGCCGTTTTCAGCTAGCCCTAAATACAAAGGCGCTAGACGCAAATGTTGCTGTAGGAGCTAATTCCATCAAGCAACACTGCATGTTGCTGAATTGCATATTGAAGAAGAATCATCCGAGTGGTTCTTGTGGCAGCACAACTCCATTTGGCTCACTGACTTCACACACCATCAGGCTGACAGGCAGCTCTCAAGCAAACTCAGATTTCGCAAAGTATGCTTAATGCCGTTTGAGTGCATTGTCCTGAAATGCAGCTTTGTGAGCATTCCACACAAACGAAGGCTCCACAGGCGGGTTTCACATGCCACCAACTCCACATTCAGAAACCACTTCAGCGCCAAAGCCATTTTCAGCTCGCCCTAAATACAAAGGCTGTAGACACAAATGTTGCTGTAAGAGCTAATTCCATCAAGCAACACGGCATGTTGCTGAATTGCATATTGAAGAAGAATCAGCCGAGTGGTTCTTGTGGCAGCACAACTCCATTTGGCTCACTGACTTCACACACCATCAGGCTGACGGCAGCTCTCAAGCAAACTACGAGTTCACACACTATGCTTAATGCCGTTTGAGTGCATTGTCCTGAAATGCAGCTTGGTGAGCATCCCACACAAACGAAGGCTCCACAGGCCGGTTTCACATGACACCAACTCCACATTCAGAAACCACTTCAGCGCCAAAGCCGTTTTCAGCTAGCCCTAAATACAAAGGCTGTAGACGCAAATGTTGCTGTAAGAGCTAATTCCATCAAGCAACACTGCATGTTGCTGAATTGCATATTGAAGAAGAATCAGCCGAGTGGTTCTTGTGGCAGCACAACTCCATTTGGCTCACTGACTTCACACACCATCAGGCTGACAGGCAGCTCTCAAGCAAACTACGAGTTCACACACTATGCTTAATGCCGTTTGAGTGCATTGTCCTGAAATGCAGCTTGGTGAGCATCTCACACAAAGGAAGGCTCCACAGGTGGGTTTCACATGCCACCAACTCCACATTCAGAAACCACTTCAGCGTCAAAGCCGTTTTCAGCTAGCCCTACATACAAAGGCTATAGACGCAAATGTTGCTGTTATTGCTAATTCCATCAAGCAACACTGCATGTTGCTGAATTGCATATTGAAGAAGAATCAGCCGAGTGGTTCTTGTGGCAGCACAACTCCATTTGGCTCACTGACTTCACACACCATCAGGCTGACAGGCAGCTCTCAAGCAAACTACGAGTACACACACTATGCTTAATGCCGTTTGAGTGCATTGTCCTGAAATGCAGCTTGGTGAGCATCTCAAACAAATGAAGGCTCCAGTGGCGGGTTTCACTTGCCACCAACTCCACATTCAGAAACCACTTCAGCGCCAAAGCCGTTTTCAGCTACCCTAAATACAAAGGCGCTAGAGGCAAATGTTGCTGTAGGAGCTAATTCCATCAAGCAACACTGCATGTTGATGAATTGCATATTGAAGAAGAATCAGCCGAGTGGTTCTTGTGGCAGCACAACTCCATTTGGCTCACTGACTTCACACATCATCAGGCTGACAGGCAGCTCTCAAGCAAACTCAGATTTCGCAAAGTATGCTTAATGCCGTTTGAGTGCATTGTCCTGAAATGCAGCTTGGTGAGCATTCCACACAAACGAATGCTCCACAGGCGGGTTTCACATGACACCAACTCCACATTCAGAAACCACTTCAGCGCCAAAGCCATTTTCAGCTCGCCCTAAATACAAAGGCTGTAGACACAAATGTTGCTGTAAGAGCTAATTCCATCAAGCAACACGGCATGTTGCTGAATTGCATATTGAAGAAGAATCAGCCGAGTGGTTCTTGTGGCAGCACAACTCCATTTGGCTCACTGACTTCACACACCATCAGGCTGACAGCAGCTCTCAAGCAAACTACGAGTTCACACACTATGCTTAATGCCGTTTGAGTGCATTGTCCTGAAATGCAGCTTGGTGAGCATCCCACACAAACGAAGGCTCCACAGGCCGGTTTCACATGACACCAACTCCACATTCAGAAACCACTTCAGCGCCAAAGCCGTTTTCAGCTAGCCCTAAATACAAAGGCCCTAGATGCAAATGTTGCTGTAAGAGCTAATTCCATCAAGCAACACGGCATGTTGCTGAATTGCATATTGAAGAAGAATCAGCCGAGTGGTTCTTGTGGCAGCACAACTCCATTTGGCTCACTGACTTCACACACCATCAGGCTGACAGGCAGCTCTCAAGCAAACTACGAGTTCACACACTATGCTTAATGCCATTTGAGTGCATTGTCCTGAAATGCAGCTTGGTGAGCATCCCACACAAACGAAGGCTCCACAGCCGGGTTTCACATGCCACCAACTCCACATTCAGAAACCACTTCAGCATCAAAGCCGTTTTCAGCTAGCCCTACTTACAAAGGCTATAGACTCAAATGTTGCTGTAGGAGCTAATTCCATCAAGCAACACTGCATGTTGCTGAATTGCATATTGAAGAAGAATCAGCTGAGTGGTTCTTGTGGCAGCACAACTCCAATTGGCTCACTGACTTCACACACCATCAGGCTGACAGGCAGCTCTCAAGCAAACTACGAGTACACACACTATGCTTAATGCCGTTTGAGTGCATTGTCCTGAAATGCAGCTTGGTGAGCATCTCAAACAAATGAAGGCTCCACTGGCGGGTTTCTCATGCCACCAACTCCGCATTCAGAAACCACTTCAGCACCAAAGCCGTTTTCAGCTAGCCCTAAATACAAAGGCGCTAGACGCAAATGTTGCTGTAGGAGCTAATTCCATCAAGCAACACTGCATGTTGCTGAATTGCATATTGAAGAAGAATCAGCCGAGTGGTTCTTGTGGCAGCACAACTCCATTTGGCTCGCTGACTTCACACACCATCAGGCTGACAGGCAGCTCTCAAGCAAACTCAGATTTCGCAAAGTATGCTTAATGCCGTTTGAGTGCATTGTCCTGAAATGCAGCTTGGTGAGCATCCCACACAAACGAAGGCTCCACAGGCGGGTTTCACATGCCACCAACTCCACATTCAGAAACCACTTCAGCACCAAAGCCGTTTTCAGCTAGCCCTAAATACAAAGGCGCTAGACGCAAATGTTGCTGTAAGAGCTAATTCCATCAAGCAACACTGCATGTTGCTGAATTGCATATTGAAGAAGAATCAGCCGAGTGGTTCTTGTGGCAGCACAACTCCATTTGGCTCACTGACTTCACACACCATCAGGCTGACAGGCAGCTCTCAAGCAAACTACGAGTTCACACACTATGCTTAATGCCGTTTGAGTGCATTGTCCTGAAATGCAGCTTGGTGAGCATCCCACACAAACGAAGGCTAAACAGGCGGGTTTCACATGCCACCAACTCCACATTCAGAAACCACTTCAGCGCCAAAGCCGTTTTCAGCTAGCCATAAATACAAAGGCGCTAGACGCAAATGTTGCTGTAAGAGCTAATTCCATCAAGCAACACTGCATGTTGCTGAATTGCATATTGAAGAAGAATCAGCCGAGTGGTTCTTGTGGCAGCACAACTAACTCCATTTGGCTCACTGACTTCACACACCATCAGGCTGACAGGCAGCTCTCAAGCAAACTCAGATTTTGCAAAGTATGCTTAATGCCATTTGAGTGCATTGTCCTGAAATGCAGCTTGGTGAGCATCCCACACAAACGAAGGCTCCAAAGGCGGGTTTCACATGCCACCAACTCCACATTCAGAAACCACTTCAGCGCCAAAGCCGTTTTCAGCTAGCCCTAAACACAAAGGCGCTAGACGCAAATGTTGCTGTAAGAGCTAATTCCATCAAGCAACACTGCATGTTGCTGAATTGCATATTGAAGAAGAATCAGCCGAGTGGTTCTTGTGGCAGCACAACTCCATTTGGCTCACTGACTTCACACACCATCAGGCTGACAGGCAGCTCTCAAGCAAACTACGAGTACACACACTATGCTTAATGCCGTTTGAGTGCATTGTCCTGAAATGCAGCTTGGTGAGCATCTCAAACAAACGAAGGCTCCACTGGCGGGTTTCACATGCCAACAACTCCACATTCAGAAACCACTTCAGCGCCAAAGCCGTTTTCAGTTAGCCCTAAATACAAAGGCGCTAGACACAAATGTTGCTGTAGGAGCTAATTCCATCAAGCAACACTGCATGTTGCTGAATTGCATATTGAAGAAGAATCAGCCGAGTGGTTCTTGTGGCAGCACAACTCCATTTGGCTCACTGACTTCACACACCATCAGGCTGACAGGCAGCTCTCAAGCAAACTCAGATTTCGCAAAGTATGCTTAATGCCGTTTGAGTGCATTGTCCTGAAATGCAGCTTGGTGAGCATCTCAAACAAATGAAGGCTCCACTGGCGGGTTTCACATGCCACCAACTCCACATTCAGAAACCACTTCAGCGCCAAAGCCGTTTTCAGCTAGCCCTAAATACAAAGGCGCTAGACGCAAATGTTGCTGTAGGAGCTAATTCCATCAAGCAACACTGCATGTTGCTGAATTGCATATTGAAGAAGAATCAGCTGAGTGGTTCTTGTGGCAGCACAACTCCATTTGGCTCACTGACTTCACACACCATCAGGCTGACAGGCAGCTCTCAAGCAAACTCAGATTTCGCACACTATGCTTAATGCCGTTTGAGTGCATTGTCCTGAAATGCAGCTGGGTGAGCATTCCACACAAACGAAGGCTCCACAGGCAGGTTTCACATGCCACCAACTCCACATTCAGAAACCACTTCAGCGCCAAAGCCGTTTTCAGCTCGCCCTAAATACAAAGGCTGTAGACACAAATGTTGCTGTAAGAGCTAATTCCATCAAGCAACACTGCATGTTGCTGAATTGCATATTGAAGAAGAATCAGCCGAGTGGTTCTTGTGGCAGCACAACTCCATTTGGCTCACTGACTTCACACACCATCAGGCTGACAGGCAGCTCTCAAGCAAACTACGAGTTCACACACTATGCTTAATGCCGTTTGAGTGCATTGTCCTGAAATGCAGCTTGGTGAGCATCCCACACAAACGAAGGCTCCACAGGCGGGTTTCACATGCCACCAACTCCACATTCAGAAACCACTTCAGCGCCAAAGCCGTTTTCAGCTAGCCATAAATACAAAGGCGCTAGACGGAAATGTTGCTGTAAGAGCTAATTCCATCAAGCAACACTGCATGTTGCTGAATTGCATATTGAAGAAGAATCAGCCGAGTGGTTCTTGTGGCAGCACAACTAACTCCATTTGGCTCACTGACTTCACACACCATCAGGCTGACAGGCAGCTCTCAAGCAAACTCAGATTTTGCAAAGTATGCTTAATGCCATTTGAGTGCATTGTCCTGAAATGCAGCTTGGTGAGCATCCCACACAAACGAAGGCTCCAAAGGCGGGTTTCACATGCCACCAACTCCACATTCAGAAACCACTTCAGCGCCAAAGCCGTTTTCAGCTAGCCCTAAACACAAAGGCGCTAGACGCAAATGTTGCTGTAAGAGCTAATTCCATCAAGCAACACTGCATGTTGCTGAATTGCATATTGAAGAAGAATCAGCCGAGTGGTTCTTGTGGCAGCACAACTCCATTTGGCTCACTGACTTCACACACCATCAGGCTGACAGGCAGCTCTCAAGCAAACTACGAGTACACACACTATGCTTAATGCCGTTTGAGTGCATTGTCCTGAAATGCAGCTTGGTGAGCATCTCAAACAAACGAAGGCTCCACTGGCGGGTTTCACATGCCAACAACTCCACATTCAGAAACCACTTCAGCGCCAAAGCCGTTTTCAGTTAGCCCTAAATACAAAGGCGCTAGACACAAATGTTGCTGTAGGAGCTAATTCCATCAAGCAACACTGCATGTTGCTGAATTGCATATTGAAGAAGAATCAGCCGAGTGGTTCTTGTGGCAGCACAACTCCATTTGGCTCACTGACTTCACACACCATCAGGCTGACAGGCAGCTCTCAAGCAAACTACGAGTACACACACTATGCTTAATGCCGTTTGAGTGCATTGTCCTGAAATGCAGCTTGGTGAGCATCTCAAACAAATGAAGGCTCCACTGGCGGGTTTCACATGCCACCAACTCCACATTCAGAAACCACTTCAGCGCCAAAGCCGTTTTCAGCTAGCCATAAATACAAAGGCGCTAGACGCAAATGTTGCTGTAAGAGCTAATTCCATCAAGCAACACTGCATGTTGCTGAATTGCATATTGAAGAAGAATCAGCTGAGTGGTTCTTGTGGCAGCACAACTCCATTTGGCTCACTGACTTCACACACCATCAGGCTGACAGGCAGCTCTCAAGCAAACTCAGATTTCGCACACTATGCTTAATGCCGTTTGAGTGCATTGTCCTGAAATGCAGCTGGGTGAGCATTCCACACAAACGAAGGCTCCACAGGCAGGTTTCACATGCCACCAACTCCACATTCAGAAACCACTTCAGCGCCAAAGCCGTTTTCAGCTAGCCCTAAATACAAAGGCTGTAGACACAAATGTTGCTGTAAGAGCTAATTCCATCAAGCAACACTGCATGTTGCTGAATTGCATATTGAAGAAGAATCAGCCGAGTGGTTCTTGTGGCAGCACAACTCCATTTGGCTCACTGACTTCACACACCATCAGGCTGACAGGCAGCTCTCAAGCAAACTACGAGTTCACACACTATGCTTAATGCCGTTTGAGTGCATTGTCCTGAAATGCAGCTTGGTGAGCATCTCACACAAAGGAAGGCTCCACAGGCGGGTTTCACATGCCACCAACTCCACATTCAGAAACCACTTCAGCGTCAAAGCCGTTTTCAGCTAGCCCTACATACAAAGGCTATAGACGCAAATGTTGCTGTTATTGCTAATTCCATCAAGCAACACTGCATGTTGCTGAATTGCATATTGAAGAAGAATCAGCCGAGTGGTTCTTGTGGCAGCACAACTCCAATTGGCTCACTGACTTCACACACCATCAGGCTGACAGGCAGCTCTCAAGCAAACTACGAGTACACACACTATGCTTAATGCCGTTTGAGTGCATTGTCCTGAAATGCAGCTTGGTGAGCATCTCAAACAAACGAAGGCTCCACTGGCGGGTTTCACATGCCAACAACTCCACATTCAGAAACCACTTCAGCGCCAAAGCCGTTTTCAGTTAGCCCTAAATACAAAGGCGCTAGACACAAATGTTGCTGTAGGAGCTAATTCCATCAAGCAACACTGCATGTTGCTGAATTGCATATTGAAGAAGAATCAGCTGAGTGGTTCTTGTGGCAGCACAACTCCATTTGGCTCACTGACTTCACACACCATCAGGCTGACAGGCAGCTCTCAAGCAAACTACGAGTACACACACTATGCTTAATGCCGTTTGAGTGCATTGTCCTGAAATGCAGCTTGGTGAGCATCTCAAACAAATGAAGGCTCCACTGGCGGGTTTCACATGCCACCAACTCCACATTCAGAAACCACTTCAGCGCCAAAGCCGTTTTCAGCTAGCCCTAAATACAAAGGCGCTAGAAGCAAATGTTGCTGTAGGAGCTAATTCCATCAAGGAACACTGCATGTTGCTGAATTGCATATTGAAGAAGAATCAGCTGAATGGTTCTTGTGGCAGCACAACTCCATTTGGCTCACTGACTTCACACACCATCAGGCTGACAGGCAGCTGTCAAGCAAACTCAGATTTCGCAAAGTATGCTTAATGCCGTTTGAGTGCATTGTCCTGAAATGCAGCTTGGTGAGCATCCCACACAAACGAAGGCTCCACAGCCGGGTTTCACATGACACCAACTCCACATTCAGAAACCACTTCAGCACCAAAGCCGTTTTCAGCTAGCCCTAAATACAAAGGCCCTAGATGCAAATGTTGCTGTAAGAGCTAATTCCATCAAGCAACACTGCATGTTGCTGAATTGCATATTGAAGAAGAATCAGCCGAATGGTTCTTGTGGCAGCACAACTCCATTTGGCTCACTGACTTCACACACCATCAGGCTGACAGGCAGCTCTCAAGCAAACTCAGATTTCGCAAAGTATGCTTAATGCCGTTTGAGTGCATTGTCCTGAAATGCAGCTTGGTGAGCATCCCACACAAACGAAGGCTCCACAGCCGGGTTTCACATGCCACCAACTCCACATTCAGAAACCACTTCAGCGCCAAAGCCGTTTTCAGCTAGCCATAAATACAAAGGCGCTAGATGCAAATGTTGCTGTAAGAGCTAATTCCATCAAGCAACACTGCATGTTGCTGAATTGCATATTGAAGAAGAATCAGCCGAGTGGTTCTTGTGGCAGCACAACTCCATTTGGCTCACTGACTTCACACACCATCAGGCTGACAGGCAGCTCTCAAGCAAACTACGAGTTCACACACTATGCTTAATGCCGTTTGAGTGCATTGTCCTGAAATGCAGCTTGGTGAGCATCTCACACAAAGGAAGGCTCCACAGGCGGGTTTCACATGCCACCAACTCCACATTCAGAAACCACTTCAGCGTCAAAGCCGTTTTCAGCTAGCCCTATATACAAAGGCTATAGACGCAAATGTTGCTGTTATTGCTAATTCCATCAAGCAACACTGCATGTTGCTGAATTGCATATTGAAGAAGAATCAGCCGAGTGGTTCTTGTGGCAGCACAACTCCATTTGGCTCACTGACTTCACACACCATCAGGCTGACAGGCAGCTCTCAAGCAAACTACGAGTACACACACTATGCTTAATGCCGTTTGAGTGCATTGTCCTGAAATGCAGCTTGGTGAGCATCTCAAACAAATGAAGGCTCCACAGGCGGGTTTCACATGCCACCAACTCCACATTCAGAAACCACTTCAGCGCCAAAGCCGTTTTCAGCTAGCCCTAAATACAAAGGCGCTAGACACAAATGTTGTTGTAGGAGCTAATTCCATCAAGCAACACTGCATGTTGCTGAATTGCATATTGAAGAAGAATCAGCCGAGTGGTTCTTGTGGCAGCACAACTCCATTTGGCTCACTGACTTCACACACCATCAGGCTGACAGGCAGCTCTCAAGCAAACTACGAGTACACACACTATGCTTAATGCCGTTTGAGTGCATTGTCCTGAAATGCAGCTTGGTGAGCATCTCAAACAAATGACGGCTCCACTGGCGAGTTTCACATGCCACCAACTCCACATTCAGAAACCACTTCAGCGCCAAAGCCGTTTTCAGCTAGCCCTAAATACAAAGGCGCTAGACGCAAATGTTGCTGTAGGAGCTAATTCCATCAAGCAACACTGCATGTTGCTGAATTGCATATTGAAGAAGAATCAGCCGAGTGGTTCTTGTGGCAGCACAACTCCATTTGGCTCACTGACTTCACACACCATCAGGCTGACAGGCAGCTCTCAAGCAAACTCAGATTTCGCAAAGTATGCTTAATGCCATTTGAGTGCATTGTCCTGAAATGCAGCTTGGTGAGCATCCCACACAAACGAAGGCTCCACAGGCGGGTTTCACATGCCACCAACTCCACATTCAGAAACCACTTCAGCGCCAAAGCCGTTTTCAGCTAGCCCTAAATACAAAGACTCTAGACGCAAATGTTGCTGTAAGAGCTAATTCCATCAAGCAACACTGCATGTTGATGAATTGCATATTGAAGAAGAATCAGCCGAGTGGTTCTTGTGGCAGCACAACTCCATTTGGCTCACTGACTTCACACACCATCAGGCTGACAGGCAACTCTCAAGCAAACTACGAGTACACACACTATGCTTAATGCCGTTTGAGTGCATTGTCCTGAAATGCAGCTTGGTGAGCATCTCAAACAAATGAAGGCTCCACAGGCGGGTTTCACATGCCACCAACTCCACATTCAGAAACCACTTCAGCGCCAAAGCCGTTTTCAGCTAGCCCTAAATACAAAGGCGCTAGACGCAAATGTTGCTGTAGGAGCTAATTCCATCAAGCAACACTGCATGTTGCTGAATTGCATATTGAAGAAGAATCAGCCGAGTGGTTATTGTGGCAGCACAACTCCATTTGGCTCACTGACTTCACACACCATCAGGCTGACAGGCAGCTCTCAAGCAAACTCAGATTTCGCAAAGTATGCTTAATGCCGTTTGAGTGCATTGTAATGAAATGCAGCTTGGTGAGCATCCCACACAAACGAAGGCTCCACAGGCGGTTTCCATTGCCACCAACTCCACATTCAGAAACCACTTCAGCACCAAAGCTGTTTTCAGCTAGCCCTAAATACAAAGGCCCTAGATGCAAATGTTGCTGTAAGAGCTAATTCCATCAAGCAACACTGCATGTTGCTGAATTGCATATTGAAGAAGAATCAGCCGAATGGTTCTTGTGGCAGCACAACTCCATTTGGCTCACTGACTTCACACACCATCAGGCTGGCAGGCAGCTCTCAAGCAAACTCAGATTTCGCAAAGTATGCTTAATGCCGTTTGAGTGCATTGTCCTGAAATGCAGCTTGGTGAGCATCCCACACAAACGAAGGCTCCACAGGCGGGTTTCACATGCCACCAACTCCACATTCAGAAACCACTTCAGCGCCAAAGCCGTTTTCAGCTAGCCCTAAATACAAAGGCTCTAGACGCAAATGTTGCTGTAAGAGCTAATTCCATCAAGCAACACTGCATGTTGCTGAATTGCATATTGAAGAAGAATCAGCCGAGTGGTTCTTGTGGCAGCACAACTCCATTTGGCTCACTGACTTCACACACCATCAGGCTGACAGGCAGTTCTCAAGCAAAATACGAGTTCACACACTATGCTTAATGCCGTTTGAGTGCATTGTCCTGAAATGCAGCTTGGTGAGCATCTCAAACAAATGAAGGCTCCACTGGCGGTTTTCACATGCCACCAACTCCACATTCAGAAACCACTTCAGCGCCAAAGCCGTTTTCAGCTAGCACTAAATACAAAGGCGCTAGACGCAAATGTTGCTGTAGGAGCTAATTCCATCAAGCAACACTGCATGTTGCTGAATTGCATATTGAAGAAGAATCAGCCGAATGGTTCTTGTGGCAGCACAACTCCATTTGGCTCACTGACTTCACACACCATCAGGCTGGCAGGCAGCTCTCAAGCAAACTCAGATTTCGCAAAGTATGCTTAATGCCGTTTGAGTGCATTGTCCTGAAATGCAGCTTGGTGAGCATCCCACACAAACGAAGGCTCCACAGGCGGGTTTCACATGCCACCAACTCCACATTCAGAAACCACTTCAGCGCCAAAGCCGTTTTCAGCTAGCCCTAAATACAAAGGCTCTAGACGCAAATGTTGCTGTAAGAGCTAATTCCATCAAGCAACACTGCATGTTGCTGAATTGCATATTGAAGAAGAATCAGCCGAGTGGTTCTTGTGGCAGCACAACTCCATTTGGCTCACTGACTTCACACACCATCAGGCTGACAGGCAGTTCTCAAGCAAAATACGAGTTCACACACTATGCTTAATGCCGTTTGAGTGCATTGTCCTGAAATGCAGCTTGGTGAGCATCTCAAACAAATGAAGGCTCCACTGGCGGTTTTCACATGCCACCAACTCCACATTCAGAAACCACTTCAGCGCCAAAGCCGTTTTCAGCTAGCACTAAATACAAAGGCGCTAGACGCAAATGTTGCTGTAGGAGCTAATTCCATCAAGCAACACTGCATGTTGCTGAATTGCATATTGAAGAAGAATCAGCCGAATGGTTCTTGTGGCAGCACAACTCCATTTGGCTCACTGACTTCACACACCATCAGGCTGACAGCAGCTCTCAAGCAAACTCAGATTTCGCAAAGTATGCTTAATGCCGTTTGAGTGCATTGTCCTGAAATGCAGCTTGGTGAGCATCCCACACAAACGAAGGCTCCACAGGCGGTTTCCATTGCCACCAACTCCACATTCAGAAACCACTTCAGCACCAAAGCCGTTTTCAGCTAGCCCTAAATACAAAGGCCCTAGATGCAAATGTTGCTGTAAGAGCTAATTCCATCAAGCAACACTGCATGTTGCTGAATTGCATATTGAAGAAGAATCAGCCGAATGGTTCTTGTGGCAGCACAACTCCATTTGGCTCACTGACTTCACACACCATCAGGCTGGCAGGCAGCTCTCAAGCAAACTCAGATTTCGCAAAGTATGCTTAATGCCGTTTGAGTGCATTGTCCTGAAATGCAGCTTGGTGAGCATCCCACACAAACGAAGGCTCCACAGCCGGGTTTCACATGCCACCAACTCCACATTCAGAAACCACTTCAGCGCCAAAGCCGTTTTCAGCTAGCCCTAAATACAAAGGCTCTAGACGCAAATGTTGCTGTAAGAGCTAATTCCATCAAGCAACACTGCATGTTGCTGAATTGCATATTGAAGAAGAATCAGCCGAGTGGTTCTTGTGGCAGCACAACTCCATTTGGCTCACTGACTTCACACACCATCAGGCTGACAGGCAGTTCTCAAGCAAAATACGAGTTCACACACTATGCTTAATGCCGTTTGAGTGCATTGTCCTGAAATGCAGCTTGGTGAGCATCTCAAACAAATGAAGGCTCCACTGGTGGTTTTCACATGCCACCAACTCCACATTCAGAAACCACTTCAGCGCCAAAGCCGTTTTCAGCTAGCACTAAATACAAAGGCGCTAGACGCAAATGTTGCTGTAGGAGCTAATTCCATCAAGCAACACTGCATGTTGCTGAATTGCATATTGAAGAAGAATCAGCCGAATGGTTCTTGTGGCAGCACAACTCCATTTGGCTCACTGACTTCACACACCATCAGGCTGACAGCAGCTCTCAAGCAAACTCAGATTTCGCAAAGTATGCTTAATGCCGTTTGAGTGCATTGTCCTGAAATGCAGCTTGGTGAGCATCCCACACAAACGAAGGCTCCACAGGCGGGTTTCACATGCCACCAACTCCACATTCAGAAACCACTTCAGCGCCAAAGCCGTTTTCAGCTAGCCCTAAATACAAAGGCTCTAGACGCAAATGTTGCTGTAAGAGCTAATTCCATCAAGCAACACTGCATGTTGCTGAATTGCATATTGAAGAAGAATCAGCCGAGTGGTTCTTGTGGCAGCACAACTCCATTTGGCTCACTGACTTCACACACCCATCAGGCTGACAGGCAACTCTCAAGCAATCTACGAGTTCACAGACTATGCTTAATGCCGTTTGAGTGCATTGTCCTGAAATGCAGCTTGGTGAGCATCCCACACAAACGAAGGCTCCACAGCCGGGTTTCACATGCCACCAACTCCACATTCAGAAACCACTTCAGCGCCAAAGCCGTTTTCAGCTAGCCCTAAATACAAAAGGACCAAGACGCAAATGTTGCTGTAAGAGCTAATTCCATCAAGCAACACGGCATGTTGCTGAATTGCATATTGAAGAAGAATCAGCCGAGTGGTTCTTGTGGCAGCACAACTCCATTTGGCTCCCTGACTTCACATACCATCAGGCTGACAGGCAGCTCTCAAGCAAACTACGAGTACACACACTATGCTTAATGCCGTTTGAGTGCATTGTCCTGAAATGCAGCTTGGTGAGCATCCCACACAAACGAAGGCTCCACAGGCGGGTTTCATATGCCACCAACTCCACATTCAGAAACCACTTCAGCGCCAAAGCCGTTTTCAGCTAGCCCTAAATACAAAGGCGCTAGACGCAAATGTTGCTGTAAGAGCTAATTCCATCAAGCAACACTGCATGTTGCTGAATTGCATATTGAAGAAGAATCAGCCGAGTGGTTCTTGTGGCAGCACAACTCCATTTGGCTCACTGACTTCACACACCATCAGGCTGACAGGCAGCTCTCAAGCAAACTCAGATTTCGCACACTATGCTTAATGCCGTTTGAGTGCATTTTCCTGAAATGCAGCTTGGTGAGCATCCCACACAAACGAAGGCTCCACAGGCGGGTTTCACATGCCACCAACTCCACATTCAGAAACCACTTCAGCGCCAAAGCCGTTTTCAGCTAGCCCTAAATACAAAGGCGCTAGACGCAAATGTTGCTGTAAGAGCTAATTCCATCAAGCAACACGGCATGTTGCTGAATTGCATATTGAAGAAGAATCAGCCGAGTGGTTCTTGTGGCAGCACAACTCCATTTGGCTCACTGGCTTCACACACCATCAGGCTGACAGGCAGCTCTCAAGCAAACTACGAGTACACACACTATGCTTAATGCCGTTTGAGTGCATTGTCCTGAAATGCAGCTTGGTGAGCATCCCACACAAACGAAGGCTCAACAGGCGGGTTTCACATGCCACCAACTCCACATTCAGAAACCACTTCAGCGCCAAAGCCGTTTTCAGCTAGCCCTAAATACAAAGGCGCTAGACGCAAATGTTGCTGTTATTGCTAATTCCATCAAGCAACAAGGCATGTTGCTGAATTGCATATTGAAGAAGAATCAGCCGAGTGGTTCTTGTGGCAGCACAACTCCATTTGGCTCACTGACTTCACACACCATCAGGCTGACAGCAGCTCTCAAGCAAACTACGAGTTCACACACTATGCTTAATGCCGTTTGAGTGCATTGTCCTGAAATGCAGCTTGGTGAGCATACCACACAAACGAAGGCTCCACAGCCGGGTTTCACATGCCACCAACTCCACATTCAGAAACCACTTCAGTGTCAAAGCCGTTTTCAGCTAGCCCTACATACAAAGGCGCTAGACGCAAATGTTGCTGTAAGAGCTAATTCCATCAAGCAACACTGCATGTTGCTGAATTGCATATTGAAGAAGAATCAGCCGAGTGGTTCTTGTGGCAGCACAACTCCGTTTGGCTCACTGACTTCACACACCATCAGGCTGACAGGCAGCTCTCAAGCAAACTACGAGTTCACACACTATGCTTAATGCCGTTTGAGTGCATTGTCCTGAAATGCAGCTTGGTGAGCATCCCACACAAACGAAGGCTCCACAGCCGGGTTTCACATGCCACCAGCTCCACATTCAGAAACCACTTCAGCGCCAAAGCCGTTTTCAGCTAGCCCTAAATACAAAGGCGCTAGACGCAAATGTTGCTGTTAGAGCTAATTCCATCAAGCAACACTGCATGTTGCTGATTTGCATATTGAAGAAGAATCAGCCGAGTGGTTCTTGTGGCAGCACAACTCCATTTGGCTCACTGACTTCACACACCATCAGGCTGACAGGCAGCTCTCAAGCAAACTCAGATTTCGCAAAGTATGCTTAATGCCATTTGAGTGCATTGTCCTGAAATGCAGCTTGGTGAGCATCCCACACAAACGAAGGCTCCACAGCCGGGTTTCACATGCCACCAACTCCACATTCAGAAACCACTTCAGCGCCAAAGCCGTTTTCAGCTAGCCCTTAATACAAAGGCACTAGACGCAAATGCTGCTGTAAGAGCTAATTCCATCAAGCAATGCTGCATGTTGCTGAATTGCATATTGAAGAAGAATCAGCCGAGTGGTTCTTGTGGCAGCACAACTCCATTTGGCTCACTGACTTCACACACCATCAGGCTGACAGGCAGCTCTCAAGTAAACTACGAGTACACACACTATGCTTAATGCCGTTTGAGTGCATTGTCCTGAAATTCAGCTTGGTGAGCATCCCACACAAACGAAGGCTCAACAGGCGGGTTTCACATGCCACCAACTCCACATTCAGAAACCACTTCAGCGCCACAACCATTTTCAGCTAGCCGTAAATACAAAGGCTGTAGACACAAATGTTGCTGTAAGAGCTAATTCCATCAAGCAACACTGCATGGTGCTGAATTGCATATTGAAGAAGAATCAGCCGAGTGGTTCTTGTGGCAGCACAACTAAATTTTGCTCACTGACTTCACACACCATTAGGCTAACAGCAGCTCTCAAGCAAACTACGAGTTCACACACTATGCTTAATGCCGTTTGAGTGCATTGTCCTGAAATGCAGCTTGGTGAGCATCCCACACAAACGAAGGCTCCACAGCCGGGTTTCACATGCCACCAACTCAACATTCAGAATCCACTTCGGCGCCAAAGCCGTTTTCATCTAGCCCTACATACAAAAGCGCTAGACGCAAATGTTGCTGTAAGAGCTAATTCCATCAAGCAACACTGCATGTTGATGAATTGCATATTGAAGAAGAATCAGCTGAGTGGTTCTTGTGGCAGCACAACTCCATTTGGCTCACTTACTTCACACACCATCAAGCTGACAGGCAGCTCTCAAGCAAACTACGAGTTCACACACTATGCTTAATGCTGTTTGAGTGCATTGTCCTGAAATGCAGCTTGGTGAGCATCCCACACAAACGAAGGCTCCACAGGCGGGTTTCACATGCCACCAACTCCACATTCAGAAACCACTTCAGCGCCAAAGCCGTTTTCAGCTAGCCCTACATACAAAGGCTATAGACGCAAATGTTGCTGTAAGAGCTAATTCCATCAAGCAACACTGCATGTTGCTGAATTGCATATTGAAGAAGAATCAGCCGAGTGGTTCTTGTGGCAGCACAACTCCATTTGGCTCACTGACTTCACACACCATCAGGCTGACAGGCAGCTCTCAAGCAAACTCAGATTTCGCACACTATGCT
This sequence comes from Ochotona princeps, assembly GCF_030435755.1. Classification (NCBI taxonomy): domain Eukaryota; kingdom Metazoa; phylum Chordata; class Mammalia; order Lagomorpha; family Ochotonidae; genus Ochotona; species Ochotona princeps. The sequence goes on along the minus strand of NC_080834.1, from coordinate 1,131,089 downwards.
TAATGCCGTTTGAGTGCATTGTCCTGAAATGCAGCTTGGTGAGCATCCCACACAAACGAAGGCTCAACAGGCGGGTTTCACATGCCACCAACTCCACATTCAGAAACCACTTCAGCGCCACAACCATTTTCAGCTAGCCCTAAATACAAAGGCTGTAGACACAAATGTTGCTGTAAGAGCTAATTCCATCAAGCAACACTGCATGGTGCTGAATTGCATATTGAAGAAGAATCAGCCGAGTGGTTCTTGTGGCAGCACAACTCTATTTTGCTCACTGACTTCACACACCATTAGGCTAACAGCAGCTCTCAAGCAAACTACGAGTTCACACACTATGCTTAATGTCGTTTGAGTGCATTGTCCTGAAATGCAGCTTGGTGAGCATCCCACACAAACGAAGGCTCCACAGGCGGGTTTCACATGCCACCAACTCCACATTCAGAAACCACTTCAGCGCCAAAGCCGTTTTCAGCTAGCCATATACAAAGGCCCTAGACGCAAATGTTGCTGTAAGAGCTAATTCCATCAAGCAACACTGCATGTTGCTGAATTGCATATTGAAGAAGAATCAGCCGAGTGGTTCTTGTGGCAGCACAACTCCATTTGGCTCACTGACTTCACACACCATCAGGCTGACAGGCAGCTCTCAAGCAAACTACGAGTTCACACACTATGCTTAATGCCGTTTGAGTGCATTGTCCTGAAATGCAGCTTGGTGAGCATCCCACACAAACGAGGGCTCCACAGCCGGGTTTCACATGCCACCAACTCCACATTCAGAAACCACTTCAGCGCCAAAGCCGTTTTCAGCTAGCCCTACATACAAAGGCTATAGACGCAAATGTTGCTGTAAGAGCTAATTCCATCAAGCAACACTGCATGTTGCTGAATTGCATATTGAAGAAGAATCAGCCGAGTGGTTCTTGTGGCAGCACAACTCCATTTGGCTCACTGACTTCACACACCATCAGGCTGACAGGCAGCTCTCAAGCAAACTCAGATTTCGCACACTATGCTTAATGCCGTTTGAGTGCATTGTCCTGAAATTCAGCTTGGTGAGCATCCCACACAAACGAAGGCTCCACAGGCGGGTTTCACATGCCACCCACTCCACATTCAGAAACCACTTCAGCACCAAAGCCGTTTTCAGCTAGCCCTAAATACAAAGGCCCTAGATGCAAATGTTGCTGTTATTGCTAATTCCATCAAGCAACACTGCATGTTGCTGAATTGCATATTGAAGAAGAATCAGCCGAGTGATTCTTGTGGCAGCACAACTCCATTTGGCTCACTGACTTCACACACCATCAGGCTGACAGGCAGCTCTCAAGCAAACTACGAGTTCACACACTATGCTTAATGCCGTTTGAGTGCATTGTCCTGAAATGCAGCTTGGTGAGCATCCCACACAAACGAAGGCTCCACAGCCGGGTTTCACATGCCACCAACTCCACATTCAGAATCCACTTCAGTGCCAAAGCCGTTTTCAGCTAGCCCTAAATACAAAGGCGCTAGACCGCAAATGTTGCTATAAAAGCTAATTCCATCAAGCAACACGGCATGTTGCTGAATTGCATATTGAAGAAGAATCAGCCGAGTGGTTCTTGTGGCAGCACAACTCCATTTGGCTCACTGACTTCACACACCATCAGGCTGACAGCACCTCTCAAGCAAACTACGAGTTCACACACTATGCTTAATGCCGTTTGAGTGCATTGTCCTGAAATGCAGCTTGGTGAGCATACCACACAAACGAAGGCTCCACAGCCGGGTTTCACATGCCACCAACTCCACATTCAGAAACCACTTCAGCGCCAAAGCCGTTTTCAGCTAGCCCTAAATACAAAGGCGCTAGACGCAAATGTTGCTGTAAGAGCTAATTCCATCAAGCAACACTGCATGTTGATGAATTGCATATTGAAGAAGAATCAGCCGAGTGGTTCTTGCAGTGGCAGCACAACTCCATTTGGCTCACTGACTTCACACACCATCAGGCCGACAGGCAGCTCTCAAGCAAACTACGAGTACACACACTATGCTTAATTCCGTTTGAGTGCATTGTCCTGAAATGCAGCTTGGTGAGCATCCCACACAAACGAAGGCTCCACAGGCGGGTTTCACATGCCACCAACTCCACATTCAGAAACCACTTCAGCGCCACAGCCATTTTCAGCTAGCCCTAAATACAAAGGCTGTAGACACAAATGTTGCTGTAAGAGCTAATTCCATCAAGCAACACTGCATGTTGCTGAATTGCATATTGAAGAAGAATCAGCCGAGTGGTTCTTGTGGCAGCACAACTCCATTTTGCTCACTGACTTCACACACCATCAGGCTGACCAGGCAGCTCGCAAGCAAACTCAGATTTCGCAAAGTATGCTTAATGCCGTTTGAGTGCATTGTCCTGAAATGCAGCTTGGTGAGCATCCCACACAAACGAAGGCTCCACAGCCGGGTTTCACATGCCACCAACTCCACATTCAGAAACCACTTCAGCGCCAAAGCCGTTTTCAGCTAGCCATATACAAAGGCCCTAGACGCAAATGTTGCTGTAAGAGCTAATTCCATCAAGCAACACTGCATGTTGATGAATTGCATATTGAAGAAGAATCAGCCGAGTGGTTCTTGTGGCAGCACCAACTCCATTTGGCTCACTGACTTCACACACCATCAGGCTGACAGGCAGCTCTCAACCAAACTACGAGTACACACACTATGCTTAATGCCGTTTGAGTGCATTGTCCTGAAAAGCATTTTGGTGAGCATCCCATACAAACGAAGGCTCCACAGGCGGGTTTCACATGCCACCAACTCCACATTCAGAAACCACTTCAGCGCCAAAGCCGTTTTCAGCTAGCCCTAAATACAAAGGCGCTAGACGCAAATGTTGCTGTAAGAGCTAATTCCATCAAGCAACACTGCATGTTGCTGAATTGCAAATTGAAGAAGAATCAGCTGAGTGGTTCTTGTGGCAGCACAACTCCATTTGGCTCACTGACTTCACCACACCATCAAGCTGACAGGCAGCTCTCAAGCAAACCACAGATTTCGCACACTATGCTTAATGCCGTTTGAGTGCATTGTCCTGAAATGCAGCTTGGTGAGCATCTCAAACAAACGAAGGCTCCACAGGCAGGTTTCACATGTCACCAACTCCACATTCAGAAACCACTTCAGCGCCAAAGCCGTTTTCAGTTAGAACTAAATACAAAGGCGCTAGACGCAAATGTTGCTGTAAGAGCTAATTCCATCAAGCAACACTGCATGTTGATGAATTGCATATTGAAGAAGAATCAGTCGAGTGGTTCTTGTGGCAGCACAACTCCATTTGGCTCACTGACTTCACACACCATCAGGCTGACAGGCAGCTCTCAAGCAAACTACGAGTACACACACTATGCTTAATGCCGTTTGAGTGCATTGTCCTGAAAAGCATTTTGGTGAGCATCCCATACAAACGAAGGCTCCACAGGCGGGTTTCACATGCCACCAACTCCACATTCAGAAACCACTTCAGCGCCAAAGCCGTTTTCAGTTAGCCCTAAATACAAAGGCGCTAGACGCAAATGTTGCTGTAAGAGCTAATTCCATCAAGCAACACTGCAATTTGCTGAATTGCATATTGAAGAAGAATCAGCCGAGTGGTTCTTGTGGCAGCACAACTCCATTTGGCTCACTGACTTCACACCACCATACAGGCTGACAGCAGCTCTCAAGCAAACTCAGATTTCTCACACTATGCTTAATGCCGTTTGAGTGCATTGTCCTGAAATGCAGCTTGGTGAGCATACCACTACCAAACGAAGGCTCCACAGCCGGGTTTCACATGCCACCAACTCCACATTCAGAAACCACTTCAGCGCCAAAGCCGTTTTCAGCTAGCCCTAAATACAAAGGCGCTAGACGCAAATGTTGCTGTAAGAGCTAATTCCATCAAGCAACACTGCATGTTGATGAATTGCATATTGAAGAAGAATCAGCCGAGTGGTTCTTGTGGCAGCACAACTCCATTTGGCTCACTGACTTCACACACCATCAGGCCGACAGGCAGCTCTCAAGCAAACTACGAGTACACACACTATGCTTAAGTCCGTTTGAGTGCATTGTCCTGAAATGCAGCTTGGTGAGCATCCCACACAAAACGAAGGCTCCACAGGCGGGTTTCACATGCCACCAACTCCACATTCAGAAACCACTTCAGCGCCACAGCCATTTTCAGCTAGCCCTAAATACAAAGGCTGTAGACACAAATGTTGCTGTAAGAGCTAATTCCATCAAGCAACACTGCATGTTGCTGAATTGCATATTGAAGAAGAATCAGCCGAGTGGTTCTTGTGGCAGCACAACTCCATTTGGCTCACTGACTTCACACACCATCAGGCTGACAGGCAGCTCTCAAGCAAACTACGAGTACACACACTATGCTTAATGTCGTTTGAGTGCATTGTCCTGAAATGCAGCTTGGTGAGCATCCCACACAAACGAAGGCTCCACAGCCGGGTTTCACATGCCACCAACTCCACATTCAGAAACCACTTCAGCGTCAAAGCCGTTTTCAGCTAGCCATATACAAAGGCCCTAGACGCAAATGTTGCTGTAAGAGCTAATTCCATCAAGCAACACTGCATGTTGATGAATTGCATATTGAAGAAGAATCAGCCGAGTGGTTCTTGTGGCAGCACAACTCCATTTGGCTCACTGACTTCACACACCATCAGGCTGACAGGCAGCTCTCAACCAAACTACGAGTACACACACTATGCTTAATGCCGTTTGAGTGCATTGTCCTGAAAAGCATTTTGGTGAGCATCCCATACAAACGAAGGCTCCACAGGCGGGTTTTCACATGCCACCAACTCACATTCAGAAACCACTTCAGCGCCAAAGCCGTTTTCAGCTAGCCCTAAATACAAAGGCGCTAGACGCAAATGTTGCTGTAAGAGCTAATTCCATCAAGCAACACTGCATGTTGCTGAATTGCATATTGAAGAAGAATCAGCTGAGTGGTTCTTGTGGCAGCACAACTCCATTTGGCTCACTGACTTCACACACCATCAAGCTGACAGGCAGCTCTCAAGCAAACACAAATTTCGCACACTATGCTTAATGCCGTTTGAGTGCATTGTCCTGAAATGCAGCTTGGTGAGCATCTCAAACAAACGAAGGCTCCACAGGCAGGTTTCACATGTCACCAACTCCACATTCAGAAACCACTTCAGCGCCAAAGCCGTTTTCAGCTCGCCATAAATACAAAGGCGCTAGACGCAAATGTTGCTGTAAGAGCTAATTCCATCAAGCAACACTGCATGTTGATGAATTGCATATTGAAGAAGAATCAGCCCAGTGCTTCTTGTGGCAGCACAACTCCATTTGGCTCACTGACTTCACACACCATCAGGCTGACAGGCAGCTCTCAAGCAAACTACGAGTACACACACTATGCTTAATGCCGTTTGAGTGCATTGTCCTGAAAAGCATTTTGGTGAGCATCCCATACAAACGAAGGCTCCACAGGCGGGTTTCACATGCCACCAACTCCACATTCAGAAACCACTTCAGCGCCAAAGCCGTTTTCAGCTAGCCCTAAATATAAAGGCGCTAGACGCAAATGTTGCTGTAAGAGCTAATTCCATCAAGCAACACTGCATGTTGATGAATTGCATATTGAAGAAGAATCAGCCGAGTGGTTCTTGTGGCAGCACAACTCCATTTGGCTCACTGACTTCACACACCATCAGGCTGACAGGCAGCTCTCAAGCAAACTCAGATTTCGCACACTATGCTTAATGCCGTTTGAGTGCATTGTCCTGAAATGCAGCTTGGTGAGCATCTCAAACAAACGAAGGCTCCACAGGCGGGTTTCACATGTCACCAACTCCACATTCAGAAACCACTTCAGCGCCAAAGCCGTTTTCAGCTAGCCCTAAATATAAAGGCGCTAGACGCAAATGTTGCTGTAAGAGCTAATTCCATCAAGCAGCACTGCATGTTGCTGAATTGCATATTGAAGAAGAATCAGCCGAGTGGTTCTTGTGGCAGCACAACTCCATTTGGCTCACTGACTTCACACACCATCAGGCTGACAGGCAGCTCTCAAGCAAACTACGAGTTCACACACTATGCTTAATGCCGTTTGAGTGCATTGTCCTGAAATGCAGCTTGGTGAGCATCCCACACAAACGAAGGCTCCACAGCCGGGTTTCACATGCCACCAACTCCACATTCAGAAACCACTTCAGTGCCAAAGCCGTTTTCAGCTAGCCCTAAATACAAAGGCGCTAGACGCAAATGTTGCTATAAAAGCTAATTCCATCAAGCAACACGGCATGTTGCTGAATTGCATATTGAAGAAGAATCAGCCGAGTGGTTCTTGTGACAGCACAACTCCATTTGGCTCACTGACTTCACACACCATCAGGCTGACAGCACCTCTCAAGCAAACTACGAGTTCACACACTATGCTTAATGCCGTTTGAGTGCATTGTCCTGAAATGCAGCTTGGTGAGCATACCACACAAACGAAGGCTCCACAGCCGGGTTTCACATGCCACCAACTCCACATTCAGAAACCACTTCAGCGCCAAAGCCGTTTTCAGCTAGCCCTAAATACAAAGGCGCTAGACGCAAATGTTGCTGTAAGAGCTAATTCCATCAAGCAACACTGCATGTTGATGAATTGCATATTGAAGAAGAATCAGCCGAGTGGTTCTTGTGGCAGCACAACTCCATTTGGCTCACTGACTTCACACACCATCAGGCCGACAGGCAGCTCTCAAGCAAACTACGAGTACACACACTATGCTTAATGCCGTTTGAGTGCATTGTCCTGAAATGCAGCTTGGTGAGCATCCCACACAAACGAAGGCTCCACAGGCGGGTTTCACATGCCACCAACTCCACATTCAGAAACCACTTCAGCGCCACAGCCATTTTCAGCTAGCCCTAAATACAAAGGCTGTAGACACAAATGTTGCTGTAAGAGCTAATTCCATCAAGCAACACTGCATGTTGCTGAATTGCATATTGAAGAAGAATCAGCCGAGTGGTTCTTGTGGCAGCACAACTCCATTTGGCTCACTGACTTCACACACCATCAGGCTGACAGGCAGCTCTCAAGCAAACTACGAGTACACACACTATGCTTAATGTCGTTTGAGTGCATTGTCCTGAAATGCAGCTTGGTGAGCATCCCACACAAACGAAGGCTCCACAGCCGGGTTTCACATGCCACCAACTCCACATTCAGAAACCACTTCAGCGCCAAAGCCGTTTTCAGCTAGCCATATACAAAGGCCCTAGACGCAAATGTTGCTGTAAGAGCTAATTCCATCAAGCAACACTGCATGTTGCTGAATTGCATATTGAAGAAGAATCAGCCGAGTGGTTCTTGTGGCAGCACAACTCCATTTGGCTCACTGACTTCACACACCATCAGGCTGACAGGCAGCTCTCAACCAAACTACGAGTACACACACTATGCTTAATGCCGTTTGAGTGCATTGTCCTGAAAAGCATTTTGGTGAGCATCCCATACAAACGAAGGCTCCACAGGCGGGTTTCACATGCCACCAACTCCACATTCAGAAACCACTTCAGCGCCAAAGCCGTTTTCAGTTAGCCCTAAATACAAAGGCGCTAGACGCAAATGTTGCTGTAAGAGCTAATTCCATCAAGCAACACTGCATGTTGCTGAATTGCATATTGAAGAAGAATCAGCTGAGTGGTTCTTGTGGCAGCACAACTCCATTTGGCTCACTGACTTCACACACCATCAGGCTGACAGCACCTCTCAAGCAAACTACGAGTTCACACACTATGCTTAATGCCGTTTGAGTGCATTGTCCTGAAATGCAGCTTGGTGAGCATCTCAAACAAACGAAGGCTCCACAGGCAGGTTTCACATGTCACCAACTCCACATTCAGAAACCACTTCAGCGCCAAAGCCGTTTTCAGCTCGCCATAAATACAAAGGCGCTAGACGCAAATGTTGCTGTAAGAGCTAATTCCATCAAGCAACACTGCATGTTGATGAATTGCATATTGAAGAAGAATCAGCCGAGTGGTTCTTGTGGCAGCACAACTCCATTTGGCTCACTGACTTCACACACCATCAGGCTGACAGGCAGCTCTCAAGCAAACTACGAGTACACACACTATGCTTAATGCCGTTTGAGTGCATTGTCCTGAAAAGCATTTTGGTGAGCATCCCATACAAACGAAGGCTCCACAGGCGGGTTTCACATGCCACCAACTCCACATTCAGAAACCACTTCAGCGCCAAAGCCGTTTTCAGCTAGCCCTAAATATAAAGGCGCTAGACGCAAATGTTGCTGTAAGAGCTAATTCCATCAAGCAACACTGCATGTTGATGAATTGCATATTGAAGAAGAATCAGCCGAGTGGTTCTTGTGGCAGCACAACTCCATTTGGCTCACTGACTTCACACACCATCAGGCTGACAGGCAGCTCTCAAGCAAACTCAGATTTCGCACACTATGCTTAATGCCGTTTGAGTGCATTGTCCTGAAATGCAGCTTGGTGAGCATCTCAAACAAACGAAGGCTCCACAGGCGGGTTTCACATGTCACCAACTCCACATTCAGAAACCACTTCAGCGCCAAAGCCGTTTTCAGCTAGCCCTAAATATAAAGGCGCTAGACGCAAATGTTGCTGTAAGAGCTAATTCCATCAAGCAGCACTGCATGTTGCTGAATTGCATATTGAAGAAGAATCAGCCGAGTGGTTCTTGTGGCAGCACAACTCCATTTGGCTCACTGACTTCACACACCATCAGGCTGACAGGCAGCTCTCAAGCAAACTACGAGTTCACACACTATGCTTAATGCCGTTTGAGTGCATTGTCCTGAAATGCAGCTTGGTGAGCATCCCACACAAACGAAGGCTCCACAGCCGGGTTTCACATGCCACCAACTCCACATTCAGAAACCACTTCAGTGCCAAAGCCGTTTTCAGCTAGCCCTAAATACAAAGGCGCTAGACGCAAATGTTGCTATAAAAGCTAATTCCATCAAGCAACACGGCATGTTGCTGAATTGCATATTGAAGAAGAATCAGCCGAGTGGTTCTTGTGACAGCACAACTCCATTTGGCTCACTGACTTCACACACCATCAGGCTGACAGCACCTCTCAAGCAAACTACGAGTTCACACACTATGCTTAATGCCGTTTGAGTGCATTGTCCTGAAATGCAGCTTGGTGAGCATACCACACAAACGAAGGCTCCACAGCCGGGTTTCACATGCCACCAACTCCACATTCAGAAACCACTTCAGCGCCAAAGCCGTTTTCAGCTAGCCCTAAATACAAAGGCGCTAGACGCAAATGTTGCTGTAAGAGCTAATTCCATCAAGCAACACTGCATGTTGATGAATTGCATATTGAAGAAGAATCAGCCGAGTGGTTCTTGTGGCAGCACAACTCCATTTGGCTCACTGACTTCACACACCATCAGGCCGACAGGCAGCTCTCAAGCAAACTACGAGTACACACACTATGCTTAATGCCGTTTGAGTGCATTGTCCTGAAATGCAGCTTGGTGAGCATCCCACACAAACGAAGGCTCCACAGGCGGGTTTCACATGCCACCAACTCCACATTCAGAAACCACTTCAGCGCCACAGCCATTTTCAGCTAGCCCTAAATACAAAGGCTGTAGACACAAATGTTGCTGTAAGAGCTAATTCCATCAAGCAACACTGCATGTTGCTGAATTGCATATTGAAGAAGAATCAGCCGAGTGGTTCTTGTGGCAGCACAACTCCATTTGGCTCACTGACTTCACACACCATCAGGCTGACAGGCAGCTCTCAAGCAAACTACGAGTACACACACTATGCTTAATGTCGTTTGAGTGCATTGTCCTGAAATGCAGCTTGGTGAGCATCCCACACAAACGAAGGCTCCACAGCCGGGTTTCACATGCCACCAACTCCACATTCAGAAACCACTTCAGCGCCAAAGCCGTTTTCAGCTAGCCATATACAAAGGCCCTAGACGCAAATGTTGCTGTAAGAGCTAATTCCATCAAGCAACACTGCATGTTGCTGAATTGCATATTGAAGAAGAATCAGCCGAGTGGTTCTTGTGGCAGCACAACTCCATTTGGCTCACTGACTTCACACACCATCAGGCTGACAGGCAGCTCTCAACCAAACTACGAGTACACACACTATGCTTAATGCCGTTTGAGTGCATTGTCCTGAAAAGCATTTTGGTGAGCATCCCATACAAACGAAGGCTCCACAGGCGGGTTTCACATGCCACCAACTCCACATTCAGAAACCACTTCAGCGCCAAAGCCGTTTTCAGTTAGCCCTAAATACAAAGGCGCTAGACGCAAATGTTGCTGTAAGAGCTAATTCCATCAAGCAACACTGCATGTTGCTGAATTGCATATTGAAGAAGAATCAGCTGAGTGGTTCTTGTGGCAGCACAACTCCATTTGGCTCACTGACTTCACACACCATCAAGCTGACAGGCAGCTCTCAAGCAAACACAGATTTCGCACACTATGCTTAATGCCGTTTGAGTGCATTGTCCTGAAATGCAGCTTGGTGAGCATCTCAAACAAACGAAGGCTCCACAGGCAGGTTTCACATGTCACCAACTCCACATTCAGAAACCACTTCAGCGCCAAAGCCGTTTTCAGCTCGCCATAAATACAAAGGCGCTAGACGCAAATGTTGCTGTAAGAGCTAATTCCATCAAGCAACACTGCATGTTGATGAATTGCATATTGAAGAAGAATCAGCCGAGTGGTTCTTGTGGCAGCACAACTCCATTTGGCTCACTGACTTCACACACCATCAGGCTGACAGGCAGCTCTCAAGCAAACTACGAGTACACACACTATGCTTAATGCCGTTTGAGTGCATTGTCCTGAAAAGCATTTTGGTGAGCATCCCATACAAACGAAGGCTCCACAGGCGGGTTTCACATGACACCAACTCCACATTCAGAAACCACTTCAGCGCCAAAGCCGTTTTCAGTTAGCCCTAAATACAAAGGCGCTAGACGCAAATGTTGCTGTAAGAGCTAATTCCATCAAGCAACACTGCAATTTGCTGAATTGCATATTGAAGAAGAATCAGCCGAGTGGTTCTTGTGGCAGCACAACTCCATTTGGCTCACTGACTTCACACACCATCAGGCTGACAGGCAGCTCTCAAGCAAACTCAGATTTCGCAAAGTATGCTTAATGCCGTTTGAGTGCATTGTCCTGAAATGCAGCTTGGTGAGCATCTCAAACAAACGAAGGCTCCACAGGCGGGTTTCACATGTCACCAACTCCACATTCAGAAACCACTTCAGTGCCAAAGCCGTTTTCAGCTAGCCCTAAATATAAAGGCGCTAGACGCAAATGTTGCTGTAAGAGCTAATTCCATCAAGCAGCACTGCATGTTGCTGAATTGCATATTGAAGAAGAATCAGCCGAGTGGTTCTTGTGGCAGCACAACTCCATTTGGCTCACTGACTTCACACACCATCAGGCTGACAGGCAGCTCTCAAGCAAACTACGAGTACACACACTATGCTTAATGCCGTTTGAGTGCATTGTCCTGAAATGCAGCTTGGTGAGCATCCCACACAAACGAAGGCTCCACAGCCGGGTTTCACATGCCACCAACTCAACATTCAGAATCCACTTCGGCGCCAAAGCCGTTTTCAGCTAGCCCTAAATACAAAGGCGCTAGACGCAAATGTTGCTGTAAGAGCTAATTCCATCAAGCAACACTGCATGTTGCTGATTTGCATATTGAAGAAGAATCAGCCGAGTGGTTCTTGTGGCAGCACAACTCCATTTGGCTCACTGACTTCACACACCATCAGGCTGACAGGCAGCTCTCAAGCAAACTACGAGTTCACACACTATGCTTAATGCCGTTTGAGTGCATTGTCCTGAAATGCAGCTTGGTGAGCATCCCACACAAACGAAGGCTCCAAAGGCGGGTTTCACATGCCACCAACTCCACATTCAGAAACCACTTCAGCGCCAAAGCCGTTTTCAGCTAGCCCTAAACACAAAGGCGCTAGACGCAAATGTTGCTGTAAGAGCTAATTCCATCAAGCAACACTGCATGTTGATGAATTGCATATTGAAGAAGAATCAGCCGAGTGGTTATTGTGGCAGCACAACTCCATTTGGCTCACTGACTTCACACACCATCAAGCTGACAGGCAGCTCTCAAGCAAACTACGAGTTCACACACTATGCTTAATGCCGTTTGAGTGCATTGTCCTGAAATGCAGCTTGGTGAGCATCCCACACAAACGAAGGCTCCACAGCCGGGTTTCACATGCCACCAACTCAACATTCAGAATCCACTTCAGCGCCAAAGCCTTTTTCAGCTAGCCCTACATACAAAGGCTATAGACGCAAATGTTGCTGTAAGAGCTAATTCCATCAAGCAACACTGCATGTTGATGAATTGCATATTGAAGAAGAATCAGCCGAGTGGTTCTTGTGGCAGCACAACTCCATTTGGCTCACTGACTTCACACACCATCAGGCTGACAGGCAGCTCTCAAGCAAACTACGAGTACACACACTATGCTTAATGCCGTTTGAGTGCATTGTCCTGAAAAGCATTTTGGTGAGCATCCCATACAAACGAAGGCTCCACAGGCGGGTTTCACATGCCACCAACTCCACATTCAGAACCACTTCAGCGCCAAAGCCGTTTTCAGTTAGCCCTAAATACAAAGGCGCTAGACGCAAATGTTGCTGTAAGAGCTAATTCCATCAAGCAACACTGCATGTTGATGAATTGCATATTGAAGAAGAATCAGCCGAGTGGTTCTTGTGGCAGCACAACTCCATTTGGCTCACTGGCTTCACACACCATCAGGCTGACAGGCAGCTCTCAAGCAAAATACGAGTTCACACACTATGCTTAATGCAGTTTGAGTGCATTGTCCTGAAATGCAGCTTGGTGAGCATCCCACACAAACGAAGGCTCCACAGGCGGGTTTCACATGCCACCAACTCCACTTTCAGAAACCACTTCAGCGCCAAAGCCGTTTTCAGTTAGCCCTAAATACAAAGGCGCTAGACGCAAATGATGCTGTAAGAGCTAATTCCATCAAGCAACCACGGCATGTTGCTGAACTGCATATTGAAGAAGAATCAGCCGAATGGTTCTTGTGGCAGCACAACTCCATTTGTCTCATTGACTTCACACACCATCAGGCTGACAGGCAGCTCTCAAGCAAACTCAGATTTCGCACACTATGCTTAATGCCGTTTGAGTGCATTGTCCTGAAATGCAGCTTGGTGAGCATCTCAAACAAACGAAGGCTCCACAGGCGGGTTTCACATGCCACCAACTCCACATTCAGAAACCACTTATGCGCCAAAACCGTTTTCAGCTAGCCCTAAATATAAAGGCGCTAGACGCAAATGTTGCTGTAAGAGCTAATTCCATCAAGCAGCACTGCATGTTGCTGAATTGCATATTGAAGAAGAATCAGCCGAGTGGTTCTTGTGGCAGCACAACTCCATTTGGCTCACTGACTTCACACACCATCAGGCTGACAGGCAGCTCTCAAGCAAACTACGAGTTCACACACTATGCTTAATTGCCGTTTGAGTGCATTGTCCTGAAATGCAGCTTGGTGAGCATTCCACACAAACGAAGGCTCCACAGGCGGGTTTCACATGCCACCAACTCCACATTCAGAAACCACTTCAGCGCCAAAGCCGTTTTCAGCTAGCCCTATATACGAAGGCTGTAGACACAAATGTTACTGTAAGAGCTAATTCCATCAAGCAACACTGCATGTTGATGAATTGCATATTGAAGAAGAATCAGCCGAGTGGTTCTTGTGGCAGCACAACTCCATTTGGCTCACTGACTTCACACACCATTAGGCTGACAGCACCTCTCAAGCAAACTACGAGTTCACACACTATGCTTAACGCCGTTTTGAGTGCATTGTCCTGAAATGCAGCTTTGTGAGCATCCCACACAAACGAAGGCTCCACAGCTGGGTTTCACATGCCACCAACTCCACATTCAGAAACCACTTCAGCGCCAAAGCCGTTTTCAGCTAGCCCTAAATACAAAGGCGCTAGACGCAAATGTTGCTGTTAGAGCTAATTCCATCAAGCAACACGGCATGTTGCTGAATTGCATATTGAAGAAGAATCAGCCGAGTGGTTCTTGTGACAGCACAACTCCATTTGGCTCACTGACTTCACACACCATCAGGCTGACAGGCAGCTCTCAAGCAAACTACGAGTTCACACACTATGCTTAATGCCGTTTGAGTGCATTGTCCTGAAATGCAGCTTGGTGAGCATCCCACACAAACGAAGGCTCCACAGCCGGGTTTCACATGCCACCAGCTCCACATTCAGAAACCACTTCAGCGCCAAAGCCGTTTTCAGCTAGCCCTAAATACAAAGGCGCTAGACGCAAATGTTGCTGTAAGAGCTAATTCCATCAAGCAACACTGCATGTTGCTGATTTGCATATTGAAGAAGAATCAGCCCAGTGGTTCTTGTGGCAGCACAACTCCATTTGGCTCACTGACTTCACACACCATCAGGCTGACAGCAGCTCTCAAGCAAACTCAGATTTCGCACACTATGCTTAATGCCATTTGAGTGCATTGTCCTGAAATGCAGCTTGGGTGAGCATCCCACACAAACGAAGGCTCCACAGCCGGGTTTCACATGACACCAACTCCACATTCAGAAACCACTTCAGCGCCAAAGCCGTTTTCAGCTAGCCCTAAATACAAAGGCGCTAGACGCAAATGTTGCTGTAAGAGCTAATTCCATCAAGCAACACTGCATGTTGCTGAATTGCATATTGAAGAAGAATCAGCCGAATGGTTCTTGTGGCAGCACAACTCCATTTGGCTCACTGACTTCACATACCATCAGGCTGACAGGCAGCTCTCAAGCAAACTACGAGTTCACAAACTATGCTTAATGCCGTTTGAGTGCATTGTCCTGAAATGCAGCTTGGTGAGCATCCCACACAAACGAAGGCTCCACAGCCGGGTTTCACATGCCACCAACTCCACATTCAGAAACCACTTCAGCGCCAAAGCCGTTTTCAGCTAGCCCTAAATACAAAGGCACTAGACGCAAATGTTGCTGTAAGAGCTAATTCCATCAAGCAATGCTGCATGTTGCTGAATTGCATATTGAAGAAGAATCAGCCGAGTGGTTCTTGTGACAGCACAACTCCATTTGGCTCACTGACTTCACACACCATCAGGCTGACAGGCAGCTCTCAAGCAAACTACGAGTACACACACTATGCTTAATGCCGTTTGAGTGCATTGTCCTGAAATGCAGCTTGGTCAGCATCCCACACAAATGAAGGCTCCACAGGCGGGTTTCACATGCCATCAACTCCACATTCAGAAACCACTTAGCGCCAAAGCCGTTTTAGCTAGCCCTAAATACAAAGGGTATAAATGCAAATGTTGCTGTAAGAGCTAATTCCATCAAGCAACACTGCATGTTGCTGAATTGCATATTGAAGAAGAATCAGCCGAGTGGTTCTTGTGGCAGCCTAACTCCATTTGGCTCACTGACTTCACACACCATCAGGCTGACAGACAGCTCTCAAGCAAACACAGATTTCGCAAAGTATGCTTAATGCCGTTTGAGTGCATTGTCCTGAAATGCAGCTTGGTGAGCATCCCACACAAACGAAGGCTCCACAGCCGGGTTTCACATGCCACCCACTCCACATTCAGAAACCACTTCAGCGCCAAAGCCGTTTTCAGCTAGCCCTAAATACAAAGGCGCTAGACGCAAATGTTGCTGTAAGAGCTAATTCCATCAAGCAACACTGCATGTTGCTGAATTGCATATTGAAGAAGAATCAGCCCAGTGGTTCTTGTGGCAGCACAACTAACTCCATTTGGCTCACTGGCGTCACACACCATCAGGCTGACAGGCATCTCTCAAGCAAACTACGAGTTCACACACTATGCTTAATGCCGTTTGAGTGCATTGTCCTGAAATGCAGCTTGGTGAGCATCCCACACAAACGAAGGCTCCACAGGCGGGTTTCACATGCCACCAACTCCACATTCAGAAACCACTTCAGCGCCAAAGCCGTTTTCAGCTAGCCCTAAATACAAAGGCCCTAGACACAAATGATGCTGTAAGAGCTAATTCCATCAAGCAACACTGCATGTTGCTGAATTGCATATTGAAGAAGAATCAGCCGAGTGGTTCTTGTGGCAGCACAACTCCATTTGGCTCACTGACTTCACACACCATCAGGCTGACAGGCAGCTCTCAAGCAAACTCAGATTTCGCAAAGTATGCTTAATGCCGTTTGAGTGCATTGTCCTGAAATGCAGCTTGGTGAGCATCCCACACAAACGAAGGCTCCACAGCCGGGTTTCACATGCCACCCACTCCACATTCAGAAACCACTTCAGCGCCAAAGCCGTTTTCAGCTAGCCCTAAATACAAAGGCGCTAGACGCAAATGTTGCTGTAAGAGCTAATTCCATCAAGCAACACTGCATGTTGCTGAATTGCATATTGAAGAAGAATCAGCCGAATGGTTCTTGTGGCAGCACAACTAACTCCATTTGGCTCACTGGCGTCACACACCATCAGGCTGACAGGCATCTCTCAAGCAAACTACGAGTTCACACACTATGCTTAATGCTGTTTGAGTGCATTTTCCTGAAATGCAGCTTGGTGAGCATCCCACACAAACGAAGTCTCCACAGGCGGGTTTCACATGCCACCAACTCCACATTCAGAAACCACTTCAGCGCCAAAGCCGTTTTCAGCTAGCCCTAAATACAAAGGCCCTAGACACAAATGATGCTGTAAGAGCTAATTCCATCAAGCAACACTGCATGTTGCTGATTTGCATATTGAAGAAGAATCAGCCGAGTGGTTCTTGTGGCAGCACAACTCCATTTGGCTCACTGACTTCACACACCATCAGGCTGACAGGCAGCTCTCAAGCAAACTCAGATTTCGCAAAGTATGCTTAATGCCGTTTGAGTGCATTGTCCTGAAATGCAGCTTGGTGAGCATCCCACACAAACGAAGGCTCCACAGCCGGGTTTCACATGCCACCAACTCCACATTCAGAAACCACTTCAGCGCCAAAGCCGTTTTCAGCTAGCCCTAAATACAAAGGCGCTAGACGCAAACGTTGCTGTAAGAGCTAATTCCATCAAGCAACACTGCATGTTGCTGAATTGCATATTGAAGAAGAATCAGCCGAATGGTTCTTGTGGCAGCACAACTAACTCCATTTGGCTCACTGGCGTCACACACCATCAGGCTGACAGGCAGCTCTCAAGCAAACTACGAGTTCACACACTATGCTTAATGCTGTTTGAGTGCATTGTCCTGAAATGCAGCTTGGTGAGCATCCCACACAAACGAAGTCTCCACAGGCGGGTTTCACATGCCACCAACTCCACATTCAGAAACCACTTCAGTGCCAAAGCCGTTTTCAGCTAGCCCTAAATACAAAGGCCCTAGACACAAATGATGCTGTAAGAGCTAATTCCATCAAGCAACACTGCATGTTGCTGATTTGCATATTGAAGAAGAATCAGCCGAATGGTTCTTGTGGCAGCACAACTAACTCCATTTGGCTCACTGACGTCACACACCATCAGGCTGACAGGCAGCTCTCAAGCAAACTACGAGTTCGCACACTATGCTTAATGCCGTTTGAGTGCATTGTCATGAAATGCAGCTTGGTGAGCATCCCACACAAACGAAGGCTCCACAGGCGGGTTTCACATGCCACCAACTCCACATTCAGAAACCACTTCAGCGCCAAAGCCGTTTTCAGCTAGCCCTAAATACAAAGGCCCTAGACACAAATGATGCTGTAAGAGCTAATTCCATCAAGCAACACTGCATGTTGCTGAATTGCATATTGAAGAAGAATCAGCCGAGTGGTTCTTGTGGCAGCCTAACTCCATTTGGCTCACTGACTTCGCACACCATCAGGCTGACAGGCAGCTCTCAAGCAAACACAGATTTCGCAAAGTATGCTTAATGCCGTTTGAGTGCATTGTCCTGAAATGCAGCTTGGTGAGCATCCCACACAAACGAAGGCTCCACAGCCGGGTTTCACATGCCACCCACTCCACATTCAGAAACCACTTCAGCGCCAAAGCCGTTTTCAGCTAGCCCTAAATACAAAGGCGCTAGACGCAAATGTTGCTGTAAGAGCTAATTCCATCAAGCAACACTGCATGTTGCTGAATTGCATATTGAAGAAGAATCAGCCGAATGGTTCTTGTGGCAGCACAACTAACTCCATTTGGCTCACTGGCGTCACACACCATCAGGCTGACAGGCATCTCTCAAGCAAACTACGAGTTCACACACTATGCTTAATGCTGTTTGAGTGCATTGTCCTGAAATGCAGCTTGGTGAGCATCCCACACAAACGAAGGCTCCACAGGCGGGTTTCACATGCCACCAACTCCACATTCAGAAACCACTTCAGCGCCAAAGCCGTTTTCAGCTAGCCCTAAATACAAAGGCCCTAGACACAAATGATGCTGTAAGAGCTAATTCCATCAAGCAACACTGCATGTTGCTGAATTGCATATTGAAGAAGAATCAGCCGAGTGGTTCTTGTGGCAGCACAACTCCATTTGGCTCACTGACTTCACACACCATCAGGCTGACAGGCAGCTCTCAAGCAAACTCAGATTTCGCAAAGTATGCTTAATGCCGTTTGAGTGCATTGTCCTGAAATGCAGCTTGGTGAGCATCCCACACAAACGAAGGCTCCACAGCCGTTTTTCACATGCCACCAACTCCACATTCAGAAACCACTTCAGCGCCAAAGCCGTTTTCAGCTAGCCCTAAATACAAAGGCGCTAGACGAAAACGTTGCTGTAAGAGCTAATTCCATCAAGCAACACTGCATGTTGCTGAATTGCATATTGAAGAAGAATCAGCCGAATGGTTCTTGTGGCAGCACAACTAACTCCATTTGGCTCACTGGCGTCACACACCATCAGGCTGACAGGCAGCTCTCAAGCAAACTACGAGTTCACACACTATGCTTAATGCTGTTTGATTGCATTGTCCTGAAATGCAGCTTGGTGAGCATCCCACACAAACGAAGGCTCCACAGCCGGGTTTCACATGCCACCAACTCCACATTCAGAAACCACTTCAGCGCCAAAGCCGTTTTCAGCTAGCCCTAAATACAAAGGCCCTAGACACAAATGATGCTGTAAGAGCTAATTCCATCAAGCAACACTGCATGTTGCTGATTTGCATATTGAAGAAGAATCAGCCGAGTGGTTCTTGTGGCAGCACAACTCCATTTGGCTCACTGACTTCACACACCATCAGGCTGACAGGCAGCTCTCAAGCAAACTCAGATTTCGCAAAGTATGCTTAATGCCGTTTGAGTGCATTGTCCTGAAATGCAGCTTGGTGAGCATCCCACACAAACGAAGGCTCCACAGCCGGGTTTCACATGCCACCAACTCCACATTCAGAAACCACTTCAGCGCCAAAGCCGTTTTCAGCTAGCCCTAAATACAAAGGCGCTAGACGCAAACGTTGCTGTAAGAGCTAATTCCATCAAGCAACACTGCATGTTGCTGAATTGCATATTGAAGAAGAATCAGCCGAATGGTTCTTGTGGCAGCACAACTAACTCCATTTGGCTCACTGACGTCACACACCATCAGGCTGACAGGCAGCTCTCAAGCAAACTACGAGTTCACACACTATGCTTAATGCTGTTTGACTGCATTGTCCTGAAATGCAGCTTGGTGAGCATCCCACACAAACGAAGGCTCCACAGGCGGGTTTCACATGACACCAACTCCACATTCAGAAATCACTTCAGCGCCAAAGCCGTTTTCAGCTAGCCCTAAATACAAAGGCGCTAGACGCAAATGTTGCTGTAAGAGCTAATTCCATCAAGCAATGCTGCATGTTGCTGAATTGCATATTGAAGAAGAATCAGCCGAGTGGTTCTTGTGGCAGCACAACTCCATTTGGCTCAATGGCGTCACACACCATCAGGCTGACAGGCAGCTCTCAAGCAAACTCAGATTTCGTAAAGTATGCTTAATGCCATTTGAGTGCATTGTCCTGAAATGCAGCTTGGTGAGCATCTCAAACAAATGAAGGCTCCACAGGCGGGTTTCACATGCCACCAACTCCACATTCAGAAACCACTTCAGCGCCAAAGCCGTTTTCAGCTAGCCCTACATACAAAGGCTATAGACGCAAATGTTGCTGTAAGAGCTAATTCCATCAAGCAACACTGCATGTTGCTGAACTGCATATTGAAGAAGAATCAGCCGAGTGGTTCTTGTGGCAGCACAACTCCATTTGGCTCACTGACTTCACACACCATCAGGCTGACAGGCAGCTCTCAAGCAAACTCAGATTTTGCAAAGTATGCTTAATGCCGTTTGAGTGCATTGTCCTGAAAAGCAGCTTGGTGAGCATCCCACACAAATGAAGGCTCCACAGCCGGGTTTCACATGCCACCAGCTCCACATTCAGAAACCACTTCAGCGCCAAAGCCGTTTTCAGCTAGCCCTACATACAAAGGCCCTAGACACAAATGATGCTGTAAGAGCTAATTCCATCAAGCAACACTGCATGTTGCTGAATTGCATATTGAAGAAGAATCAGCCGAACGGTTCTTGTGGCAGCACAACTCCATTTGGCTCACTGACTTCACACACCATCAGGCTGACAGGCAGCTCTCAAGCAAACTCAGATTTCGCACACTATGCTTAATGCCGTTTGAGTGCATTGTCCTGAAATGCAGCTTGGTGAGCATCCCACACAAACGAAGGCTCCACAGCCGGGTTTCACATGCCAACAACTCCACATTCAGAAACCACTTCAGCGCCAAAGCCGTTTTCAGCTAGCCCTACATACAAAGGCGCTAGACGCAAATGTTGCTGTAAGAGCTAATTCCATCAAGCAACACTGCAATTTGCTGAATTGCATATTGAAGAAGAATCAGCCGAGTGGTTCTTGTGGCAGCACAACTCCATTTGGCTCACTGGCTTCACACACCATCAGGCTGACAGGCAGCTCTCAAGCAAACTACGAGTTCACACACTATGCTTAATGCCGTTTGAGTGCATTGTCCTGAAAAGCAGCTTGGTGAGCATCCCACACAAACGAAGGCTCAACAGGCGGGTTTCACATGCCAACAACTCCACATTCAGAAACCACTTCAGCGCCAAAGCCGTTTTCAGCTAGCCATAAATACAAAGGCGCTAGACGCAAATGTTGCTGTAAGAGCAAATTCCATCAAGCAATGCTGCATGTTGCTGAATTGCATATTGAAGAAGAATCAGCCGAGTGGTTCTTGTGGCAGCACAACTCCATTTGGCTCACTGACTTCACACACCATCAGGCTGACAGGCAGCTCTCAAGCAAACTACGAGTTCACACACTATGCTTAATGCCGTTTGAGTGCATTGTCCTGAAATGCAGCTTGGTGAGCATCCCACACAAACGAAGGCTCCACAGCCGGGTTTCACATGCCACCAGCTCCACATTCAGAAACCACTTCAGCGCCAAAGCCGTTTTAAGCTAGCCCTACATACAAAGGCCCTAGACACAAATGATGCTGTAAGAGCTAATTCCATCAAGCAACACTGCATGTTGCTGAATTGCATATTGAAGAAGAATCAGCCGAGTGGTTCTTGTGGCAGCACAACTCCATTTGGCTCACTGACTTCACACACCATCAGGCTGACATTCAGCTCTCAAGCAAAGTACGAGTTCACACACTATGCTTAATGCCGTTTGAGTGCATTGTCCTGAAATGCAGCTTGGTGAGCATCCCACACAAACGAAGGCTCCGCAGCCGGGTTTCACATGCCAGCAACTCCACATTCAGAAACCACTTCAGCGCCAAAGCCGTTTTCAGCTAGCCCTACATACAAAGGCTATAGACGCAAATGTTGCTGTAAGAGCTAATTCCATCAAGCAACACTGCATGTTGCTGAATTGCATATTGAAGAAGAATCAGCCGAGTGGTTCTTGTGGCAGCACAACTCCATTTGGCTCACTGACTTCACACACCATCAGGCTGACAGGCAGCTCTCAAGCAAACTCAGATTTCGCAAAGTATGTTTAATGCCGTTTGAGTGCATTGTCCTGAAATGCAGCTTGGTGAGCATCCCACACAAACGAAGGCTCCACAGGCGGGTTTCACATGCCAACAACTCCACATTCAGAAACTACTTCAGCGCCAAGCCGTTTTCAGCTAGCCCTAAATACAAAGGCCCTAGACGCAAATGTTGCTGTAAGAGCTAATTCCATCAAGCAACACTGCATGTTGCTGAATTGCATATTGAAGAAGAATCAGCCGAGTGGTTCTTGTGGCAGCACAACTGCATTTGGCTCACTGACTTCACACACCATCAGGCTGACAGCAGCTCTCAAGCAAACTACGAGTTCACACACTATGCTTAATGCCGCTTGAGTGCATTGTCCTGAAATGCAGCTTTGTGAGCATCCCACACAAACGAAGGCTCCACAGCCGGGTTTCACATGCCACCAACTCCACATTCAGAAACCACTTCAGCGCCAAAGCCGTTTTCAGCTAGCCCTACATACAAAGGCTATAGACGCAAATGTTGCTGTAAGAGCTAATTCCATCAAGCAACACTGCATGTTGCTGAATTGCATATTGAAGAAGAATCAGCCGAGTGGTTCTTGTGGCAGCACAACTCCATTTGGCTCACTGACTTCACACACCATCAGGCTGACAGGCAGCTCTCAAGCAAACTCAGATTTTGCAAAGTATGCTTAATGCCGTTTGAGTGCATTGTCCTGAAATGCAGCTTGGTGAGCATCCCACACAAACGAAGGCTCCACAGCCGGGTTTCACATGCCACCAACTCCACATTCAGAAACCACTTCAGCGCCAAAGCCGTTTTCAGCTAGCCCTACATACAAAGGCGCTAGACGCAAATGTTGCTGTAAGAGCTAATTCCATCAAGCAACACTGCATGTTGCTGAACTGCATATTGAAGAAGAATCAGCCGAGTGGTTCTTGTGGCAGCACAACTCCATTTGGCTCACTGGCTTCACACACCATCAGGCTGACAGGCAGCTCTCAAGCAAACTACGAGTTCACACACTATGCTTAATGCCATTTGAGTGCATTGTCCTGAAATGCAGCTTGGTGAGCATCCCACACAAACGAAGGCTCCACAGCCGGGTTTCACATGCCACCAGCTCCACATTCAGAAACCACTTCAGCGCCAAAGCCGTTTTCAGCTAGCCCTACATACAAAGGCCCTAGACACAAATGATGCTGTAAGAGCTAATTCCATCAAGCAACACTGCATGTTGCTGAATTGCATATTGAAGAAGAATCAGCCGAGTGGTTCTTGTGGCAGCACAACTCCATTTGGCTCACTGACTTCACACACCATCAGGCTGACAGGCAGCTCTCAAGCAAACTCAGATTTCGCAAAGTATGTTTAATGCCGTTTGAGTGCATTGTCCTGAAATGCAGCTTGGTGAGCATCCCACACAAACGAAGGCTCCACAGGCGGGTTTCACATGCCAACAACTCCACATTCAGAAACCACTTCAGCGCCAAAGCCGTTTTCAGCTAGCCATAAATACAAAGGCCCTAGACGCAAATGTTGCAGTAAGAGCTAATTCCATCAAGCAGCACTGCATGTTGCTGAATTGCATATTGAAGAAGAATCAGCCGAGTGGTTCTTGTGGCAGCACAACTCCATTTGGCTCACTGACTTCACACACCATCAGGCTGACAGCAGCTCTCAAGCAAACTACGAGTTCACACACTATGCTTAATGCCGTTTGAGTGCATTGTCCTGAGTGCAGCTTGGTGAGCATCCCACACAAACGAAGGCTCCACAGGCGGGTTTCACATGCCACCAACTCCACATTCAGAAACCACTTCAGCGCCAAAGCCGTTTTCAGCTAGCCCTACATACAAAGGCACTAGACGCAAATGTTGCTGTAAGAGCTAATTCCATCAAGCAACACTGCATGTTGCTGAATTGCATATTGAAGAAGAATCAGCCGAGTGGTTCTTGTGGCAGCACAACTCCATTTGGCTCACTGACTTCACACACCATCAGGCTGACAGGCAGCTCTCAAGCAAACTCAGATTTCGCAAAGTATGTTTAATGCCGTTTGAGAGCATTGTCCTGAAATGCAGCTTGGTGAGCATCCCTCACAAACGAAGGCTCCACAGGCGGGTTTCACATGCCAACAACTCCACATTCAGAAACCACTTCAGCACCAAAGCCGTTTTCAGCTAGCCATAAATACAAAGGCCCTAGACGCAAATGTTGCTTTAAGTTCTAATTCCATCAAGCAGCACTGCATGTTGCTGAATTGCATATTGAAGAAGAATCAGCCGAGTGGTTCTTGTGGCAGCACAACTCCATTTGGCTCACTGACTTCACACACCATCAGGCTGACAGGCAGCTCTCAAGCAAACTCAGATTTCGCACACTATGCTTAATGCCGTTTGAGTGCATTGTCCTGAAATGCAGCTTGGTGAGCATCTCAAACAAACGAAGGCTCCACAGGCGGGTTTCACATGCCAACAACTCCACATTCAGAAACCACTTCAGCGCCAAAGCCGTTTTCAGCTAGCCCTAAATACAAAGGCGCTAGACGCAAATGTTGCTGTAAGAGCTAATACCATCAAGCAACACTGCATGTTGCTGAATTGCATATTGAAGAAGAATCAGCCGAACGGTTCTTGTGGCAGCACAACTCCATTTGGCTCACTGACTTCACACACCATCAGGCTGACAGGCAGCTCTCAAGCAAACTACGAGTTCACACACTATGCTTAATGCCGTTTGAGTGCATTGTCCTGAAATGCAGCTTGGTGAGCATCTCAAACAAATGAAGGCTCCACAGGCTAGATTCACATGCCACCAGCTCCACATTCAGAAACCACTTCAGCGCCAAAGCCGTTTTCAGCTAGCCCTAAATACAAAGGCCCTAGACGCAAATGTTGCTGTAAGAGCTAATTCCATCAAGCAACACTGCATGTTGCTGAATTGCATATTGAAGAAGAATCAGCCGAGTGGTTCTTGTGGCAGCACAACTCCATTTGGCTCACTGACTTCACAAACCATCAGGCTGACAGGCAGCTCTCAAGAAAACTACGAGTTCACACACTATGCTTAATGCCGTTTGAGTGCATTGTCCTGAAATGCAGCTTGGTGAGCATCTCAAACAAATGAAGGCTCCATAGGCGGGTTTCACATGCCAACAACTCCACATTCAGAAACCACTTCAGCGCCAAAGCCGTTTTCAGCTAGCCCTAAATACAAAGGCGCTAGACGCAAATGTTGCTGTAAGAGCTAATTCCATCAAGCAACACTGCATGTTGCTGAATTGCATATTGAAGAAGAATCAGCCGAGTGGTTCTTGTGGCAGCACAACTCCATTTGGCTCACTGACTTCACACACCATCAGGCTGACAGGCAGCTCTCAAGCAAACTGCGAGCTCACACACTATGCTTAATGCTGTTTGAGTGCATTGTCCTGAAATGCAGCTTGGTGAGCATCCCACACAAACGAAGGCTCCACAGGCGGGATTCACATGCCAACAACTCCACATTCAGAAACCACTTCAGCGCCAAAGCCGTTTTCAGCTAGCCCTACATACAAAGGCTATAGACGCAAATGTTGCTGTAAGAGCTAATTCCATCAAGCAACACTGCATGTTGCTAAATTGCATATTGAAGAAGAATCAGCCGAGTGGATCTTGTGGCAGCACAACTGCATTTGGCTCACTGACTTCACACACCATCAGGCGGACAGGCAGCTCTCAAGCAAACTCAGATTTTGCAAAGTATGCTTAATGCCGTTTGAGTGCATTGTCCTGAAATGCAGTTTGGTGAGCATCCCAAACAAACGAAGGCTCCACAGGCGGGTATCAAATGCCACCAACTCCACATTCAGAAACCACTTCAGCGCCAAAGCCATTTTCAGCTAGCCCTAAATACAAAGGCTCTAGACTCAAATGTTGCTGTAAGAGCTAATTCCATCAAGCAACACTGCATGTTGCTGAATTGCATATTGAAGAAGAATCAGCCGAGTGGTTCTTGTGGCAGCACAACTCCATTTGGCTCACTGACTTCACACACCATCAGGCTGACAGGCAGCTCTCAAGCAAATTACATCTTCGAAAACTTTTCTTAATGCCGTTTGAGTGCATTGTCCTGAAATGCAGCTTGGTGAGCATCCCACACAAATGAAGGCTCCATAGGCGGGTTTCACATGCCACCAACTCCACATTCAGAAACCACTTCAGCGCCAAAGCCGTTTTCAGCTAGCCCTAAATACAAAGGCTCTAGATGCAAATGTTGGTGTAAGAGCTAATTCCATCAAGCAACACTGCATGTTGCTGAATTGCATATTGAAGAAGAATCAGCCGAGTGGTTCTTGTGGCAGCACACTCCAATTGGCTCACTGACTACACACACCCTCAGGCTGACAACAGCTCTCAAGCAAACTCAGATTTCGCACACTATGCTTAATGCCGTTTGAGTGCATTGTCCTGAAATGCAGCTTGGTGAGCATCCCACACAAACGAAGGCTCCACAGGCGAGTTTCACATGCCACCACCTACTCATTCAGAAACCACTTCAGGGCCAAAGCCATTTTCAGCAAACCCTAAATACAAAGGCTCTACACGCAAATGTTGCTCTAAGAGTTAATCCATCAAGCAACACTGCATGTTGCTGAATTGCATATTGAAGAAGAATCAGCCGAGTGGTTCTTGTGGCTGCACAACTTCATTTGGCTCACTGACTATACACACCATCAGGCTGACAGGCAGCTCTCAAGCAATTTACATCTTCACACACTATGCTTAATGCCGTTTGAGTGCATTGTCCTGAAATGCAGCTTGGTGAGCATCCCACACAAATGAAGGCTCCACAGGAAGGTTTCACATGACACCAACTCCACATTCAGAAACCACTTCAGTGCCAAAGCCGTTTTCAGCTAGCCCTAAATACAAAGGCGCTAGACACAAATGTTGCTGTAAGAGCTAATTCCATCAAGCAACACTGCATGTTGCTGAATTGCATATTGAAGAAGAATCAGCCGAGTGGTTCTTGTGGCAGCACACTCCAATTGGCTCACTGACTATACACACCATCAGGCTGACAGGCAGTTCTCAAGCAAACTGCGAGTTCACATACGCTGCTTAATGCCGTTTGAGTGCATTGTCCTGAAATGCAGCTTGGTGAGCATCCCACACAAACAAAGGCTCCACAGGCGGGTTTCACATGCCACCAACTCCACATTCAGAAACCACTTCAACGCCAAAACAATTTTTAGCTAACCCCAAATACAAAGGCTCTAGACGCAAATGTTGCTTTAAGAGCTAATTCCATCAAGCAACACTGCATGTTGCTGAATTGCATATTGAAGAAGAATCAGCCGAGTGGTTCTTGCGAGAAAACAATTCCATTTGGCTCACTGACTTCACACACCATCAGGCTGAGAGGCAGCTCTCAATCAATCTCAGATTTTGCACACTATGCTTAATGCCGTTTTAGTGCATTGTCCTGAAATGCAGCTTGGTGAGCATCCCACACAAACGAAGGCTCCACAGCCGGGTTTCAAATGCCACCAACTCCACATTCAGAAATCACTTCAGTGCCATAGTCGTTTTACCTAGCCCTAAATACAATGGCTCTAGACGCAAATGTTGCTGTAAGAGCTAATTCCATCAAGCAACACTGCATGTTGCTGAATTGCATATTGAAGAAGAATCAGCCGAGTGGTTCTTGTGGCTGCAGAACTCCATTTGGCTCACTGACTTCACACACCCTTAGACTAACAGGCAGCTCTCAAGCAAACTCAGATTTCGCACAATATGCTTAATGCCATTTGAAAGCATTGTCCTGAAATGCAGCTTGGTGAGCATACCATACAAATGAAGGCTCCACAGGCTTGTTTTACATGCCACCAACTCCACATTCAGAAACCACTTCAGCGCCAAAGCCGTTTTCAGCTAGCCCTAAATACAAAGGCTCTAGACGAAAATGTTGCTGTAAGAGCTAATTCCATCAAGCAACACTGCATGTTGCTGATTTGCATATTGAAGAACAATCAGCCGAGTGGTTGGGATTGTGTTAGAGTTACGGTTAGAGTTAGGGTTATGGTTAGTTTTGGTGTAAGCATTAGCTTTAGGGTTAGTGTTTGAGTTATGATTAGGGTTAGGCTTAGGGTTAGGGATTGTTAAGATTAGGCTTGATGTAAGCTTTTGAGTTGCAGTTTGGTTTATGGTTCCATGTATTCTTAGGGTTAGGGGTATCGTTAGGTTGAGGGTTAGGGTTGGCGTAAGCTTTAATGTTAGGGTTTTGGTTAGAGTGAGTTTTAGGGTTAGGGATAGTGTTGGTGTAAGCTTTAGTGTTATAGTTAGGTTTGTGGTAAGTTTAGGGTTTGTGTTAGGGTTAGGAATATGGTTAGGGTTAGGGTTAGGTTTAGAGAATGTTAGGGTAGGCTTAGTATTGTGGTAAGCATTTTGTTATAGTTGGAGTTAGGGTTAGGGATAGGGTTTCTCTTAGTGTGAATGTTAGGTTTAGAGTTAGGGTTATGGTTAGAAAGTATTAGGGTTAGGGTTAGTGTTGGTGTAAGCATCTGGTTTACGGTTAAATGTAGGGTTCCTGGTAGGTTTAGAGTTAATGTTAGGGTCAGGGTTAGGGTTAGGGTTAGGGTTAGGGTTTGTGTTAGGGCTAGGGTTTGAGTTAGGGTTAGTGTTAGGATTTGTGTTAGGGTTAGGTTTAGAGTTAGGGTTAGGGTTGGTGTAATCCTTTGGGTTACGGTTGGGGTTAGGGTTCCAGGTAGTTTAGGGTTAATGTTAGGGTTAGGAATAATGTTAGGGTTTGTGTTAGGGTTAGGTTTAGGCTTAGAGTTAGAGAGTGTTAGGATTAGGGTTAGGGTTGGAGTAAGCCTTTGGGTTACGGTTGGGTTAGCGTTCCAGGTAGGCTTAGAGTTAGGGTTAGGGTTAGGGTTTGGGTTTGTGTTAGGGTTAGGGTGAGGGTCAGGGTTGGTGTAAGCATTAGGTTTAGGGTTAGGTTTAGGATTTTGTGTTAGGGTTAGTGTTAGGGTTAGGATTAGGGTTAGGGTTAGGATGAGGGTTTTGGTTAGGGTTAATGTAAGCATTAGGGTTAGGATTAGGGTTTGTGTTAGGTTTAGGCTTAGGGTTAGGTTTTGTGTTCGGGTTAGGCTTAGGCTTAGGGTTAGGGTTAGGGTTGTTGTAAGCTTTATGTTTAGGTTTAGGGTTTTGGTTTATGTTAGGGAGAGAGTGTTAGTTTTAGTTTTAGAGAATGTTAAGGTTTGGTTAGGCTTGATGTAAGCATTTGGGTTACGTTTTGGGTTAGGTTTCCAGGTAGGATTAGGGTAAGGGTTAGGGTTAGGGTGAGGGTGTGTGTTAGAGTTAGGGTTAGGGTTTGATTTAGGGTTGGTGTTAGATTTAGCATTAGGGTAGCGTTAGGATTAGGGTGAGGGTTAGGGTTAGGGTTAGGGTTGGTTGTAAGCATTAGGTTTAGGGTTTGGGTTAGGGTTTGTGTTAGGTTTAGGGTTAGACTTAGGGTTAGAGAGTGTTAGGCCTAGGGCTTGGTATAAGCATTAGGGTTAGGTATATTGTTAGAGAGTGTTAGGGTTAGGATTAGGCTTGTTGTATGCATTAGGGTTAGGGTTAGGGTTAGGGTTGGTGTAAGCATTAGGGTTTAGGATTAGTGTTAGGGTTTGTGTTAGGGTTTGTGTTAGGGTTAGGGCTAGGCTTAGGGTTAGAGAGTGTTAAAGTTAGGGTTAGGCTTGGTGTAAGCATTTGGGTTACCGTTTGGGTTAGGGTACCAGGTAGGCCTAGCGTTAGGGTTAGTGTTAGGGTTTGGGTTAGGGTTGGCGTAAGCATTAGATTAGGGTTTGGGTTAGGGTGAAGTTTAGGGTTAGGGATAGGGTTGGTGTAAGCATTAGTGTTATGGTTAGGTTTATCGTTAGGGTTATTGTTTGTGTTAGGGTTAGGTTTAATGACAGTGTTAGGGTTAGGGTTAGGTTTTTTCTAAGGATTAGTCTTAGGTTTAGGGTTAAAGAGGGTTAGGCTTAGGGTTATGCTTGGTGCAAATATATGGGTTACTGTTGGGGTTAGGGTTCCAGGTAGGCTTAGGGTTAGGGTTAGTGTTAGGGTTAGGGTTTTTGTTTGGGTTAGGGTTAGGTTAGGGTTAGGGTTGGTGTTAGTGTTAGGGTTAGGGCTAGGGTTGGTGTAAGCATTAGATTTAGGGTTAGCGTTAGGGTTTCTGTTAGGGTTAGGGTTAGGGTTAGAGTTAAAGAGTGTTTGGGGGTAGGTTTAGTCTCGGTGTAAGCATTAGGGTTAGGGTTAGAGATAGAAAGGTTTTGTGTTAGGGTTTTTGTTAGTGTTATGTTTAGGGTTAGGGTTCGGGTTAGTGTTCGGGTAAGGGTGATGGTTACTGTTATGGTTAGGGTGGTGTAAGCATTAGGTTTAGGGTTTGATTTAGGTTTTGTGTTAGGGTTAGGGTTAGGGATATGGTTAGGGTTAGGGTTATTGTTTGTGTTAGGGATAAGGTTATAGTTCGGGTTTGGGTTAGATTTGTTGTAAGCATTATCTTTAGTGTTAGGATTAGTGTTTGTGTTAGGGTTAGGTTTTGGCTTGGGGTTAGAGAGTATTAGGGATGGAGATAGGCTTGTTGTAAGCATTTGGGTTATGAATTCGGTTAGGGTTCCCTGTAGGATTAGGGTTTATGTTAGGTTTAGGGTTAGGCTGACGTTTTGTGTTAGGGTTAGGGTTAGAGTTAGAGTTAGGTTTAGTTTTGGTGTAAGCATTAGGTTTATGGTTAGGGTTAGGGTTTGTGTTACGGTTAGGGATAGCGTTACGGTTAGGGTTAGAGACTTAGGATTAGGCTTAGGCCTGGTATAAGCATTAGTGTTAGGGTTAAGTTTAGAGAGTGTTAGGGTTAGGGTTAGACTTGGTGTAAGTTTTAGTGTTTGGGTTAGGCTTGGTGTAAGCCTTAGGTTTAGTTTTAGGTTTAATGTTTCTGTTAGGGTTAGGGATAGTGTTAGGGTTAGAGTTAGGGTTAGGGTAAGGGTGAGGGTTAGGATTATGGTTAGGGTTGGTGTCAGCATTAGATTTAGTGTTAGGGTTAGGGTTTGTGTTAGGATTAGGGATAGGGTTAGGTTTAGGGTTGGGGTTTGTTTTA
Source organism: Ochotona princeps (assembly GCF_030435755.1). Taxonomy (NCBI): domain Eukaryota; kingdom Metazoa; phylum Chordata; class Mammalia; order Lagomorpha; family Ochotonidae; genus Ochotona; species Ochotona princeps. The sequence continues at coordinate 1,099,856 of NC_080834.1, read as the reverse complement.
GGGTTAGGGTTAGAGTTAGGGTTATGGTTAGTGTTGCTGTAAGCGTTAGATTTAGGGTTAGTGTTTGTGTTATGGTTAGGTTAAGGCTTAGGGTTGGAGAGGGTTAGGGTTAGGGTTAGGCTTGGTGTAAGCATTTGGGTTGCATTCTGGTTTATGGTTGCATGTAGGCTTAGGGATAGGGTTAGGGTGAGGGTTAGGGATAGGGTTGGCGTAAGCATTAGTGTTAGGGTTTGGGTTAGGTGAGGTTTCGGGTTAGGGATAGGGTTGGTGTAAGCATTAGTGTTATGGTTAGGTTTGTGGTAAGGTTAGGGTTTTATGTTAGGGTTAGGAATAGGGTTAGGGTTAGGGTTAGGTTTAGAGAATGTTAGGGTAGGGTTAGTGTTGGGGTAAGCATTTGGCTTACAGTTGGGGTTAGGGTAAGGGTTAGGGTTTTGTGTTAGGGCTAGGGTTGGGCTTAGGGTTAGAGAGTGTTAGGTTTGGGTTAGGCTTTTTGTAATTTTGGGTTAGGATTCCTGGTAGGCTTATTGTTAGGGTTAGGCTTAGTGTTAGGTTTGGCGTAAGCATTAGTGTTAGGGTGAGGGTTAGGCTTAGGGTTAGGGTGAGGGTTTGGGTTAGGGATAGGGTTGGTGTAACGTTAGTGTTATGGTTAGGTTTAGGGTTAGGGATAGGGTTAGGGTTAGGGATAGGGTTAGGGTTAGGGTTAGGGTAAGGCTTAGGGTTAGAGAGTGTTAGGCTTAGGAGTAGCCATGGTGTAAACATTTGGGTTAATGTTGGGGTTACAGTTCCAGTTAGGGTTAGGGTTTTGTTAGGGTTAGGATTAGTGTTTGCGTTAGAGTTAGGCTTAGGCTTAGGGTTAGATAGTGTTAAGGTTAGTTTTAGGCTTGGAGAAAGCATTTGGGTTAAGGTTTGGTTAGGGTTCCTGATAGGCTTAGTGTAAGGGTTAGGGATAGGGTTAAGGTTGGTGTAAGCATTTGTTTAGGGTTAGGGTTAGAAAGGTTTTGTGTTAGAGTTCTTGTTAGTGTTAGGGTTAGTGTTAGGGTTCGGGTTAGGGTTCAGGTAATGGTGATGGTTAGGGTTATGGTTAGGGTGGTGTAAGAATTAGGTTTAGGGCTTGGGTTAGGTTTTGTGTTAGGTTTAGGGTTAGGGATATGGTTAGGGTTAGGGTTAGTGTTTGGGTTAGGGATAGGGTTATAGTTAGGGTTAAGGTTAGATTTGTTGTAAGCATTACGTTTAGTGTTAGGATTAGTGTTTGTGTTAGGGTTAGGATTAGGCTTGTGGTTAGAGGGTATTAGGGTTGGATATAGGCTTGGTGTAAGCATTTGGGTTACGGATTCGGTTAGGGTATCAGGTAGATTTAGTGTTTTTGTTAGGTGTAGGGTTAAGCTTACGGTTTGTGTGAGGGTTAGGGTTAGAGTTAGGGTTAGGTTGAGGGTTGGTGTAAGCATTAGGTTTTGTGTTAGGGTTAGGGTTTTTGTTAGGGTTAGGGTTAGGGTTAGGCTTAGAGTTAGAGAGTGTTAGGGTTAGGGTTAGGGTTGGTGTAAGCCTTTGGGTTACCCTTGTGTTAGGGTTCCAGGTAGGCTTAGGGTTAGTGTTAGGGTTAGGGTTTGGGTTTGTGTTAGGGTTAGGGTGAGGGTCAGGGTTGGTGTAAGCATTAGGTTTAGGGTTAGGTTTAGAATTTTGTGTTAGGGTTAGTGTTAGGGTTAGGATTAGGGTTAGGGTTCATGTAAGCATTAGGGTTTGGGTTAGTGTTAGGGTTAGTTTCAGGGTTAGGGTTAGGGTTAGGTTTAGGATGAGGCTTTGGGTTAGGGTTAGTGTAAGCATTAGGGTTATGATTAGGGTTTGTGTTAGGTGTAGGCTTAGGGTTATGTTTTGTGTTAGGGTTGGGGTTAGGGTTAGAATTAGGGTTAGGTTAGGGTTGCTGTAAGCATTAGGTTTAGGTTTAGGGTTTTGGTTTATGTTAGAGATAGGGTTAGTTTTAGAGTTAGAGAATGTTAAGGTTTGGTTTAGACTTGATGTAAGCATTTGGGTTACGGTTTGGGTTAGGGTTCCAGGTAGCCTTAGGGTAAGGGTTAGGGTTAGGTTGAGGGTGTGTGTTAGGGTTAGGGTTTGATTTAGTGTTGGTGTTAGATTTAGCGTTAGGGTAGCGTTAGGTTTAGGGTGAGGGTTAGGTTTAGGATTTGGGTTTGAGTAAGCATTAGGTTTAGGGTTAGTGTTAAGGTTTGTGTTAGGTTTAGGGTTAGACTTAGGGTTAGAGAGTGTTAGGGCTAGGGTTAGGATTGGTATAAGCATTAGGGTTAGGGATATTGTCAGAGAGTGTTAGGGTTAGCATTAGGCTTGTTGTATGCATTAGGGTTAGGGTTAGGGTTAGGGTTGGTGTAAGCATTAGGTTTAGGATTAGTGTAAGGGTATGTGTTAGGGTTTGTGTTAGGGTTAGTGTTAGGCTTAGGGTTAGAGAGTGTTAAGGTTAGGGTTTGGCTTGGTGGAAACATTTGGGTTACCGTTTTTGTTAGGGTACCAGTTAGGCCTAGGGTTAGGATTAGTGTTAGCGTTAGGAATGGGGTTAGGTTTTTTCTAAGGGTTAGTCTTAGGCTTAGTGTTAGAGAGGGTTAGGCTTAGGGTTATGCTTGGTGTTAGCATATGGGTTACTGTTGGGGTTAGAGTTCCAGGTCGGCTTAGGGTAGGGTTAGGTTTAGGGCTTGTGTTAGGGTTAGGTTTGGTGTTAGCGTTACGGTTAGGTTTAAGGTTAGGTTTGGTGTAAGCATTAGGTTTAGAGTTAGGGTTAGGGTTTGTGTTAGTGTTAGGGTTAGGGCTAGCATTGGTGTAAGCATTAGATTTAGGGTTAGAGTTAGGGTTTGTGTAGGGTTAGGGTTAGGCTTAGAGTTACAGAATGTTGGGGTTGTTTTTAGGCTTCGTGTAAGCATTCGGGTTAGGGTTAGTGTTAGAGAAGTTTTGTGTTAGGGTTCTTGTTAGTGTTAGGGTTAGGGTTAGGGTTTGGATTAGGGTTCGGGTAAAGGTGATGGTTAGGGTTATGGTTAGGTGTTGTAAGCATTAGGTTTAGGGTTTGGGTTAGGTTTTGTGTTAGGGTTAGTATCAGGGATATTGCTAGGGTATGGTTAGGGTTTGTGTTAGGTATAGGGTTATACTTAGGATTAGGGTTAGGTTTGTTGTAAGCATTATGTTTAGGGTTAGGATTTGTGTTTGCGTTAGGGTTTGTGTTAGTCTTGGGGTTAAAGAGTATTAGGGTTGGGGATAGGCTTGGTGTAAATCTTTGGGTTACGGTTGGGGTTAGTGTTCCAGTTAGGTTTAGGGTTTATGTTAGGTTTAGGGTTAGGCTTACGGTTTGTGTGAGGGTTAGGGTTAGAGTAAGGGTTAGGTTGAGGGTTGGTGTAATCATTAAGTTAGGGTTAGGATTAGGGTTTGTGTTAGGGTTAGGGTTAGGCTTAGAGTTAGAGAGCGTTAGGGTTAGGGTTAGGGTTGGTGTAAGCCTTTGGGTTATGGCTGGGTTAGGGTTCCAGGTGGGCCTAGGGTAACGGTTAGGGTTAGGATTTGTTTAGTGTTAGGGTGAGAGTTAGAGTTAGGGTTATTGTTGGTGTAAGCATTAAGGTTAGGGTTAGGGTTAGTGTTTGTGTTTGGGTTAGTGTTAGGGTTAGGGTTAGGGTTAGGTTTAGGGTGAGCGTTAGGGATAGGTTTAGGGTTTGTGTGAGGGTTTCAGTTAAGGTTTGTGTTAAGGTTAGTGTTAGATTTACTGTTAGGGTTAGGATTGGTGTAAGCATTAGGTTTAGGGTTAGGCTTAGGGAATATGTTAATCTTAGGGTTAATCTAAGGGTTATAGAATGTTAGGGTTAAGTTTAGGCTTTGTGTTAGCATTTGGGTTACAGTTTGGCTTAGGTTTCAAGGTAGGGTTAGGGTTAGGGTTTGTGTTAGGGTTAGGGTTAGGATTTGTTTTATAATTTGTGTTAGGGTTAATGTTAGGGTTAGTGTTATGGTTAGGGTTAGGGTTAGGTTTAGGGTTGGTGTAAGCAATAGGTTTATTGTTAGCGTTAGGGTTTGTGTTAGATTAGGGTTAGCGTTAGGGTTAGGGTTAGAGATTTAGGATTAGGGTTATGCCAGGTATAAGTATTAGGGTTAGGGTTAAGGTTAGAGAATGTTAGGGTTAGTGTGAGACTTGGTGTAAGTTTAGTGTTTGGGTTAGGCTTGGTGTAAGCCTTAGGTAGTTTTAAGGTTAATGTTTCTGTTAGGGTTAGTGTTAGGGTTAGAGTTAGGTTAGTGTTAGGGTAACAATGAGGGTTAGGATTAGGGTTAGGGTTGGTGTCAGCATTAGATTTAGTGTTTGGGTTAAGGTTTGTTAGGTTTAGGTTTAGGGTTAGGGTTAGGGTTAGGGTTTTTGTTTGGTTTAGGGTAAGGCTTAGGTTTAGAGAGTGTTAGGCTTAGGATTAGGCATGGTGGAAGCATTTGAGTTAATGTTGGGGTTACAGTTCCAGTTAGGCTTAGGGTTAGGGTTAGAGTTAGGGTTTTGTTAGGGTTAGGGTTAGGCTTAGGGTTAGAGAGTGTTAAGGTTAGGGTTAGGCTAGGAGTAAGCATTTGGGTTACGGTAGGGTTTAGGGTTCCAGATAGGCTTAGGGTTAGGGTTAAGGTTAGTCTGTGGTTTAGGGTTTTTGTTAGGGTTAACGTTAGGTTTAGGGTTGGTATAAGCATTAGGGTTAGGGTTAGGGTTAGGGTTGTGTAAGCATTTGGGTTACGATTTGGCTAGGGTTACAGATAGGCTTAAGGTTGGGGTTAGGATTAGGGTTTGGGTTTGTGTTACTGTTAGGGTGAGGGTCAGGGTTCATGTAAGCATTAGGTTGAGGGTTAGGTTTAAGATTTTGTGTTAGGGTTAGGGTTAGGGTTAGGTTTTGCGTGAGGGTAGGGTTAGGGTTAGTGTAAGCATTAGGGTTAGGGTTAGGGTTTGTGTTAGGTTTAGGCTTAGGGTTAGGTTTTGTGTTAGTGTTAGTGTTAGGCTTAGGGTTGGGGTTAGGGTTGGTGTAAGCATTAGGTTGAGGTTTATAGTTTTGGTTTATGTTAGGGATAGTGTTAGTTTTAGGGTTAGAGAATGTTAAGGTTAGGGTTAGGCTTAGTGTAGGCATTTGGGTTTCGGTTTGGGTTAGGATTCCAGGTAGGCTTAGGGTAAGGGTTAGAGTTAGGGTGAGGGTGTGTGTTAGGGTTAGGGTTAGGGTTTGATTTACTTTTGGTGTTAGATTTAGCGTTAGGGTAAGCGTTAGGGATAGGGTGTGGGTTAGGTTTAGGGTTAGGGTTGGTGTAAGCAATCGGTTTAGGGTTAGGGTTTGTTTTAGGTTTAGGGTTAGGCTTAGGGTTAGAGAGTGTTAGGGCTAGGGTTAGGCTTGGTATAAGCATTAGGGATAGGGATATGGTTAGAGAATGTTAGTGTTAGGATTTGGCTTGGTGTATGCATTAGGGTTAGGGTTAGGGTTCGTGTAAGCATTCGGTTTAGGGTTAGTGTTAGGGTTTGTGTTAGGGTTTCTGTTAGTGTTATGGTTAGGCTTAGGTTTAGAGAGTGTTAGGGCTATGTTTAGGCTTGGTATAAGCATTAGAGTTAGGGATATGGTTAGAGAGATTTAGGGTTAGGATTAGGCTTGGTGTATGCATTAGGGTTTGGTTTAGGTTTGGTGTAAGCATTAGGTATAGGGTTAGTGTTAGGGTTTGTGTTTGTGTTTTGTTAAGGTTAGGTTTAGGCTTAGGGTTAAAGAGTGTTAAGGTTAGGGTTAGGCTTGGTGTAAGCATTTGGATTAGCGTTTTAGTTAGGGTACCAGGTAGGCCTAGGGTTAGGGTTAGTGTTAGGGTAAGGGTTAGGGTTGGCGTAAGCAATACTGTTATGGTTAGGTTTACCGCTAGGGTTAGGGTTTGTGTTAGAGTTAGGGTTAGGGTTAGGTTTTTTCTAAGGGTTAGGCTTAGGCATAGGGTTAGAGAGGGTTAGGCTTAGGGATATGCTTGGTGTAAGCATGTGGGTTACTGTTGGAGTTAGGGTTCCAGGTAGGCTTAAGGTTAGGGTTAGGGCTAGGGTTTGTGTTAGGGTTAGGGTTGGCCTTAGTATTACCGTTAGGGTTAGGGTTAGGTTTGGTGTAAGCATTAGGTTTAGGGTTAGGGTTAGGGTTTGTGTTAGTATTAGGATTAGGGCTAGCATTGGTGTAAGCATTAGATTTAGGGTTTGGGTTAGGGTGAGGGTTAGGTTTAGGGATAGGTTTGGTGTAAGCATTAGTTTTATGGTTAGGTTTGTGGTTAGGGTTAGTGTTTGTGTTAGGGTTAGGGTAGTGATAGGATTAGGCTTAGGGTTAGGCTAGGTGTAAGCATATGCGTTACTGTTGGGGTTAGGGTTCAAGGTAGGCTTATTGTTAGCGTTAGTGTTAGAGTTAGGGTTTTTGTTAGGGTTAGGATTAGGTTAGGGTTAGGATTGGTGTTAGTTTTAGGGTTAGAGTTAGGGTTAGGTTTGGTGTAAGCATTAGGTTTATTGTTAGGGTTAGGGTTTGTGTTAGTGTTAGGATTATGGCTAGGGTTGGTGTAAGCATTAGATTTAGGGTTAGGGTTAGGGTTTCTGTTAGGGTTAGGGTTAGGCTTAGAGTTAGAGAGTGTTGGGGTTAGGGGTAAGCTTGGTGTAAGCATTAGGGTTAGGGTTAGTGTTAGAGAGGTTTTGTGTTAGGGTTAGTGTTAGTGTTAGGGTTATGGTTCGGGTTAGGGTTGGGGTAAGGATAATGGATAGGGTTATGGTTAGGGTGGTGTAAGCATTAGGTTTAGTGTTTGGGTTAGGTTTTGTGTTAGGGTTAGGGTTAGGGATATGGTTAGGTCTAGGTTAGTGTTTGTGTTAGGGATAGGGTTATAGTTAGGATTAGGGTTAGAGTTGTTGTAAGCATTACGTTTAGTGTTAGGATTCGTGTTTTTGTTAGGGTTAGGGTAAGGCTTGTGGTTAGAGAGTATTAGGGTTGGAGATAGGCTTGGTGTAAGCATTTGGGTTACGGATTCGGTTAGGATTCCAGGTAGGTTTAGGGTTTATGTTAGGTTTAGGGTTAAGCTTACGGTTTGTGTGAGGGTTAGGGTCAGAGTTAGGGTTAGGTTTAGGGTTGGTGTAAGCATTAGGTTTAGGGTTAGGAGTAGGTTTGTGTTAGGGTTAGGGTTAGGCTTAGAGTTAGAGAGTGTTAGGGTTAGGGTTAGGGTTGGTGTAAGCCTTTGGGTTATGGATGGGTTAGGGTTCCAGGTAGGCTTAGGGTTAGGGTTAGGGTTAGGGTTAGGCTTTGTTTAGCATTAAGGTGAGGAATAGGTTAACTTTAGTGTTGGTGTAAGCATTAGGTTTAGGGTTAAGGTTAGTGTTAGGGTTAGTGTTAGGGTTAGTGTTACGGTTAGGGATTGTGTTAAGGTTAGGATTATTGTTGGTATAAGCATTAAGGTTAAGGTTAGGGCTAGTGTTTGTGTTACGGTTTTATTATGGTTAGGGTTAGGGTTAGGTTTAGGGTGAGGGTTAGGGTTAGTGTTAGGTTTGGTGTAAGCATGAGGGTTAGGGTTAGAGTTAGGGTTAGGTTTAGGGTTGGTGTAAGCATTAGGTTTAGGGTTAGGATTAGGGTTTGTGTTAGGATTAGGGTTAGGCTTAGAGTTAGAGAGTGTTAGGGTTAGGGTTAGGGTTGGTGTAAGCCTTTGGGTTACCCTTGTGTTGGGGTTCCTGGTAGGCTTAGGGTTAGGGTTAGGGTTAGGGTTAGCGTTTGTGTTAGGGTTAGGGTGAGGGTCAGGGTTGGTGTAAGCATTAGGTTTAGGGTTAGGTTTAGGATTTTGTGTTAGGGTTAGTGTTAGGGTTCGGATTAGGGTTAGGGTTCATGTAAGCATTAGGTTTAGTGTTAGGGTTAGGGTTAGTGTTAGGGTTAGGGTTAGGTTTAGGATGAGGGTTTGGGTTAGGGTTAGTGTAAGCATTAGGGTTAGGGTTACGGTTTGTGTTAGGTTTAGGCTTATGGTTAGGTTTTGTGTTAGGTTTAGGCTTATGGTTAGGCTTAGGGTTAGGGTTAGGTTTGTTGTAAGCATTAGGTTTACGTTTAGGGTTTTGGTTTATGTTATTTATAGGGTTAGTTTTAGCATTATAGAATGTTAAGGTTTGGTTTAGGCTTGATGCAAGCATTTGGGTTACAGTTTGGCTTAGGGTTCCAGGTAGGCTTAGGGTAAGGGTTAGGTTTAGGGTGAGGGTGTGTGTTGGGGTTAGGGTTAGGGTTTGATTTAGAGTTGGTGTTAGATTTAGGGTTAGGGTAGCGTTAGGGTTAGGGTGAGGGTTAGGGTTAGGGTTAGGATTAGGGTTGGTGTAAGCATTAGGTTTAGGGTTAGGGTTAGTGTTTGTGTTAGGTTTAGGGTTAGACTTTTGGTTAGAGAGTGTTAGGGCTAGGGTTAGGCTTGGTATTAGCATTAGGGTTAGGGATATGGTTAGAGAGTGTTAGGTTTAGGATTAGGCTTGTTGTATGCATTAGGGTTATGGTTAGGGTTGGTGTAAGCATTAGGTTTAGGGTTAGTGTTATGGTTTGTGTTAGGGTTTGTGTTAGAGTTAGGGTTAGGCTTAGGGTTAGAGAGTGTTAAGGTTAGGGTTAGGCTTGGTGTAAGTGTTTGTGTTACCATTTGGTTTAGGGTACCAGGTAGGCCCAGGGTTAGGGTGAGTGTTAGGGTTAGTGTTAGGGTGGCGTAAGCATTAGATTTAGGGTTTGGGTTAGGGTGAGGGTTAGGGTTAGGGATAGGGTTGGTATAAGCATTAGTGTTATGGTTAGGTTTATTGTTAGGGTTGGGGTTTGTGTTAGGGTTAGGTTTAGTGATAGGGTCAGGGTTAGAGTTAGGTTTTTTTCTAAGGGTTAGGCTTTGGCTTAGGGTTAGAGAGGGTTAGGCTTAGGGTTATGCTTGTTGCAAACATATGGGTTACTGTTGGGGTTAGGGTTCCAGATGGCTTAGGGTTAGGGTTAGTGTTAGGGTTAGGGTTTTTGTTAGGATTAGGTTAGGTTCAGGTTAGGATTGGTGTTAGTGTTAGGGTTACGGTTAGGGTTAGGTTTGGTGTAAGCATTACGTTTAGGATTTGGGTTAGGTTTTGTGTTAGGGTTAGTATCAGGGATATTGTTAGGGTTGGGGTTAGTGTTTGTGTTAGGGATAGGGTTATAGTTAGGGTTAGGGTTAGATTTGTTGTAAGCATTACGTTTAGTGTTTGGATTAGTGTTTGTGTTAGGGTTAGGGTTAGGCTTGGGGTTAGAGAGTACTAGGGTTGGAGATAGGCTTGGTGTAAGTATTTGGGTTATGGATTCGGTTAGGGTTCCAGGTAGGTTTAGGGTTTATGTTAGGTTTAGGGTTAAGCTTACGGTTTGTGTGAGGGTTGGAATTAGTTTACGGTTAGGTTTAGGGTTGGTGTAAGCATTAGGTTTAGGTTTAGATGTAGGTTTGTGTTAGGGTTAGGGTTAGGCTTAGAGTTAGAGAGTGTTAGGGTTAGGGTTAGGGTTGGTGTAAGCTTTTGGCTTACGGTTGGGTGAGGGTTCCAGGTAGGCTTAGGGTTAGGGTTGTGTTAGGTTTAGAGTTAGGCTTTGTTTACGATTAGCGTGGTTGTTAGGGTTAGCGTTAGTGTTTGTGTAAGCATTAGATTTAGGGTTAAGGTTAGTGTTAGGGTTTGTGTTAGGGTTAGTGTTAGGCTTAGGGTTTATGTTAGGTTTAGGGTTATTGTTGTTGTAAGCTTTAAGGTTAAGGTTAGGGTTAGTGTTTGTGCTAGGGTTATTATTAAGTTTAGGGTTAGGGTTAGGTTTAAGGTGAGGTTTAGGGTTAGGTTAAGGGATGGTGTAGGCAATAGGGTTAGGGTTAGGGTTAGGGTTAGGGTTAGGGTTTGTGTTAGGGTTTGAGTTAAGGTTTGTGTTAGGGTTAGGGTTAGATTTACGGTTATGGTAAGGGTTGGTGTAAGCATTAGGTTTAGGGTTAGGCTTAGGGTTTTTGTTAGGGTTAGGGTTAATCTTAGGGTTAGAGAATGTTAGGGTTAAGTTTAGGCTTTGTGTAAGCATTTGGGTTACAGTTTGGCTTAGGGTTCAAGGTAGGGTTAGGGTTATGGTTTGGGTTTGTTTTAGGGTTAGGGTTAGGTTTTGTTTTATAATTGGTGTTAGGGTTACGGTTAGGGTTAGTGTTATGGTTAGGGTTAGGGTTAGGGTTAGGGGTGATGTAAGCAATATGTTTATGTTTAAGGTAGGGTTTGTGTTAGGGTTAGGGTTAGGGTTGGTGTAAGCTTTAGGTTTAGGTTTAGGGTTAGGGTTTTTGTTAGATAAGGGTTAGCGTTAGGGTTAGAGTTAGAGATTCAGTATTAGGGTTAGGCCTGGATTAAACATTAGTGTTAGGGTTAAGGTTAGAGAGTGTTAGGGTTAGGGTTAGACTTGGTGTAAGTTTTAATGTTTGGGTTAGGCTTGGTGTAAGCCTTAGGTTTAGTTTTAGGATTAATGTTTGTGTTAGGGTTAGGGTTAGTGTTAGGGTTAGAGTTAGGGTTAGGATAAGGGTGAGGGTTAAGATTAGGGTTAGGGTTGGTGTCAGCATTAGATTTAGTGTTAGGGTTAGGGTTTGTGTTAGGATTAGGGATAGGGTTAGGGTTATGGTTAGTGTTGGTGTAAGCATTAGCTTTAGGGTTAGGGTTTGTGTTATGGTTAGGGTTTGGCTTAGGGTTAGAGAGGGTTAGGGTTAGGGTTAGGCTTGGTGTAAGCATTTGGGTCAGTTTGGTTTATGGTTCCATGTAGGCTAAGGGTTAGGGTGAGGGTTAGGGTGAGGATGAGGGTTAGGGTTGGTGTAAGCATTAGTGTTATGGTTACGTTTGTGGTAAGGTTAGGGTTTGTGTTAGGATTAGGAATAGGATTAGGGTTAGGGTTAGGTTTAGAGAATGTTAGTGTAGGGTTAGGTTGGGGTAAGTAATTGGGTTACAGTTGGGGTTAGGGTTTGTGTTAGGGGTTGTGTTAGGGTTAGGGTTAGTTTTACGGTTAGGGTTATTGTTAGAGAGTGTTTGGTTAGAGTTAGTGTTGGTGTAAGCATCTGGTTACGGTTAGGGTTAGGGTTCCTGGTAGGTTTAGAGTTAACGTTAGGGTCAGGGTTAGGGTTAGGGTTAGGGTTAGGGTTTGTGCCAAGTTTAGGGTTTTTGTTAGGGTTAGTGTTCGGGTTTGTGTTAGGGTTAGGTTTAAAGTTAGGGTTAGGGTTGGTGTAATAGTTTGGATTACGGTTGGAGTTAGGGTTCCAGATAGTTTTAGGGTAAATGTTAGGGCTACGAATAATGTTAGGGTTTGTGTTAGGGTTAGGGTTAGGGATAGGGTTAGGTTTGGTGTAAGCATTAGTATTAGGTGTAGGGTTTGTGTTAGGGTTAGGGTTAGTGTTAGGGTTAGTTTTAGGGTTTGGTTTAGGGTTCGGGTTAGGGTTATGGTTAGGGTTATGATTAGGGTGGTGTATGCATTCGATTTAGGGTTTGGGTTAGGTTTTTTTTATGGTTAGGGTTAAGGATATGGTTAGGGTTAGTGTTTGTGTTAGGGATAGTGTTATAGTTAGGGTTAGGGTTATATTTGTTCTAAGCATTACGTTTAGTGTTAGGATTAGTGTTTGTGTTAGGGTTAGGGTTAGGCTTGGGGTTAGAGAGTATTAGGGTTGGAGATAGGCTTGGTGTAAGCATTTGGGTTACGGATTTGGTTAGGATACCAGGTAGGTTTAGGATTTATGTTAGGTTTAGGGTTAGGCTTACGGTTTGTGTGAGGGTTAGGGTTAGAGTTAGGGTTAGGTTGAGGGTTGGTGTAAGCATTAGGTTTAGGGTTAGGGTTAGGGTTTGTGTTAGGGTTAGGGTTAGGCTTAGAGTTAGAGAGTGTTAGGGTTAGGGTTAGGGTTGGTGTAAGCCTTTGGGTTACGGTTGGGTTAGGGTTCCAGGTAGGCTTAGGGTTAGTGTTAGGGTTAGGGTTAGGGTTAGGGTTAGGGTTATTGTTAGGCTTGGTTTAAGGTGTGGTGAGGGTTAGGGTTAGCGTTAGTGTTGGTGCAAGCATTAGAGTTAGGGTTAAGGTTAGTGTTAGGGTTTGTGTTAGGGTTAGTGTTAGTCTTGGGGTTTGTGTTAGGGTTAGGGTTATTGTTGGTGTAAGCGTTAAGATTAGGGTTAAGCTTAGTGTTTGTGTTAGGGTTACTTTTAGGGTTAGGGTTAGGGTGAGGGTTAGGGTTATGTTTAGGGATGTTGTAAGCATTAGGGTTAGGGTTAGTGTTAGAGTTAGGGTTTGTGTTAGGGTTTGAGTTAAGGTTTGTGTTAGGGTTAGGCTTAGATTTACGGTTAGGGTTAGGATTGGTGTAAGCATTAGGTTTAGGGTTAGGCTTAGGGTTTTTGTTAGGGTTAGGGTTAATCTTAGGGTTAGCGAATGTTAGGGTTTAGTTTAGGCTTTGTGTTAGCATTTGGGTTAGAGTTTGGCTTAGGGTTCAAGGTAGGGTTAGGGTTAGGGTTTGTGTTAGGGTTATTGTTAGGTTTTGTTTTATAATTGGTGTTAGGGTTAAGGATAGGGTTAGTGTTATGGTTAGGGTTAGGGTTAGGTTTAGGGGTGGTGTATGCAATAGGTTTATGGTTAGGGTTAGTGTTTGTGTTAGGGTTAGGGTTAGGGTTGGTGTAAGCTTTAGGTTTAGGTTTAGGGTTAGGGTTTGTGTTAGATTAGGGTTAGCGTTAGGGTTAGTGTTAGAAATTTAGGATTAGGGTTAGGCCTGGTATAAGGGTTAGAGTTAGGGTTATTGTTAGTGTTGGTGTAAGCATTAGCTTTAGGGTTAGGATTTGTGTTAAGGTTAGGGTTAGGCTTAGGGTTAGTTAGGCTTAGGGTTAGGGTTAGGCTTGGTGTAAGCATTTGGGTCAGTTTGGTTTATGGTTTCATGTAGGCTTAGGGTTAGGGTTAGGGTGAGGGTGAGGGTGAGGGTTAGGGTCGGTGTAAGCATTAGTGTTAGGGTTTGGGTTAGGGTGAGGTTTCGGGTTAGGGATAGGCTTGGTGTAAGCATTAGTGTTATGGTTAGGTTTGTGGTAAGGTTAGGGTTTGTGTTAGGTTTAGGAATAGGGTTAGGGTTAGGGTTAGGTTTAGAGAATGTTAGTGTAGGGTTAGTGTTGGGGTAAGTAATTGGGTTACAGTTGGGGTTAGGGTTTTTGTTATGGTTTGTGTTAGGTTTACGGTTAGGTTTACGGTTAGGGTTATTGTTAGAGAGTGTTAGGTTTAGAGTTAGTGTTGGTGTAAGCATCTGGTTTACGGTTAGGTTTAGGGATCCTGTTAGGTTTAGAGTTAACGTTAGGGTCTGTGTTAGGGTTAGGTTTAGGATTTGTGTTAGGGTTAGGGTTTGTGTTAGGGTTAGTGTTAGGGTTTGTGTTAGGGTTAGGGTTAGGTTTAGAGTTAGGGTTAGGGTTGGTGTAATCCTTTGGATTATGGTTGGAGTAAGGGTTCCAGGTAGTTTTAGGGTTAAGGTTAGGGTTAGGAATAATGTTAGGGTTTGTGTTAGGGTTAGGGTTAGGGATAGTGTTAGGTTTGGTGTAAGCATTAGTGTTAGGTGTAGGGTTTGTGTTAGGGTTAGGGTTAGTGTTTGTGTTAGGGTTAGAGTTAGAGTTAGAGTTAGGGTTAGGGTTGGTGTTAGTATTAGGTGTAGTGTTAGGTTTTGTGTTAGGGCCAGGGTTAGGCTTTGGGTTAGAGAGTATTAGGTTTGGGTTAGGCTTGGTGTAAGCATTTGAGTTACAGTTTGGGTTAGGGTTCCTGTTAGGCTTATTGTTAGGGTTCGGCTTAGTGTTAGGGTTGGCGTAAGCATTAGTGTTAGGTTGAGGGTTAGGCTTAGGGTTAGGGTGAGGGTTATGTTATGGTTAGGTTTAGGGTGAGGCTTACTGTTATGGTTAGGTTTTAGGGTTATTGTTAGGTTTAGGTTTTGGGTTAGGGTTAGGGTTAGGGTTTGGTTAGGGTTTTTGTTTGGTTTAGGGTAAGGCTTAGATTTAGAGAGTGTTAGGTTTAGGATTAGGCATGGTGGAAGCATTTGGGTTAATGTTGGTGTTATAGTTCCAGTTAGGCTTAGGGTTAGGGTTAGGGTTCGGGTTTCTGTTAGGTTTAGGCTTAGGGTTGGGTTTTGTGTTAGGGTTAGGTTAGGGTTGGTTTAAGCAGTAGGTTTAGGTTTATGGTTGGTTTATGCTAGGGATAGGGTTAATTTTAGGGTTAGAGAATGTTAAGGTTAGGGTTAGGCTTGGTGTAAGCATTCGGGTTACGGTGGGTTAGGGTTTCAGGTAGGCTTAGGGTAAGGGTTAGGGTTAGGGTGAGGGTGTGTGTTAGGGTTAGGGTTAGGGTTTCATTTAGGTTTGGAGTTAGATTTAGCGTTAGGTAAGCGTTAGGGTTAGGGTTAGGGTTAGGGTTAGGGTTAGGGTTAGTGTAAGCAATAGGTTTATGGTTAGGGTTAGGGTTTGTGTTAGTGTTAGGGTTAGGGAAAGGGAAAGGGTTGGTTTAAGAATTAGGTTTAGGGTTAGGGTTAGGGTTTGTGTTAGGTTTAGGGTTAGGCTTACTGTTAGAGAGTGTTAGGGCTTGGGTTACGCTTGGTATAATCATTAGGGTTAGGGATATGGTTAGAGAGTGTTAGGGTTAGGATTAGGCTTGTTGTATGCATTAGGGTTAGGGTTAGGGTTAGGGTTGGTGTAAGCATTAGGTTTAGGGTTAGTGTTAGGGTTTGTGTTAGGGTTTGTGTTAGGGTTAGTGTTTTGGTTAGGTTTATCGTTAGGGTTAGGGTTTGTGTTAGGGTTAGGTTTAGGGATAGGGTTAGGGTTAGGTTTAGGTTTTTTCTAAGGGTTATGATTAGGCTTAGTGTTAGAGAGGTTCTGGCTTAGGGTTATGCTTGGTGTAAGCATATGGGCTACTGTTGGGTTTAGGGCTCCAGGTAGGCTTAGGGTTAGGGTTAGGGTTAGGGTTTGTGTTATGGTTAGGGTTTTTTTAGGGTTAGGCTTGGTGTTAGGGTTAGAGTTAGGTAAGTGTTAGGGTTGGTGTTAGTGTTAGGGTTAGGGTTAGGGTTAGGTTTGGTGTAAGCATTAGATTTAGGGTTTGGTTAGGGTTTGTGTTAGGATTGGGGTTAGGCTTAGAGTTAGAGAGTGTTGGGGTTAGGGTTAGGCTTGGTGTAAGCATTAGGGTTGGGGTTAGTTTTAGAGAAGTTTTGTGTTAGGGTTAGTGTTAGCGTTCGGGTTAGGGTTAGGGTTCGGGTAAGGGTGATGGTTACTGTTATGGTTAGGGTGGTGTAAGCATTAGGTTTAGGGTTTTGGTTAGGTTTTGTGTTAGGGTTAGGGTTAGTGTTTGTGTTAGGGATAGGGTTATAGTTAGGATTAGGGTTAGGTTTGTTGTAAGCATTACGTTTAGGGTTAGGATTAGTGTTTGTGTTAGGGTTTGGGTTAGGCTTGGGGTTAGAGAGCATTAGGGTTGGAGATAGGCTTGGTGTAACCATTAGGGTTACAGATTCGGTTAGGGTTCCAGGTAGGTTTAGGGTTTAGGTTAGCTTTAGGGTTAGGCTTACAGTTTGTGTGAGGGTTAGGATTAGAGTTAGGGTTAGGTTTAGGGTTGGTGTAAGCATTAACTTAAGGGTTAAGGTTAGGGTTTGTGTTAGGCTTAGGGTTAGGCTTAGAGTTAGAGAGTGTTAAGGTTAGGGTTAGGCTTTGTGTAAGCATTTGGGTTACCGTTTGGGTTAGGGTACCAGGTAGGCCTAGGGTTAGGGTAGTGTTAGGGTTAGGGTTAGGGTTGGCGCAAGCATTAGATTTAGCGTTTGGTTTAGGGTGAGGGTTAGACTTAGGAATAGGGTTGGTGTAAGCATTAGTGTTATGGTTAGGTTTTTCGTTAGGGTTAATGTTTGTGTTAGGGTTATGTTTATTGATAGGGTTAGGGTTAGGTTAGGGTTTTTTCCAAGGGTTAGGGTTAGGCTTAGGGTTGGAGAGGGTTAGGCTTAGGGTTAGGCTTGGTGTAAGCATATGGGTTACTGTTGGGTTTAGGGTTCCAGGTAAGCTTAGGGTTAGTGTTAGGGTTAGGGTTTGTGTTAGGGTTAGGGTTGGTATTAGTGTTAGGGTTAGGGTTAGGGTTAGGCTTGGTGTAAGCATTAGATTTAGTGTTAGGGTTAGGGTTTGTGTTAGTGTTAGGGTTAGGGCTAGCGTTGGTGTAAGCATTAGATTTAGGGTTAGGGTTAGGGTTTGTGTTAGGGTTAGGGTTAGGCTTAGAGTTAGAATGTGTTGGGGTTAGGGTTAGCCTTGGTGTAAGCATTCTGGTTATGGTTAGTCTTAGACAGGTTTTGTTTTAGGGTTAGTGTTAGTGTTAGGGTTAGCCTTAGGGTTAGGGTTAGGTTTCGGGTAGGGGTGATGGTTAGGGTTATGATTAGGGTAGTGTTTGCATTCGTTGTAGGGTTTGGGTTAGGTTTTGTGTTAGGGTTAAGGTTAGGGATATTTTTAGGGTTAGGGTTAGTGTTTGTGTTAGGGATAGGGTTATAGTTAGAGTTAGGGTTAGATTTGTTGTAAGCATTACATTTAGTGTTAGGATTAGTGTTTGTGTTAGGGTTAGGGTTAGGCTTGGGGTTAGAGAGTATTAGGGTTGGAGATAGGCTTGGTGTAAGCATTAGGGTAATGGATTCGGTTAGGATACCAGGTAGGTTTAGGGTTTATGTTAGGTTTAGGGGTAGGCTTACGGTTTGTGTGAGGGTTAGGGTTAGAGTTAGGGTGAGGTTTAGGGTTGGTGTAAGCATCAAGTTTAGGTTTTGTGTTAGGGTTAGGCTTAGGCTTAGAGTTAGAGAGTGTTAGTGTTAGGGTTAGGGTTGGTGTAAGCCTTTGGGTTACGGTTGGGTTAGGATTCCAGGTAAGCTTTGGTTTAGGGTTAGGGTTAGCGTTAGTGTTGGTGTAAGCATTAGAGTCAGGGTTAAGGTTAGTGTTAGGGTTTGTGTTAGGGTTAGTTTTAGGCTTAGGGTTTGTGTTAGGGTTTGTGTTAGGGTTAGGGTTATTGTTGGTGTAAGCATTAAGATTAGGTTTAGGCTTAGTATTTGTGTTAGTGTTACTATTAGGGTTAGGTTTAGGGTGAGGGTTAGGATTAGGTTTAGGGATGGTGAAAGCATTAGGGTTAGGGTTAGGGTTAGAGTTAGGGTTTGTGTTAGGGTTAGAGTTAAGGAATGTGTTAGGGTTAGATTTACTGTTAGGGTTAGGATTGGTGTAAGCATTAGGTTTAGGGTTAGGCTTAGGGTTTTTGTTAGGGTTAGGGTTAATCTTAGGGTAAGAGAATATTAAGGTTATGTTTAGGCTTTGTGTTAGCATTTGGGTTAGAGTTTGGCTTAGGGTTCAAGGTAGGGTTAGGGTTAGGGTTAGGGTTTGTTTTAGGCTTAGGGTTAGGTTTTGTTTTATAATTGATGTTAGGTTTAAGGTTAGGGTTAGTGTTATGGTTAGGGTTAGGGTTAGGTTTAGGGGTGGTGTATGCAATAGTTTTATGGTTAGGGTAGGGTTTGTGTTAGGGTTAGGGTAAGGGTTCATGTAAGCTTTAGGTTTAGGTTTAGGGTTAGGGTTCTTGTTAGTTAGGGTTAGCGTTAGGGTTAGGGTTAGAGATTTAGGATTAGGGTTAGGCCTGGTATAAGCATTAGGGTTAGGCTTAACATAGGAGAGTGTTAGGGTTAGGGTTAGACTTGGTGTAAGGTTCGTGTTTCGGTTAGGCTTGATGTACGCCTAAGGTAGTTTTAGGGTCAATGTTTCTGTTAGGGTTAGGGTTAGAGTTAGGGTTAGGGTAAGGATGAGGGTTAGGATTAGGGTTAGGGTTGGTGTCAGCATTATATTTAGTGTTAGGGTTAGGGTTTGTGTTAGGATTAGGGATAGGGTTAGGTTTAGGGTTTGGGTTTGTGTTAGGGTTAAGGTTAGAGTTAGGGTTATGGTTAGTGTTGGTGTAAGCATTAGCTTTAGGGTTAGGATTTGTGTTACGATTAGGGTTAGGCATAGTGTTAGAGAGTGTTAGGGTTAAGGTTAGGCTTGGTGTAAGCATTTGGGTCAGTTTGGTTTATGGTTCCATGTAGGCTTAGGGTTATTGTTAGGGTTAGGGTCAGGGTTAGGGTTGGCGTAAGCATTAGTGTTAGGGTTAGTGCTAGGGTTAGGGTTAGGGTTTGTGTTAGTGTTAAGGTTTGTGTTAGGGTTAGTGTTAGGGTTTGTGTTAGGGTTAGGTTTAGAGTTAGGGTTAGGGTTTGTGTAATCCTTTGGATTACGGTTGAAGTTAGGGTTCCAGGTAGTTTTAGGGTTAATGTTAGGGTTAGGAATAATGTTAGGGTTTGTGTTAGGGTTAGGGTTAGGGATAGGGTTAGGTTTGGTGTAAGCATTAGTGTTAGGTGTAGGGTTTGTGTTAGGGTTAGGGTTAGTGTTAGGGTTAGGGTTGGCGTAAGCATTAGTGTTAGGGTTTGGGTAAGGGTGAGGTTTCGGGTTAGGGCTTAGGGTTGGTGTAAGCATTAGTGTTATGGTTAGGTTTGTGGTAAGGTTAGGGTTTGTGCTAGGGTTAGGAATAGGGTTAGGGTTAGGTTTAGAGAATGTTAGGGTAGGGTTAGTGTTGGGGTAAGTAATTGGGTTACAGTTGGGGTTAGGATTTGTGTTAGGGTGTGTGTTAGGGTTAGGGTTAGATTTACATTTAGGGTTATGGTTAGAGAGTGTTAGGGTTAGGGTTAGGGTTGGTGTAAGCCTTTGGGTTACTGTTGGTTAGGGTTCCAGGTAGGCTTAGGGTTAGGGTTAGGGTTAGGGTTAGGGTTAGGGTTAGGGTTAGGCTTGGTTTAGAGTGAGTGTGAGAATTAGAGTTAGCGTTAGTGCTGGTGTAAGCATTAGAGTTAGGGTTAAGGTTAGTGTTAGGGTTTGTGTTAGGGTTAGTGTTAGGCTTAGGGTTTGTGTTAGGGTTAGGGTTATTGTTGGTGTAAGCATTAAGGTTAGGGTTAGGCTTAGGGTTTGTGTTAGGGTTACTATTAAGGTTATGTTTAGGGTGAGGGTTAAGGTTAGGTTTAGGGATGGTGTAAGCATTAGGGTTAGGGTTAGTGTTAGAGTTAGGGTTTGCATTAGGGTTAGAGTTAAGGTTTGTGTTAGGCTTAGGGTTAGATTTACGGTTAGGGTTAGGATTGGTGTAAGCATTAGGTTTAGGGTTAGTGTTAATGTTAGTGTTATGGTTAGGGTTAGGGTTAGGGTTAGGTTTAGGGGTGGTGTATGCAATAGGTTTATGGTTAGGGTAGGGTTTGTGTTAGGGTTAGGGTAAGGGTTCATGTAAGCTTTAGGTTTAGGTTTAGGGTTAGGGTTCTTGTTAGTTAGGGTTAGCGTTAGGGTTAGGGTTAGAGATTTAGGATTAGGGTTAGGCCTGGTATAAGCATTAGGGTAGGCTTAACATAGGAGAGTGTTAGGGTTAGGGTTAGACTTGGTGTAAGGTTCGTGTTTCGGTTAGGCTTGATGTACGCCTAAGGTAGTTTTAGGGTCAATGTTTCTGTTAGGGTTAGGGTTAGAGTTAGGGTTAGGGTAAGGATGAGGGTTAGGATTAGGGTTAGGGTTGGTGTCAGCATTATATTTAGTGTTAGGGTTAGGGTTTGTGTTAGGATTAGGGATAGGGTTAGGTTTAGGGTTTGGGTTTGTGTTAGGGTTAAGGTTAGAGTTAGGGTTATGGTTAGTGTTGGTGTAAGCATTAGCTTAGGGTTAGGATTTGTGTTACGATTAGGGTTAGGCTTAGTGTTAGAGAGTGTTAGGGTTAGGGTTAGGCTTGGTGTAAGCATTTGGGTCACTTTGGTTTATGGTTCCATGTAGGCTTAGGGTTATTGTTAGGGTTAGGGTCAGGGTTAGGGTTGGCGTAAGCATTAGTGTTAGGGTTAGTGCTAGGGTTAGGGTTAGGGTTTGTGTTAGTGTTAAGGTTTGTGTTAGGGTTAGTGTTAGGGTTAGGTTTAGAGTTAGGGTTAGGGTTTGTGTAATCCTTTGGATTACGGTTGAAGTTAGGGTTCCAGGTAGTTTTAGGGTTAATGTTAGGGTTAGGAATAATGTTAGGGTTTGTGTTAGGGTTAGGGTTAGGGATAGGGTTAGGTTTGGTGTAAGCATTAGTGTTAGGTGTAGGGTTTGTGTTAGGGTTAGGGTTAGTGTTAGGGTTAGGGTTGGCGTAAGCGTTAGTGTTAGGGTTTGGGTAAGGGTGAGGTTTCGGGTTAGGGCTTAGGGTTGGTGTAAGCATTAGTGTTATGGTTAGGTTTGTGGTAAGGTTAGGGTTTGTGCTAGGGTTAGGAATAGGGTTAGGGTTAGGTTTTGAGAATGTTAGGGTAGGGTTAGTGTTGGGGTAAGTAATTGGGTTACAGTTGGGGTTAGGATTTGTGTTAGGGTGTGTGTTAGGGTTAGGGTTAGGTTTACAGTTAGGGTTATGGTTAGAGAGTGTTAGGGTTAGAGTTAGTGTTGGTGTAAGCATCTGGTTTACGGTTAGGGTTAGGGTTCCTGGTAGGTTTAGAGTTAACGTTAGGGTTATGGTTAGGGTTAGGTTTAGGGTTTGTGTTAGGGTTAGGGTTTGTGTAAGGGTTAGTGTTAGGGTTTGTGTTAGGGTTAGGTTTAGAGTTAGGGTTAGGGTTGCTGTAATCCTTTGGATTACGGTTGGAGTAAGGGTTCCAGGTAGTTTTAGGGTTAATGTTAGGGTTACGAATAATGTTAGGGTTTGTGTTAGGGTTAGGGTTAGAGTTAGAGTTAGGGTTAGGGTTGGTGTTAGTATTAGCTGTAGTGTTAGGTTTTGTGTTAGGGCCAGGGTTAGGCTTTGTGTTAGAGAATGTTAGGTTTGGGTTAGGCTTGGTGTAAGCATTTGAGTTACAGTTTGGGTTAGGGTTCCTGGTAGGCTTATTGTTAGGGTTCGGCTTAGTGTTAGGGTTGGCGTAAGCATTAGTGTTAGGGTGAGGGTTAGGCTTAGGGTTAGGGTGAGGGTTAGGGTTAGGGATAGGGTTGGTGTAACCTTAGTGTTATGGTTAGGTTTAGGGTTATTGTTAGGTTTAGGGATAGGGTTAGGGTTAGGGTTAGGGTTTTTGTTTGGGGTAGGGTAAGGCTTAGGTTTAGAGAGTGTTAGGCTTAGGATTAGGCATGGTGGAAGCATTTGGGTTAATGTTGGGGTTACAGTTCCATTTAGGCTTAGGGTTAGGGTTAGGGTTTGTGTTAGGGTTACGGTTAGGCTGAGGTTTAGGGTTTTTGTTAGGGTTAATGTTAGGGTTAGGGTTGGTGTAAGCATTAGGTTTAGGGTTACGCTTAGGGTTTGTGTTAGGGTTAGTGTAAGGATTAGGGTTAGCGTTAGGGTTGGTGTAAGCATTAGGTTTAGGGTTAGGGTAAGGGTTTGTATTAGGGTTAGCTTTGTCCTTAGAGTTACAGAGTGTTGGGTTTAGGGTTAGGGTTAGGGTTGTGTAAGCATTTGGGTTACGGTTTGGTTAGGGTTGCAGGTAGGCTTAGGGTTAGGGTTAGGATTAGGGTTTGGGTTTGGGTTTGTGTTATTGTTAGGGTTTGGGTTAGGGTTGGTGTAAGCATTAGGTTTAGCGTTAGGTTTAAGATTTTGTGTTAGGGTTAGTGTTAGGGTTAGGATTAGGGTTAGGGTTAGTGTAAGCATTAGGGTTAGGGTTAGTGTTAGTGTTAGTGTTAGGCTTAGGGTTAGGATTAGGGTGAGGGTTTGGGTAGGTTTAGTGTAAGCATTAGGGTTAGGGTTTCTGTTAGGTTTAGGCTTAGGGTTAGGTTTTGTGTTAGCGTTAGGGTTAGGGTGGGTGTAAGCATTAGGTTTAGGTTTATGGTTTTGGTTTATGCTAGGGGTAGGGTTAGTTTTAGGGTTAGCGAATGTTAAGGTTAGGGTTAGGCTTGGTGTAAGCATTTGGATTACGGTTTGGTTTAGGGTTCCAGGTAGGCTTAGGGTAAGGGTTAGTGTTAGGGTGAGGGTCTGAGGGTTAGGGTTAGGGTTTCCTTTAGGGTTGGAGTTAGATTTAGCGTTAGGGTAAGCGTTAGGGTTAGGGTGAGGGTTAGGGTTAGGGTTAGGGTTGGTGTAAGCAATAGGTTTAGGGTTAGGCTTAGGGTTTGTGTTAGTGTTAGGGTTAGTGTTAGGGTTGGTGTAAGCATTAGATTTAGGATTAGGGTTAGCGTTTGTCAAAGGGTTAGGGTTAGGCTTAGACTTAGAGAGTGTTGGGGTTAGGGTTAGGCTTGGTGTATGCATTAGGGTTGGGGTTAGTGTTAGAGAAGTTTTGTGTTAGGGTTAATGTGTTAATGTTAATGTTGTGGTTAGGGTTAGGGTTCGGGTTAGGGTTCGGGTAAGGGTGATGGTTAGGGTTATGGTTAGGGTGGTGTATGAATTAGGTTTAGGGTTTGGGTTAGGTTTTGTGTTAGGGTTAGGGTTCGGGATATGGTTAGGGTTAGGGTTAGTGTTTGTGTTAGTGATAGGGTTATAGTTAGGATTAGGGTTAGGTTTCTTGAAAGCATTACGTTTAGGGTTAGGATTAGTGTTTGTGTTAGGGTTAGGGTTAGGCTTGGGGTTAGAGAGTATTAGGGTTTCAGATAGGCTTGATGTAAGCATTTGGGTTTCAGATTCGGTTAGGGTTCCAAGTAGGATTAGGGTTTATGTTAGGTTTAGGGTTAGGCTTACCTTTTGTGTGAGGGTTACGGTTAGAGTTAGGGTTAGGTTGAGGGTTGTTGTAAGCATTAAGTTTAGGGTTAGCGTTAGGGTTTGTGTTAGCGTTAGGGTTAGGCTTAGAGTTAGAGAGTGTTAGGGTTAGGGTTAGGGTTGGTGTAAGCCTTTGGGTTACAGTTGGGTTAGGGTTCCAGGTAGGCTTAGGGTTAGGGTTAGGGTTAGGCTTTGTTTAGGGTTAGGGTGAGGGTTAGGGTTAGGGTTATTGTTGGTGTAAGCATTAAGGTTAGGGTTAGGTTAGGGTTTGTGTTAGCGTTAGTGTTAGGCATTAGGGTTAGGTTTAGGGTGAGGGTTAGGGTTAGGGTTAGGGTTTGTGTTAGGGTTTGAGTTAAGGTTTGTGTTAGGGTTATGGTTAGATTTATGGTTAGGGTTAGGGATTGGTGTAAGCATTAGGTTTAGGGTTAGGCTTAGGGTTTTTTTTTAGGATTAGGGTTAAACTTAGGGTTAGAGAATGTTAGGGTTAAGTTTAGGCCTTGTGTAAGCATTTGGGGTACAGTTTTGCTTAGGGTTCAAGGCAAGGTTAGGGTTAGGGTTAGGGTTATTACTAGGTTTTGTGTTAGGGTTAGTGTTAGGTTTGGTTTTATAATTGTCATTAGGGTTAAGGTTAGGGTTAGTGTTATGGTTAGGGTTAGGGTTAGGGTTTTTGTAAGCAATAGGTTTATGGTTAGGGTAGAGTTTGTGTTAGGGTTAGGGTTAGGGTTAGGGTTGGTGTAAGCATTAGGTTTAGGGTTAGGGTTAGGTTTTGTGTTAGATTAGGGTTAGCGTTAGGGTTAGGGTTAGAGATTTAGGATTAGGATTAGGCCTGGTATAAGCATTAGGCTTAGAGTTAAGGTTAGAGAGTGTTAGTGTTAGGGTTAGACTTGGTGTAAGTTTTAGTGTTTGGGTTAGGCTTGGTGTAAGGCTTAGGTTTAGTTTATGGTTAATGTTTGTGTTAGGGTTCGTGTTAGGGTTAGTGTTAGTTTTAGAGTTAGGGTTAGGGTAAGGATGAGGGTTAGGATTAGGGTTAGGGTTGGTGTCAGCATTAGATTTAGTGTTAGTGTTAGGGTTTGTGTTAGGATTAGGGATAGGGTTAGGTTTAGGGTTGGGGTTTGTGTTAGAGTTAGGGTTAGAGTTAGGGTTATGGTTAGTGTTGGTGTAAGCATTAGCTTTAGGGTTAGGGTTTGTGTTATGGTTAGGGTTAGGTTTAGGGTTAGAGAGTGTTAGGGTTAGGGTTAGGCTTGGTGTAAGCATTTGGGTCAGTTTGGTTTATGGTTCCATGTAGACCTAGGGTTAGGGTTAGGGTTAGGGTGAGGGTTAAGGTCGGCCTAAGCATTAGTGTTAGGGTTTGGGTTAGGGTGCGGTTTCGGGTTAGAGATAGGGTTGGTGTAAGCATTAGTGTTATGGTTAGGTTTGTGGTAAAGTTAGGGTTTGTGTTAGGGTTAGGAATAGGGTTAGGGTTAGGTTTAGAGAATGTTAGGGTAGGGTTAGTGTTGGGGTAAGTAATTGGGTTACAGTTGGGGTTAGGATTTGTGTTAGGGTTTGTGTTAGGGTTAGGGTTAGGTTTAGGGTTAGGTTTATGGTTAGAGAGTGTTAGGGTTAGAGTTAGTGTTGGTGTAAGCATCTGGTTTACAGTTAGGTTTAGGGTTCCTGGTAGGTTTAGAGTTAATGTTAGGATCAGGGTTAGGGTTAGGGTTTGTGTTAGGGTTTGTGTTAGGGTTAGGGTTAGGGTTTGTGTTAGGGTTAGGGTTAGAAGTAGGGTTAGGGTTGGTGTAATCCTTTGGGTTACGGTTGGGGTTAGGGTTCCAGGTAGTTTTAGGGTTAATGTTAGGGTTAGGAATTATTTTAGGGTTTGTGTTAGGGTTAGGGTTAGGGATAGGGTTAAGTTTGGTGTAAGCATTAGTGTTAGGTGTAGGGTTTGTGTTAGGGTTAGGGTTAGTGTTTGTGTTAGGGTTAGGGTTATAGTTAGAGTTAGGGTTAGGGTTGGTGTTAGTATTAGCTGTAGTGTAAGGTTTTGTGTTAGGGCCAGGGTTAGGCTTAGGGTTAGAGAGTGTTAGGTTTGGGTTAGGCTTGGTGTAAGCATTTGAGTTACAGTTTGGGTTAGGGTTCCTGGTAGGCTTATTTGTTAGGGTTCGGCTTAGTGTTAGGGTTGGCGTAAGCATTAGTGTTAGGGTGAGGGTTAGGCTTAGGGTTAGTGTGAGGGTTAGGGTTAGGGATAGGGTTGGTGTAACCTTAGTGTTATGGTTAGGTTTAGGGTTATTGTTAGGTATAGGGATAGGGTTAGGGTTAGTGTTAGGGTTTTTGTTTGGGGTAGGGTAAGGCTTAGGTTTAGAGAGTGTTAGGCTTAGGATTAGGCATGGTTTAAGCATTTGGGTTAATGTTGGGGTTACAGTTCCAGTTAGGCTTAGGGTTAGGGTTAGGGTTAGGGTTAGGGTTTGTGTTAGGTTTAGGCTTAGACGTAGGGTTAGAGAGTGTTAAGGTTAGGGTTTGGCTAGGAGTAAGCATTTGGGTTACAGTTGTGTTTAGGGTTCCAGATAGGCTTAGGGTTAGGGTTAACGTTAGGCTGAGCTTTAGGCTTTTTGTTAGGGTTAATGTTTGGGTTAGGGTTGGTGTAAGCATTAGGGTTAGGGTTAGTTTTAGGGTTTGTGTTAGGGTTAGTGTAAGGGTTAGGGTTAGCATTAGGGCTGGTGTAAGCATTAGGTTTAGGGTTAGGCTTAGGGTTTGTATTAGGGTTAGCTTTATCTTTAGAGTTACAAAGTGTTAGGGTAAGGGTTAGGGTTAGGGTTGTGTAAGCATTTGGGTTACGGTTTTGTTAGGCTTCCAGGTAGGCCTAGGGTTAGGGTTAGGGTTAGGGTTAGGGTTAGGGTTTGCGTTTGTGTTATTGTTAGGGTGAGGGTCAGGGTTGGTTTAAGCATTAGGTTTATGGTTAGGTTTAAGATTTTGTGTTAGGGTTAGTGTTAGGGTTAGGCTTAGGGTTAGGTATATGGTGAGGGTTTGGGTTAGGGTTAGTGTAAGCATTAGGGTTAGGGTAGGGTTTCTGTTATGTTTAGGCTTAGGGTTAGGTTTTGTGTTAGGGTTAGGGTTAGGGTTGGTGTAAGCATTAGGTTTAGGTTTATGGTTTTGGTTTATGCTAGGGATAGGGTTAGTTTTAGGGTTAGAGAATGTTAAGGTTAGGGTTAGGCTTGGTGTAAGCATTTGGGTAAGCGTTAGGATTAGGGTGAGGGTTTGGGTTAGGGTTAGGGTTGGTGTAAGTAATAGGTTTAGGGTTAGGATTAGGGTTTGTGTTAGTGTTAGGGTTAGGGTTAGCGTTGGTGTAAGCATTAGATTTAGGGTTAGGGTTAGGGTTTGTCTTAGGGTTAGGGTTAGGCTTAGAGTTAGAGAGTGTTGGGGTTAGGGTTAGGCTTGGTGTAAGCATTAGGGTTGGGGTTAGTGTTAGAGAAGTTTAGTGTTAGGGTTAGTGTTAGTGTTATGGTTAGGGTTAGGGTTCGGGTTAGGATTCTGGGTAGGGTGATGGTTAGGGTTATGATTAGGGTGGTGTATGCATTCGGTTTAGGGTTTGGGTTAGGTTTTGTGTTAGGGTTAGGGTTAGGGATATGGTTAGGTTTAGGGTTAGTGTTTGTGTTAGTGATAGGGTTATAGTTAGGATTAGGGTAGGTTTGTTGTAAGCATTACGTTTAGTGTTAGGATTAGTGTTTGTGTTAGGGTTAGGGTTTTGCTTGGGGTTAGAGAGTATTAGGGTTGGAGATAGGTTTGGTGTAAGCATTTGGGTTTCAGATTCGGTTAGGGTTCCAGGTAGGTTTAGGGTTTATGTTAGGTTTAGGGTTAGGCTTACGGTTTGTGTGAGGGTTATGGTTAGATTTAATGTTAGGTTTAGGGGTTTTGTAAGCAATAGGTTTATGGTTAGGGTAGGGTTTGTGTTAGGGTTAGGGTTAGGCTTAGAGTTAGAGAGTGTTAGGGTTAGGGTTAGGGTTGGTGTAAGCCTTCGGGTTACGGTTGGGTTTGGGTTCCAGGTAGGCTTTGGGTTAGGGTTAGGGTGAGGGTTAGGGTAAGGGTTATTGTTGTTGTAAGCATTAAGGTTAGGGTTAGGGTTAGGGTTTGTGTTAGGGTTAGTGTTAGGCATTAGGGTTAGGTTTAGTGTTAGGGTTGGTGTCAGCATTAGATTTAGTGTTAGGGTTAGGGTTTGTGTTAGGATTAGGGATAGGGTTAAGTTTAAGGTTGGGGTTTGTGTTAGGGTTAGGATTAGAGTTAGGGTTATGGTTAGTGTTGTTGTAAGCATTAGCTTTAGGGTTAGGGTTTGTGTTATGGTTAGGGTTAGGTTTAGGGTTAGAGACTGTTAGGGTTAGGGTTAGGCTTGGTGTAAGCATTTGGGTCAGTTTGGTTTATGGTTCCATGTAGGGTTAGGGTTAGGGTTAGGGTGAAGGTGAGGGTAAGGGTCGGCCTAAGCATTAGTGTTAGGGTTTGGGTTAGGGTGAGGTTTCGGGTTAGGGATAGGGTTGGTGTAAGCATTAGTGTTATGGTTAGGTTTGTGGTAAGGTTAGGGTTTGTGTTAGGGTTAGGAATAGGGTTAGGGTTAGGGTAAGGTTTAGAGAATGTTAGGGTAGGTTTAGTGTTGGGGTAAGTAATTGGGTTACAGTTGGGTTAGGATTTGTGTTAGGGTTAGGGTTAGCGTTAGGTTTAGGGTTAGGGTTATCGTTAGAGAGTGTTAGGATTAGAGTTAGTGTTGGTGTAAGCATCTGGTTTACAGTTAGGGTTAGGGTTCCTGGTAGGTTTAGAGTTAATGTTAGGATCAGGGTTAGGGTTAGGAATTATTTTAGGGTTTGTGTTAGGGTTAGGGTTAGGGTTTGTGTTAGGGTTAGGGTTAGAAGTACGGTTAGGGTTGGTGTAATCCTTTGGGTTACGGTTGGGGTTAGGGTTCCAGGTAGTTTTAGGGTTAATGTTAGGATTAGGAATTATTTTAGGGTTTGTGTTAGGGTTAGGGTTAGGGATAGGGTTTGGTTTGGTGTAAGCATTAGTGTTAGGTGTAGGGTTTGTGTTAGGGTTAGGGTTAGTGTTTGTGTTAGGGATAGGGTTATAGTTAGGATTAGGGTAGGTTTGTTGTAAGCATTACGTTTAGTGTTAGGATTAGTGTTTTTGTTAGGGTTAGTGTTAGGCTTGGAGTTAGAGAGTATTAGGGTTGGAGATAGGCTTGGTGTAAGCATTTGGGTTTCAGATTCGGTTAGGGTTCCAGGTAGGTTTAGGGTTTATGTTAGGTTTAGGGTTAGGCTTACGGCTTGTGTGAGGGTTAGGGTTAGATTTAAGGTTAGGTTTAGGACTGGTGTAAGCATTAAGTTTAGTGTTAGCGTTAGGGTTTGTGTTAGGGTTAAGGTTAGGCTTAGAGTTAGAGAGTGTTAGGGTTAGGGTTAGGGTTGGTGTAAGCCTTTGGGTTACGGTTGGGTTAGGGTTCCAGGTAGGCTTTGGGTTAGGGTTAGGGTTAGGGTTAGGCTTTGTTTAGGGTTTGGGTGAGGGTTAGGGTTATGCTTATTGTTGTTGTAAGCATTATGGTTAGGGTTAGGGTTAGGGTTTGTGTTAGGGTTAGTGTTAGGCATTAGGGTTAGGTTTACGGTGAGGGTTAGGGTTAGGGTTAGGGTTTGTGTTAGGGTTTGAATTAAGGTTTGTGTTAGGGTTAGGGTTAGATTTATGGTTAGGGTTAGGATTGTTGTAAGCATTAGGTTTAGGGTTAGGCTTAGGGTTTTTTTGGGGGTTAGGGTTAATCTTAGGGTTAGAGAATCTTAGGGTTAAGTTTAGGCCTTGTGTAAGCGTTTGAGGTACAGTTTGGCTCTGGGTTCAAGGTAAGTTTAAGGTTAGGGTTAGGGTTTTTGTTAGGTTTTGTGTTAGGGTTAGTGTTAGGTTTTGTTTTATAATTGTTGTTAGGGTTAAGGTTAGGGTTAGTGTTATGGTTAGGGTTAGGGTTAGGGTTTTTGTAAGCAATAGGTTTATGGTTAGGGTAGGGTTTGTGTTAGGGTTAGGGTTAGGGTTGGTGTAAGCATTAGGTTTACGGTTAGGGTTAGGGTTTGTGTTAGCGTTAGGGTTAGGCTTAGAGTTAGAGAGTGTTAGGGTTAGGGTTAGGGTTGGTGTAAGCCTTTGGGTTACGGTTGGGTTAGGATTCCAGGTAGGCTTAGGGTTAGGGTTAGGGTTAGGCTTGGTTTAGGGTGAGAGTGATGGTTATAGTTAGCGTTAGTGTTGGTGTAAGCATTAGAGTTAGGGTTAGGTTTAAGGTTAGTATTAGGGTTTGTGTTAGGGTTAGTGTTAGGCTTAGGGTTTGTGTTAGGGTTAGGGTTATTGTTGGTGTAAGCATTAAGGTTAGGGTTTGGCTTAGTGTTTGTCTTAGGGTTACTATTAGGGTTAGGTTTAGGGTGAGGGTTTGGGTTAGGTTTAGGGATGGTGTTAGCATTAGGGTTAGGGTTAGTGTTAGAGTTAGGGTTTGCATTAGGGTTAGAGTTAAGGTTTGTGTTAGACTTAGGGTTAGATTTACGGTTAGGGTTAGGATTGGTGTAAGCATTAGGTTTAGGGTTAGGGTTAGTGTTTTTTTTTTTTAATTTTATTTTAAATTCATTAATTACATTGTATTATGTGACACAATTTCATAGGTACTGGGATTCTCCCCACCCCTCCCCAAACCCTCCCACCATGGTGGATTCCTCCACCTTGTTGCATAACCACAGTTCAAGTTCAGTTGAGATTCCCCCATTGCAAGCATATACCAAACATAGAGTCCAGCATCTTATTGTCCAGTCAAGTTCAACGGCTTCTTAGGTGTACACTCTCTGGTCTGAAGACAGAGCCAGCAGATTATCATCCCGATCAATTAAAAGCTCCAACATACCATCAGCAAAAATTTACATCACCATGGAATTAATTGACATAGTAATGAGTAACCAATATGTTAAAAGTAAATGCGAGTTCCCAGCCACCTTCTGTGACCACCTCATTGACATTTCAATTTTAGTTTATACACAACCTATAACATTCAAAACATAACATGTTATACATAAGATCATATCATCTTAAATTAAGGCAAACATGTGGTATTTAACCTTTTGGGATTGGCTCATTTCCCTTAGCATTATGGTTTCCAGTTTGGCCCATTTGGCCACAAAGAACTGCATTTTGTTTTTTTTAATAGCTGAGTAGTATTCCATGGAGTAGATGAACCATAGCTTTCTTATCCAATCCTCTGTTGATGGGCATTTTGGCTGCTTCCATGTTTTTGCAATTACTGATTGTGCTGCTATGAACATAGGAGTGCATGTTGGTTTCTCATAAGACAAGTGTTCTGGATATATTCCTAGGAGTGCTATTGCCGGGTCATACGGTATGTTGTATTTGAGTTGTTTGAATGTTCTCCATACTGATTTCCATAGAGGCTGTACCAGCCTGCAGCCCCACCAGCAGTGGAGTAGGGTTCCCTTTTCCCCACAACCTCGCCAACAAGTGTTGTTGGTGCTTTTATTCATGTGGGCCAGTCTTACTGGTGTTAGGTGGTACCTCATTGATGTTTTAATTTGGATTTTCTTATTGCCAGGGAACTTGAGCATTTTTCATATGTTTATTTGCCATTTAGGATTGTTCCTTTGTGAAGTGTTTGCCCATTTCCCGTGCGGTTAGGGTTAGTTTTAGTGTTATGGTTAGGGTTAGGGTTAGGTTTAGGGGTGGTGTATGCAATAGGTTTATGGTTAGGGTAGGGTTTGTGTTAGGGTTAGGGTTAGGGTTGATGTAAGCTTTACGTTTAGGTTTAGGGTTAGGGTTCTTGTTACATTAGGGTTAGCGTTAGGGTTAGGGTTAGAGATTTAGGATTAGCGTTAGGCCTGGTATAAGCATTAGGGTTAGGCTTAACATAGGAGAGTGTTAGGGTTAGGGTTAGACTTGGTGTAAGGTTTGTGTTTCGGTTAGGCTTGATGCAAGCCTTAGATAGTTTTAGGGTTAATGTTTCTGTTAGGGTTAGGGTTAGAGTTAGGGTTAGGGTAAGGATGAGGGTTAGGATTAGGGTTAGGGTTGGTGTCAGCATTAGCTTTAGTGTTAGGGTTAGGGTTTGTGTTAGGATTACGGATAGGGTTAGGTTTAGGGTTGGGGTTTGTGTTAGGGTTAAGGTTAGAGTTAGGCTTATGGTTAGTGTTGGTGTAAGCATTAGCTTTAGGGTTAGGGTTTGTGTTATGATTAGGGTTAGGCTTAGTGTTAGAGAGTGTTAGGGTTAGGGTTAGGCTTGGTGTAAGCATTTGGGTCAGTTTGGTTTATGGTTCCATGTAGGGTTAGGGTTAGGGTTAGGGTTAGGGTGAGGGTTAAGGTTGGCGTAAGCATTAGTGTTAGGGTTAGTGTTAGGGTTAGGGTTAGTTAGTGTTACGGCTTGTGTTAGGGTTAGTGTTAGGCTTTGTGTTAGGGTTAGGTTTAGAGAATGTTAGGGTTGGTGTAATCCTTTGGATTACGGTTGGAGTTAGGGTTCCAGGTAGTTTTAGGGTTAATGTTAGGGTTACGAATAATGTTAGAGTTTGTGTTAGGGTTAGGGTTAGGGATAGGGTTAGGTTTGGTGTAAGCATTAGTGTTAGGTGTAGGGTTTGTGTTAGGGTTAGGGTTAGTGTTAGGGTTATGGTTAGGGTTCGCTTTAGGGTTCGGGTAAGGGTGATGGTTAGGGTTATATTTAGGGTGGTGTATGCATTCGGTTTAGGGTTAGGGTTAGGTTTTGTGTTAGGGTTAGGGTTCGGGATATGGTTAGGGTTAGGGTTAGTATTTGTGTTAGGGATAGGGTTATAGTTAGGCTTAGGGTTAGATTTGTTGTAAGCATTACGTTTATTGTTAGGATTAGTGTTTGTGTTAGGGTTAGGGTTAGGCTTGGGGTTAGAGAGTATTAGGGTTGGAGATAGGTTGGTGTAAGCATTTGGGTTACGGATTCGGTTAGGATACCAGGTAGGTTTAGGGTTTATGTTAGGTTTAGCGTTAGGCTTACGGTTTGTGTGAGGGTTAGCGTTAGAGTTAGGGTTTGGTTTAGGGTTTGTGTTAGCGTTAGGTTTAGGGTTAGGGTTAGGGTTTGTGTTAGCTTTAGGGTTAGGCTTAGAGTTAGAGAGTGTTAGGGTTAGGGTTAGGGCTTGGTGTAAGCCTTTGGGTTACGGTTGGGTTAGGGTTCCAGGTAGACTTAGGGTTAGGGTTAGGGTTAGGGTTAGCGTTAGTGTTAGTTTAAGGTGTGGGTTAGGGTTAGGGTTAGCGTTAGTGTTGGTGTAAGCATTAGATTTAGGGTTAAGGTTAGTGTTACGGTTTGTGTTAGGGTTAGTGTTAGGTTTAAGGTTTGTGTTAGGGTTAGGGTTATTGTTGGTGTAAGCGTTAAGGTTAGGGTTAAGCTTAGTGTTTGTGTTAGGGTTACTATTAGGGTTAGGTTTAGGGTGAGGGTTAGGGTTAGGTTTAGGGATGGTGTAAGCATTAGGGTTAGGGTTAGTGTTAGAGTTAGGGTTTGTGTTAGGGTTTCAGTTAAGGTTTGTGTTAGGGTTAGGCTTAGATTTACGGTTAGTGTTAGGATTGGTGTACGCATTAGTTTTAGGGTTAGGCTTAGGGTTTTTGTTATGGTTAGGGTTAATCTTAGGGTTAGCGAATGTTAGGGTTTAGTTTAGGCTTTGTGTTAGCATTTGAGTTAGAGTTTGGCTTAGGGAACAAGGTAGGGTTAGGGTTAGGGTTAGGGTTGTTTTAGGCTTAGGGTTAGGTTTTATTTTATAATTGATGTTAGGGTTAAGGTTAGGGTTAGTGTTATGGTTAGCGTCAGGGTTAGGTTTAGGGGTGGTGTATGCAATAGGTTTATGGTTAGGGTTAGGGTTTGTGTTAGGGTTAGGGTTAGGGTTGGTGTAATCAATAGGTTTAAGTTTAGGGTTAGGGTTTGTGTTAGATTAGGGTTAGCGTTAGGGTTAGGTTTAGAGATTTACGATTAGGGTTAGGCCTGGTATAAGCATTAGGGTTAGGCTTAAGATTAGAGAGTGTTAGGGTTAGGGTTAGACTTGGTGTAAGTTTAGTGTTTGGGTTAGGCTTGGTGTAAGCTTTAGTTAGTTTTAGGGTTAATGTTTCTGTTAGGGTTAGGGTTAGTGCTAGGGTTAGAGTTAGGGTTAGGATAAGGATGAGGGTTAGGATTAGGGTTAGGGTTGGTGTCAGCATTAACTTTAGTGTTAGGGTTAGGGTTTGTGTTAGGATTAGGGATAGGGTTAGGTTTAGGGTTGGGGTTTGTGTTAGGGTTAGGGTTAGAGTTAGGGTTATGGTTAGTGTTGGTGTAAGCATTAGCTTTAGGGTTAGGGTTTGTGTTATGGTTAGGGTTAGGCTTAGTGTTAGAGAGTGTTAGGGTTAGGGTTAGGCTTGGTGTAAGCATTTGGGTCAGTTTGGTTTATGGTTCCATGTAGGGTTAGGGTTAGGGTTAGGGTTAGGGTTAGGGTTAGGGTTGGCGTAAGCATTAGTGTTATGGTTATGGTTAGGGTGAGGTTTCGGGTTAGGGCTTAGGGTTGGTGTAAGCATTAGTGTTATGGTTAGGTTTGTGGTAAGGTTAGGGTTTGTGCTAGGGTTAGGAATAGGGTTAGGGTTAGGTTTAGAGAATGTTAGGGTAGGGTTAGTGTTGGGGTAAGTAATTGGGTTACAGTTGGGGTTAGGGTTTTTGTTAGGGTTTGTGTTAGGGTTAGGGTTAGGTTTAGGGTTAGGGTTATTGTTAGAGAGTGTTAGGGTTAGAGTTAGTGTTGGTGTAAGCATCTGGTTTATGGTTAGGGTTAGGGTTCCTGGTAGGTTTAGAGTTAACGTTAGGGTTATGGTTAGGGTTAGGTTTCGGATTTGTGTTAGGGTTAGGGTTTGTGTTAGGGTTAGTGTTAGGGTTTGTGTTAGGGTTAGGTTTAGAGTTAGAGTTAGGGTTAGGGTTGGTGTTAGTATTAGGTGTAGTGTTAGGTTTTGTGTTAGGGCCAGGGTTAGGCTTACGGTTAGAGAATGTTAGGTTTGGGTTAGGCTTGGTGTAAGCATTTGAGTTACAGTTTAGGTTAGGGTTCCTGGTAGGTTTATTGTTAGGGTTCGGCTTAGTGTTAGGGTTGGCGTAAGCATTAGTGTTAGGGTGAGGGTTAGGCTTAGGGTTAGGGTTAGGTTTAGGTTTAGGGATAGGGTTGGTATAAGCTTAGTGTTATGGTTAGGTTTAGGGTTATTGTTAGGTTTAGGGATAGGGTTAGGGTTAGGGTTAGGGTTAGGGTTAGGGTTAGGGTTTTTGTTTGGTTTAGGGTAAGGCTTAGGTTTAGAGAGTGTTATGCTTAGGATTAGGCATGGTGGAAGCATTTGGGATACAGTTTGGCTTAGGGTTTAAGGTAAGGTTAGGGTTAGGGTTAGGGTTTTTGCTAGGTTTTGTGTTAGGGTTAGTGTTAGGTTTGGTTTTATAATTGTTGTTAGGGTTAAGGTTAGGGTTAGTGTTATGGTTAGGGGTAGGGTTAGGGTTTTTGTAAGCAATAGGTTTATGGTTAGGGTAGGATTTGTGTTAAGGTTAGGGTTAGGGTTAGGGTTGGTGTAAGCATTAGGTTTAGGGTTAGGGTTAGGGTTGTGTTAGGGTTAAGGTTAGGCTTAGAGTTAGAGAGTGTTAGGATTAGGGTTAGGGTTAGGGATTGTGTAAGCCTTTGGGTTACGGTTGGGTTAGGATTCTGGGTAGGCTTAGGGTTAGGGTTAGGGTTAGCGTTAGGGTTAGGCTTTGTTTAGGGTTAGGGTTTGTGTTATGGTTAGGGTTATTGTTGGTGTAAGCTAAGATTAGGGTTAGGGTTAGTGTTTGTGTTAGGGTTAGTGTTAGTGTTAGGGTTAGGGTTAGTTTTAGGGTTAGGCTTAGGGTTTTTGTTAGGGTTAGAGAATGTTAGGGTTAAGTTTAGGCTTTGTGTAAGCATTTGGGTTACAGTTTGGCATAGGTTTCAAGGTAGGGTTAGGGTTAGTGTTATGGTTAGGGTTAGGGTTAGGTTTTGTTTTATAATTGGTGTTAGGGTTAAGGTTATGGTTAGTGTTATGGTTTGTGTTAGGGTTAGGTTTAGGGGTGGTGTAAGCAATAGGTTTATGGTTAGGGTAGTGTTTGTGTTAGGGTTAGGGTTAGGCTTGGTGTAAGCATTAGGTTTATGGTTAGGGTTAGGTTTTGTGTTAGATTAGGGTTAGCGTTAGGGTTAGGGTTAGAGATTTAGGATTAGGATTAGGCCTGGTATAAGCATTAGGGTTAGAGTTAAGGCTAGAGAGTGTTATTGTTAGGGTTAGACTTGGTGTAAGTTTTAGTGTTTGGGTTAGGCTTGGTGTAAGACTTAGGTTTAGTTTATGGTTAATGTTTCTGTTAGGGTTAGGGTTAGGGTTAGTGTTAGTTTTAGAGTTAGGGTTAGCGTAAGGATGAGGGTTAGGATTAGGGTTAGGGTTGGTGTCATCCTTAGATTTAGTGTTAGTGTTAGGGTTTGTGTTAGGATTAGGGATAGGGTTAGGTTTAGGGTTGGGGTTTGTGTTAGGGTTAGGATTAGTGTTAGGGTTATGGTTAGTGTTGGTGTAAGCATTAGCTTTAGGGTTAGGGTTTGTGTTATGGTTAGGGTTAGGTTTAGGGTTAGAGAGTGTTAGGGTTAGGGTTAGGCTTGGTGTAAGCATTTGGGTCAGTTTGGTTTATGGTTCCATGTAGGCTTAGTTTTAGGGTTAGGGTTAGGGTGAGGGTGAGGGTCGGTCTAAGCATTAGTGTTAGGGTTTGGGTTAGGGTGCGGTTTCGGGTTAGGGATAGGGTTGGTGTAAGCATTAGTGTTATGGTTAGGTTTGTGGTAAGGTTAGGGTTTGTGTTACGGTTAGGAATAGGGTTAGGGTTAGGGTTAGTTTTAGAGAATGTTAGGGTAGGGTTAGTGTTGGGGTAAGTAATTGGGTTACAGTTGGGGTTAGGATTTGTGTTAGGGTTTGATTTGGGTTAGGGTTAGGTTTACTGTTAGGGTTATTGTTAGAGAGTGTTAGGGTTAGAGTTAGTGTTGGTGTAAGCATCTGGTTTACGGTTAGGGTTAGGGTTCCTGGTAGGTTTAGAGTTAATGTTAGGGTCAGGGTTAGGGTTAGGGTTTGTGTTAGGGTTTGTGTTAGGGTTAGTGTTAGGGTTTGTGTTAGGGTTTGGTTTAGAAGTAGGGTTAGGGTTGGTGTAATCCTTTGGGTTACGGTTGGTGTTAGGGTTCCAGGTAGTTTTAGGGTTAATGTTAGGATTAGGAATTATTTTAGGGTTTGTGTTAGGGTTAGGGTTAGTGTTTGTGTTAGGGTTAGGGTTAGAGTTAGAGTTAGGGTTAGGTTTGGTGTTAGTATTAGGTGTAGTGTTCGGTTTTGTGTTAGGGCCAGGGTTAGGCTTAGGGTTAGAGAGTGTTAGGTTTGGGTTAGGGTTGGTGTAAGCATTTGAGTTACAGTTTGGTTTAGGGTTCCTGGTAGGCTTATTGTTAGGGTTAGGCTTAGTGTTATGGTGGTGTAAGCATTAGTGTTAGGGTGAGGGTTAGGCTTAGGGTTAGGGTGAGGGTTAGGGTTAGGGATAGGGTTATTGTTAGTTTCGGGTTAGGCATAGGGTTTTGGTTAGTGTTAGGGTTTTTGTTTGGTTTAGTGTAAGGCTTAGGTTTAGAGAGTGTTAGGCTTAGGATTAGGCATGGTTTAAGCATTTGGGTTAATGTTGGGGTTACAGTTCCAGTTAGGCTTAGGGTTAGGGTTAGGGTTAGGGTTTGTGTTAGGTTTAGGCTTAGACTTAGGGTTTGAGAGTGTTAAGGTTAGGGTTTGGCTAGGAGTAAGCATTTGGGTTACAGTTGTGTTTAGGGTTCCAGATAGGCTTAGTGTTAGGGTTAACGTTAGGCTGAGCTTTAGGCTTTTTGTTAGGGTTAATGTTTGGGTTAGGGTTGGTGTAAGCATTAGGGTTAGGGTTAGTGTTAGGGTTTGTGTTAGGGTTAGTGTAAGGGTTAGGGTTAGCATTAGGGCTGGTGTAAGCATTAGGTTTAGGGTTAGGGTTAGGGTTTTTATTAGGATTTACTTTATCTTTAGAGTTACAGAGTGTTAGGGTAAGGGTTAGGGTTAGGGTTGTGTAAGCATTTGGGTTACGGTTTGGTTAGGGTTCCAGGTAGGCTTAGTGTTAGAGTTAGGGTTAGGGTTAGGGTTTGGGTTTGTGTTATTGTTAGGGTGAGGGTCAGGGTTGGTTTAAGCATTAGGTTTATGGTTAGGTGTAAGATTTTGTGTTAGGGTTAGGGTTAGGGTTAGGGTGAGGGTAGGGTTAGGTTTAGGGATGGTACAAGCATTAGGGTTAGGATTAGTGTTAGAGTTTGGGTTTGTGTTAGGGTTTGAGTTAAGGTTTGTGTTAGGGTTAGGGTTAGATTTACGTTTAGGGTTAGGATTGGTGTAAGCATTAGGTTTAGGGTTAGGCTTAGGGTTTTGTTAGGGTTAGGGTTAATCTTAGGGTTAGAGAATGTTAGGGTTAAGTTTAGGCTTTCTGTTAGCATTTGGGTTACAGTTTGGCTTAGGGTTCAAGGTAGGTTTAGGGTTAGGGTTAGGGTTTGTTTTAGGCTTAGGGTTAGGTTTTGTTTTATAATTGATGTTAGGGTTAAGGTTAGGGTTAGTGTTATGGTTATGGTTAGGGTTAGGTTTAGGGGTGGTGTATGCAATAGGTTTATGGTTAGGGTAGGGTTTGTGTTAGGGTTAGGGTTAGGGTTGGTGTAATCAACAGGTTTAGGTTTAGGGTTAGGGTTTGTGTTAGATTAGGGTTAGCGTTAGGGTTAGGGTTAGAGATTTAGGATTAGTATTAGGCCTGGAATAAGCATTAGGGTTAGGCTTAAGATTAGAGAGTTTAGGGTTAGGGTTAGACTTGGTGTAAGTTTAGTGTTTGGGTTGGGCTTGGTGTAAGCCTTAGGTAGTTTTAGGGTTAATGTTTTTCTTAGGGTTAGGGTTAGTGTTAGGGTTAGAGTTATGGTTAGGGTAAGGATAAGGGTTAGCATTAGGGTTAGGGTTGGTGTCAGCATTAGATTTAGTGTTAGGGTTATTGTTTGTGTTAGGATTAGGGATAGGGTTAGGTGTAGGGTTGGGTTTTGTGTTAGGGTTAGGATTAGAGTTAGGGTTATGGTTAGTGTTGGTGTAAGCATTAGCTTTAGGGTTAGGGTTTGTTTTATGTTTAGGGTTAGGCTTAGTGTTAGAGAGTGTTAGGGTTAGGGTTAGGCTTGATGTAAGCATTTGGGTCAGTTTGGTTTATGGTTCCATGTAGGCTTAGGTTTAGGTTTAGGGTTAGGTTGAGGGTTAGGGTTGGTGTAAGCATTAGTGTTAGGGTTTGGGTAAGGGTGAGGTTTCGGGTTAGGGCTTAGGGTTGGTTTAAGCATTAGTGTTATGGTTATGGTTTGTGGTAAGGTTAGGGTTTGTGCTAGGGTTAGGAATAGGGTTAGGGTTAGGTTTAGAGAATGTTAGGGTAGGGTTAGTGTTGGGGTAAGTAATTGGGTTACAGTTGGGGTTAGGATTTGTGTTAGGGTTTGTGTTAGGGTTAGGGTTAGGTTTACTGTTAGGGTTATGGTTAGAGAGTGTTAGGGTTAGAGTTAGTGTTGGTGTAATCATCTGGTTTACGGTTAGGGTTAGGGTTCCTGGTAGGTTTAGAGTTAACGTTAGGGTTATGGTTAGGGCTAGGTTTAGGGTTTGTGTTAGGGTTAGGGTTTGTGTTAGGGTTAGTGTTAGGGTTTGTGTTAGGGTTAGGGTTAGGTTTAGAGTTAGGGTTAGGGTTGGTGTAATCCTTTGGGTTATGATTGGGGTTAGTGCTCCAGGTAGTTTTAGGGTTAATGTTAGGGTTAGGAATTATTTTAGGATTTGTGTTAGGGTTAGGGTTAGGGATAGGGTTAGGTTTGGTGTAAGCATTAGTGTTAGGTGTAGGGTTTGTGTTAGGGTTAGGGTTAGGGTTAGAGTTAGAGTTAGGGTTAGGGTTGGTGTTAGTATTAGGTGTAGTGTTAGGTTTTGTGTTAGGGCCAGGGTTAGGCTTACGGTTAGAGAATGTTAGGTTTGGGTTAGGCTTGGTGTAAGCATTTGAGTTACAGTTTGGGTTAGGGTTCCTGGTAGGCTTATTGTTAGGGTTCGGCTTAGTGTTAGGGTTGGCGTAAGCATTAGTGTTAGGGTGAGGGTTAGGCTTAGGGTTAGGGTGAGGGTTAGGGTTAGGGATAGGGTTGGTGTAACCTTAGTGTTATGGTTAGGTTTAGGGTTATTGTTAGGTTTAGGGATAGGGTTAGGGTTTGGGTTAGGGTTTTTGTTTGGTTTAGGGTAAGGCTTAGGTTTAGAGAGTGTTAGACTTAGGATTAGGCATGGTTTAAGCATTTGGGTTAATGTTGGTGTTACAGTTCCAGGTAGGCTTAGGGTTAGGGTTAGGGTTTGTGTTCGGGTTACGGTTAGGCTGAGGTATAGGGTTTTTGTTAGGGTTAATGTTTGGGTTAGAGTTGGTGTAAGCATTAGGGTTAGGGTTATGGTTAGGCTTAGGGTTTGTGTTAGGGTTAGTGTTAGGGTTGGTGTAAGCATTAGGTTTAGGGTTAGGGTAAGGGTTTGTATTAGGGTTGGCTTTGTTCTTAGAGTTACAGAGTATTAGGTTTAGGATTAGGGTTAGGGTTGTGTAAGCATTTGGGTTACGGTTTGGTTAGGGTTCCAGGTAGGCTTAGTGTTAGAGTTAGGGTTAGGGTTAGGGTTTGGGTTTGTGTTATTGTTAGGGTTTGGGTTAGGGTTGGTGTAAGCATTAGGTTTAGGGTTAGGTTTAAGATTTTGTGTTAGGGTTAGTGTTAGGGTTAGGATTAGGGTTAGGGTTTGTGTAAGCATTAGGGTTAGGGTTAGTGTTAGTGTTAGTGTTAGGATTAGGGTTAGGTTTAAGGTGAGGGTTTGGGTTAGGGTTAGTGTAAGCATTAGGGTTAGGATTAGGGTTTCTGTTAGGTTTAGGCTTAGGTTTAGGTTTTGTGTTAGGATTAGGGTTAGGGTTGGTGTAAGCATTAGGTTTAGGTTTATGGTTTTGGTTTATGCTAGTTATAGGGTTAGTTTTAGGGTAAGAGAATGTTAAGGTTAGGTTTAGGCTTGGTGTAAGCATTTGGGTTACGGTTTGGGTTAGGGTTCCAGGTAGGCTTAGGGTAAGGGTTAGGATTAGGGTGAGGGTGTGAGGGTTAGGGTTAGGTTTTCCTTTAGGGTTGGAGTTAGATTTAGCGTTAGGGTAAGCGTTAGGATTAGGGTGAGGGTTAGGGTTAGGGTTAGGGTTAGGGTTGGTGTAAGCAATAGGTTTAGGGTTAGGCTTAGGGTTTGTGTTAGTGTTAGGGTTAGGGTTAGCGTTGGTGTAAGCATTAGATTTAGGGTTAGGGTTAGGGTTTGTCTTAGGGTTAGGGTTAGGCTTAGAGTTAGAGAGTGTTGGGGTTAGGGTTAGGCTTGGTGTAAGCATTATGGTTGGGGTTAGTGTTAGAGAAGTTTTGTGTTAGGCATTAGTGTTAGTGTTATGGTTAGAGTTAGGGTTAGGCTTAGGGTTCTGGTAAGGGTGATGGTTAGGGTTATGATTAGGGTGGTGTATGCATTCAGTTTAGGGTTTGGGTTAGGTTTTGTGTTAGGGTTAGAGTTAGGGATATGGTTAGGGTTAGGGTTAGTGTTTGTGTTAGTGATAGGGTTATAGTTAGGATTAGGGTTAGGTTTCTTGAAAGCATTACGTTTAGGGTTAGGATTAGTGTTTGTGTTAGGGTTAGGGTTAGGCTTGGGGTTAGTGAGTATTAGGGTTGGAGATAGGCTTGGTGTAAGCATTTGGGTTACGGTTTCGGTGAGGATACCAGGTAGGTTTAGGGTTTATGTTAGGTTTAGGGTTAGGCTTGCGGTTTGTGTGAGGGTTAGCGTTAGAGTTAGGGTTTGGTTTAGGGTTGGTGTAAGCATTAGGTTTAGGTTTATGGTTAGGGTTTGTTTTAGCGTTATGGTTATGCTTAGAGTTAGAGAGTGTTAGGGTTAGGGTTAGGGTTGGTGTAAGCCTTGGGTTACGGTTGTGTTAGGGTTCCAGGTAGGCTTAGGGTTAGGGTTAGGGTTAGGGTTAAGCTTTGTTTAGGGTTATGGTGAGGGTTAGGGTCACGCTTATTGTTGTTGTAAGCATT
The DNA here is from genome assembly GCF_030435755.1 of Ochotona princeps. NCBI lineage: Eukaryota > Metazoa > Chordata > Mammalia > Lagomorpha > Ochotonidae > Ochotona > Ochotona princeps. The sequence continues at coordinate 1,059,139 of NC_080834.1, read as the reverse complement.
AAGGTTAGGGTTAGGGTTTGTGTTAGGGTTAGTGTTAGGCATTAGGGTTAGGTTTAGGGTGAGGGTTAGGGTTAGGGTTAGGGTTTGTGTTAGGGTTTGAGTTAAGGTTTGTGTTAGGGTTAGGGTTAGATATATGGTTAGGGTTAGGATTGCTGTAAGCATTAGGTTTAGGGTTAGGCTTAGGATTTTTTTAGGGTTAGGGTTAATCTTAGGGTTATAGAATGTTCGGGTTAAGTTTAGGCTTTGTGTAAGCATTTGGGGTACAGTTTGGCTTAGGGTTCAAGGTAAGGTTAGAGTTAGGGTTAGGGTTTTTGTTAGGTTTTGTGTTAGGGTTAGTGTTAGGTTTGGTTTTATAATTGTTGTTAGGGTTAAGGTTAGGGTTAGTGTTATGGTTAGGGTTAGGGTTAGGGTTTTTGTAAGCAATAGGTTTATGGTTAGGGTAGGGTTTGTGTTAGGGTTAGGGTTAGGGTTAGGGTTGGTGTAAGCATTAGGTTTAGGGTTAGGGTTAGGGTTTGTGTTAGGGTTAAGTTTAGGCTTAGAGTTAGAGAGTGTTAGGGTTAGGGTTAGGGATTGTGTAAGCCTTTGTGTTACGATTGGGTTAGGATTCCAGTTAGGCTTAGGGTTAGGGTTAGAGTTAGGGTTAGGGTTAGGCTTTGTTTAGGGTTAGGGTTTGTGTTATGGTTAGGGTTATTGTTGGTGTAAGCTAAGGTTAGGGTTAGGGTTAGTGTTTGTGTTAGGGTTAGTGTTAGTGTTAGGGTTAGTTTTAGGGTTAGCCTTAGGGTTTTTGTTAGGATTAGGGTTAATCTTAGGGTTACAGAATGTTAGGGTTAAGTTTAGGCTTTGTGTAAGCATTTGAGTTACAGTTTGGCTTAGGTTTCAAGGCAGGGTTAGGGTTAGGGTTAGTGTTATGGTTATTGTTAGCGTTAGGTTTTGTTTTATAATTGGTGTTAGGTTTAAGGTTAGGGTTAGTGTTATTGTTAGGGTTATGGTTAGGTTTAGTGGTGGTTTATGGTTAGGGTAGGGTTTGTGTTAGGGTTAGTGTTAGGCTTGGTGTAAGCATTAGGTTTATGGTTAGGGTTAGGTTTTGTGTTAGATTAGGGTTAGCGTTAGGGTTAGGGTTAGAGATTTAGGATTAGGATTAGGCCTGGTATAAGCATTAGGGTTAGAGTTAAGGTTAGAGAGTGTTAGTGTTAGTGTTAGACTTGGTGTAAGTTTTAGTGTTTCGGTTACGCTTGGTGTAAGCCTTAGGCTTAGTTTTAGGGTTAATGTTTGTGTTAGGGTTAGGGTTAGGGTTAGGGTTAGAGTTAGGGTTAGAGTTAGGGTTAGGGTTAGGATGAGGGTTAGGATTAGGGTTAGGGTTGGTGTCAGCCTTAGATTTAGTGTTAGTGTTAGGGTTTTTGTTAGGATTAGGGATAGGGTTAGGTTTAGGGTTGGGGTTTGTGTTAGGGTAACTGTTAGAGTTAGGGTTATGGTTAGTGTTGGTGTAAGCATTAGCTTTTAGGTTAGAGTTAGGGTTATGGTTAGGGTTAGGTTTAGGGTTAAAGAGGGTTAGGGTTAGGGTTAGGCTTGGTGTAAGCATTTGGGTCAGTTTGGTTTATGGTTACACGTAGGCTTTGGGTTAGGGTTAGGGTGAGGGTGAGGGTTAGGGTTGGCACAAGTATTAGTGTTAGGGTTTGGGTTAGGGTGAGGTTTCGGGTTAGGGATAGGGTTGGTGTAAGCATTAGTGTTATGGTTAGGTTAGTGGTAAGGTTAGGGTTTGTGTTAGGGTTAGGAATAGGGTTAGGAATAGGGTTAGGTTTACAGAATGTTAGGGTAGGGTTAGTGTTGGAGTAAGTAATTGGGTTACAGTTGGGGTTAGGGTTTGTGTTAGGGTTTGTGTTAGGGTTAGGGTTAGGTTTAGGGTTAGGGTTATTGTTAGAGAGTGTTAGGGTTAGAGTTAGTGTTGGTGTAAGCATCTGGTTTAGGGTTAGGGTTAGGGTTCCTGGTAGGTTTAGAGTTCATGTTAGGGTCAGGGTTAGGGTTAGGGTTAGGGTTTGTGTTAGGGTTAGGTTTAAAGTTAGGGTTAGGGTTGGTGTAATAGTTTGGGTTTTGATTGGGGTTAGGGTTCCAGTTAGTTTTAGGGTTAATGTTAGGGTTAGGAATTATTTTAGGGTTTGTGTTAGGGTTAGGGTTAGGGATAGGGTTAGGTTTGGTGTAAGCATTAGTGTTAGGTGTAGGGTTTGTGTTAGGGTTAGGTTAGTGTTTGTGTTATGTTAGGGTTAGAGTTAGAGTTAGGGTTAGGGTTGGTGTTAGTATTAGGTGTAGTGTTAGGTTTTGTGTTAGGGCCAGGGTTAGGCTTAGGGTTACAGAATGTTAGGTTTGGGTTAGGCTTGGTGTAAGCATTTGAGTTACAGTTTGGTTTAGGGTTCCTGATAGGCTTATTGTTAGGGTTAGGCTTAGTGTTAGGGTGGCGTAAGCATTAGTGTTAGGGTGAGGGTTAGGCTTAGGGTTAGTGTGAGCGTTAGGGTTAGGGATAGGGTTGGTGTAACCTTAGTGTTATGGTTAGATTTAGGGTTATTGTTAGGTTTCGGGTTAGGCATAGAGTTAGAGTTAGTGTTAGGGTTTTTGTTTGGTTTAGGGTAAGGCTTAGGTTTAGAGAGTGTTAGGCTTAGGATTAGGCATGGTTTAAGCATTTGGGTTAATGTTGGGGTTACAGTTCCAGTTAGGCTTAGGGTTAGGGTTAGGGTTAGGGTTTGTGTTAGGTTTAGGCTTAGACTTAGGGTTAGAGAGTGTTAAGGTTAGGGTTAGGCTTGGTGTAAGCATTTGGGTTACGGTTTGGGTTAGGGTTCCAGGTAGGCTTAGGGTAAGGGTTAGGGTTAGGGTGAGGGTGTGAGGGTGTGAGGGTTAGGGTTAGGGTTACATTTAGGGTTCGAGTTAGATTTAGCGTTAGGGTAAGCGTTAGGGTTAGGGTGAGGGTTAGGGTTAGCATTAGGGCTGGTGTAAGCATTAGGTTTAGGGTTAGGCTTAGGGTTTGTGTTAGTGTTAGGGTTAGGGTTAGCGTTGGTGTAAGCATTAGATTTAGGGTTAGGGTTAGGGTTTGTCTTAGGGTTAGGGTTAGGCTTAGAGTTAGAGAGTGTTGGGGTTAGGGTTAGGCTTGGTGTAAGCATTAGGGTGGTATTAGTGTTAGAGATGTTTTGTGTTAGGGTTAGTGTTAGTGTTATGGTTAGGGTTCGGGTAAGGGTGATGGTTAGGGTTATGATTAGGGTGGTGTATGCATTCGGTTTAGGGTTTGGGTTAGGTTTTGTGTTAGGGTTAGGGTTCGGGATATGGTTAGGGTTAGGGTTAGTGTTTGTGTTAGTGATAGGGTTATAGTTAGGATTAGGGTTAGGTTTCTTGTAAGCATTACGTTTAGGGTTAGGATAAGTATTAGGGTTAGGGTTAGGGTTAGGCTTGGGGTTAGAGAGTACTAGGGTTGGAGATAGGCTTGGTGTAAGCATTTGGGTTTCAGATTCGGTTATTGTTCCAGGTAGGTTTAGGGTTTATGTTAGGTTTAGGGTTAGGCTTACGGTTTGTGTGAGGGTTAGGGTTAGATTTAAGGTTAGGTTCAGGGTTGGTGTAAGCATTAAGTTTAGGGTTAGCGTTAGGGTTTGTGTTAGGGTTAAGGTTAGGCTTAGAGTTAGAGAGTGTTAGGGTTAGGGTTAGGGTTGGTGTAAGCCTTTGGGTTACGGTTGGGTTAGGGTTCCAGGTAGGCTTAGGGTTAGGGTTAGGGTTAGGGTTAGGGTTAAGCTTTGTTTAGAGTTATGGTGAGGGTTAGGGTTACGCTTATTGTTGTTGTAAGCATTAAGGTTAGGGTTAGGGTTAGGGTTAGGGTTTGTGTTAGGGTTAGTGTTAGGCATTAGGGTTAGGTTTATGGTGAGGGTTAGGGTTAGGGTTAGGGTTTGTGTTAGGGTTTGAGTTAAGGTTTGTGTTAGGGTTAGGGTTAGATATATGGTTAGGTTTAGGATTGGTGTAAGCATTAGGTTTAGGGTTAGGCTTTGGGTTTTTTTTAGGGTTAGGGTTAATCTTAGGGTTATAGAATGTTAGGGTTAAGTTTAGGCTTTGTGTAAGCATTTGGGGTACAGTTTGGGTTAGGGTTCAAGGTAAGGTTAGGGTTAGGGTTAGGGTTAGGGTTTTGTTAGGTTTTGTGTTAGGGTTAGTGTTAGGTTTTGTTTTATAATTGTTGTTAGTGTTAGGGTTAGGGTTAGGGTTTTTGTAAACAATAGGTTTATGGTTAGGGTAGGGTTTGTGTTAGGGTTAGGGTTAGGGTTAGAGTTGGTGTAAGCATTAGGTTTAGGTTTAGGGTTAGGGTTTGTGTTAGTGTTAAGGTTAGGCTTAGAGTTAGAGAGTGTTAGGGTTAGGGTTAGGGATTGTGTAAGCCTTTGGGTTACGATTGGGTTAGGATTCCAGGTATGCTTAGGGTTAGGGTTAGGGTTAGGGTTAGACTTTGTTTAGGGTTAGGGTTTGTGTTATGGTTAGGGTTATTGTTGGTGTAAGCTAAGGTTAGTGTTAGGGTTAGTGTTTGTGTTTGGGTTAGTGTTAGTGTTAGGGTTAGGGTTAGTTTTAGGGTGAGGCTTAGGGTTTTTGTTAGGGTTTTTGTTAGGGTTAGGGTTAATCTTAGGGTTAGAGAATGTTAGGGTTAAGTTTATGCTTTGTGTAAGCATTTGGGTTACAGTGTGGCATAGGTTTCAAGGTAGGGTTAGGGTTAGGGTTAGTGTTATGGTTATTGTTAGCGTTAGGTTTTATTTTATAATTGGTGTTAGGTTTAAGGTTAGGGTTAGTGTTATGGTTTGGGGTAGGGTTAGGTTTAGGGGTGGTGTAAGCAATAGGTTTATGGTTAGGGTAGGGTTTGTGTTAGGGTTAGGGTTAGGCTTGGTGTAAGCATTAGGTTTATGGTTAGGGTTAGGTTTTGTGTTAGATTAGGGTTAGCGTTAGGGTTAGGGTTAGAGATTTAGGATTAGTATTAGGCCTGGTATAAGCATTAGGGTTAGAGTTAAGGTTAGAGAGTGTTAGTGTTAGTGTTAGACTTGGTGTAAGTTTTAGTGTTTGAGTTAGGCTTGGTGTAAGCCTTAGGTTTAGTTTATGGTTAATGTTTGTGTTAGGGTTCGGGTTAGGGTTAGAGTTAGGGTTAGAGTTAGGGTTAGGCTAAGGATGAGGGTTAGGATTAGGGTTAGGGTTGGTGTCAGCATTAGATTTAGTGTTAGTGTTAGGGTTTGTGTTAGGATTAGGGATAGGGTTAGGTTTAGGGTTGGGGTTTGTGTTAGGGTTAGGGTTAGAGTTAGGGTTATGGTTAGTTTTGGTGTAAGCATTAGCTTTAGGGTTAGGGTTTGTGTTATGGTTAGGGTTAGGTTTAGGGTTAAAGAGTGTTAGGGTAAGAGTTAGGCTTGGTGTAAGCATTTGGGTCAGTTTGGTTTATGGTTCCATGTAGGCTTAGTTTTAGGGTTAGGGTGAGGGTGAGGGTTAGGATAGGCGGAAGCATTAGTGTTAGGGTTTGGGTTAGGGTGAGATTTCGGGTTAGGGATAGGGTTAGCGTAAGCATTAGTGTTATGGTTAGGTTTGTGGTAAGGTTAGGGTTTGTGTTAGGGTTAGGAATAGGGTTAGGGTTAGGGTTAGGTTTACAGAATGTTAGGGTAGGGTTAATGTTGGGGTAAGTAATTGGGTTACAGTTGGGGTTAGGGTTTGTGTTAGGGTTTGTGTTAGGGTTAGGTTAGGTTTAGGGTTAGGGTTATTGTTAGAGAGTGTTAGGGTTAGAGTTAGTGTTGGTGTAAGCATCTGGTTTAGGGTTAGGTTTAGGGTTCCTGGTAGGTTTAGAGTTCATGTTAGGGTCAGGGTTAGGGTTAGGGTTTGTGTTTGTGTTAGGGTTAGTGTTAGGCTTTGTGTTAGGGTTAGGGTTAGAAGTAGAGTTAGGGTTGGTGTAATCCTTTGGGTTATGGTTTGGGGTTAGGGTTCCAGTTAGTTTTAGGGTTAATGTTAGGGTTAGGAATTATTTTAGGGTTTGTGTTAGGGTTAGTGTTAGGGATAGGGTTAGGATTGGTGTAAGCATTAGTGTTAGGTGTAGGGTTTGTGTTAGGGTTAGGGTTAGTGTTTGTGTTAGGGTTAGCGTTAGAGTTAGAGCCAGGGTTAGGGTTGGTGTTAGTATTAGGTGTAGTGTTAGGTTTTGTGTTAGGGTTAGGGTTAGACTTCGTGTTAGAGAGTGTTAGTTTTGGGTTAGGCTTGGTGTAAGCGTTTGAGTTACAGTTTGGGTTAGGGTTCCTGGTAGGCTTATTGTTAGGGTTAGGCTTAGTGTTATGGTGGCGTAAGCATTAGTGTTAGGGTGAGGGTTAGGCTTAGGGTTAGGGTGATGGTTAGGGTTAGGGATAGGGTTGGTGTAACCTTAGTGTTATGGTTAGGTTTAAGGTTTTTGTTAGGTTTCGGGTTAGGCATAGGGTTAGGGTTAGTGTTAGGGTTTTTGTTTGGTTTAGGGTAAGGCTTAGGTTTAGAGAGTGTTAGGCTTAGGATTAGGCATGGTTTAAGCATTTGGGTTAATGTTGGGGTTACAGTTCCAGTTAGGCTTAGGGTTAGGGTTAGGGTTAGGGTTTGTGTTAGGTTTAGGCTTAAGCTTAGGGTTAGAGAGTGTTAAGGTTAGGGTTTGGCTAGGAGTAAGCATTTGGGTTACAGTTGTGTTTAGGGTTCCAGATAGGCTTAGGGTTAGGGTTAGCGTTAGGCTGAGCTTTAGGCTTTTTGTTATGGTTAATGTTTGGGTTAGTGTTGGTGTAAGCATTAGGGTTAGGGTTAGTGTTAGGGTTTGTGTTAGGGTTAGTGTAAGGGTTAGGGTTAGCATTAGGGCTGGTGTAAGCATTAGGTTTAGGGTTAGGGTTAGGGTTTTTATTAGGGTTAGCTTTATCTTTAGAGTTACAGAGTGTTAGGGTTAGGGTTAGGGTTGTGTAAGCATTTGGGTTATGGTTTGGTTAGAGTTCCAGGTAGGCTTAGGGTTAGGGTTAGGGTAGGGTTAGGATTTGGGTTTGTGTTATTATTAGGGTGAGGGTCAGGGTTGGTTTAAGCATTAGGTTTAGGGTTAGGTTTAAGAGTTTGTGTTAGGGCTAGTGTTAGCGTTAGGATTAGTGTTAGGGTTTGTGTAAGCATTAGGGTTAGGGTTAGGATTAGTGTTAGTGTTAGGCTTAGGGTTAGGTTTAGGGTGAGGGTTTGGGTTAGGGTTAGTGTAAGCATTAGGTTTAGGGTAGGGTTTCTGTTAGGTTTAGGCTTAGGGTTAGGTTTTGTGTTAGGGTTAGGGTTAGGGTTGGTGTAAGCATTAGGTTTAGGTTTATGGTTTTGGTTTATGCTAGGGATAGGGTTAGTTTTAGGGTTAGAGAATGTTAAGGTTAGGGTTAGGCTTGGTGTAGGCATTTGGGTTACGGTTTGGGTTAGGGTTCCAGGTAGGCTTAGGGTTAGGGTTAGGGTTAGGGTGAGGGTGTGTGTTAGGTTAGGGTTAGGGTTTCCTTTAGGGTTGGAGTTAGATTTAGCGTTAGGGTAAGTGTTAGGGTTATGGTGAGGGTTAGGGTTAGGGTTGGTGTAAGCAATAGGTTTAGGGTTCGGGTTAGGGTTTGTGTTATGGTTATGGTTATTGTTAGGGAAAGTGTTGGTGTAAGCATTAAGTTTAGGGTTAGGGTTAGGGTTTGTGTTAAGTTTAGGGTTAGGCTTAGGGTTAGAGAGTGTTAGGGCTAGGGTTATGCTTGGTATAAGCATTAGGGTTAGTGATATGGTTAGAGAGTGCTAGGGTTAGGATTAGGCTTGGTGTATGCATTAGGTTTAGGATTAGTGTTGGTGTAAGCATTAGGTTTAGGGTTAGTGTTAGGGTTTGTGTTATGGTTTGTGTTAGGGTTAGGGTTAGGCTTAGGGTTAGAGAGTGTTAAGGTTAGGGTTTGGCTTGGTGCAAACATTTGAGTTACTGTTTGGGTTAGGGTACCAGGTAGGCCTAGGGTTAGGTTTAGTGTTAGGGTTAGGGTTAGCGTTGGCGTAAGCATTAGATTTAGGGTTTGGGTTAGGGTGAGGTTTAGGGTTAGGGATAGGGTTGGTGTATGCATCAGTGTTCTGGTTAGATTTATCGTGAGGGTTAGGGTTTGTGTTAGGGTTAGGTTTAGGGATAGGGTTAGGGTTAGATTTTTTCTAAGGGTTAGGAATAGGCTTAGGATTAGAGAGGGTTAGGCTTCCGGCTATGCTTGGTGTAAGCATATGGGTTACAGTTGGAGTTAGGGTTCCAGGTAGGGTTAGGGTTAGGAATAGTGTTAGGGTTTTTGTTAGGGTTAGTGTTGGTACCTGTGTTACGTTTAGGGTTAGGGTTAGGTTTGGTTTAAGCATTAGATTTAGGGTTAGGCTTAGGGTTAGGGTTAGGGTTAGTGTTAGGGTTGGGGTAAGCATTAGTTTAGGGTTAGGTTTATAATAAGGTTAGGGTTTCTGTTATGGTAAGGGATAGGGATTGGGTTAGTGTTAGGCTTAGGTTTTGTGTTAGGCTTACGGTTAGGCTTAGGGTGAGAGAGTGTTAGGGTTAGGGTTAGGGTTAGCCTTGGTTAAGCATTTGGGTTATGGTTGGGTTTAGAGTTCCAGGTAGGCTTAGTGTTGGGGTTAGGGTTAGGGTTAGTGTTAGCGTTTGTCTTAGGGTTAGGATTAGGGTTAGGGTTAGGATTGGTGAAAGCATTAGGATGAGGGTTATGGTTAGAGGTTGTGTTAGGATTAGTGTTAGGGTTAGTGTTAGGGTTAGTGTTTTGGTTGGTGTAAGCAATAGGTTTACGGTTTTTGTCAGGGTTTGTGGTAGGGTTAGGTTTAGGGTTATGTTTCGGGTTGGTGTAAGCATTAGGTTTAGGGTTAGCTTTATTGTTTGTGTTAGCGTTAGGGTTAGGGTTAGGGTTGGTGTAAGCTTTAGGCTTAGGCATAAGGTTAGGCTTAGAGTGAAGGTTAGGGTTAGGTTTAGGGTTAGGGTTAGGGTTTGTTTTAGGTTTAGGGTTAATATTAGGGTTAGGGTTAGAGTTAGGGTGAAATTGATGGTTAGGGTTAAGATTAAGGTTGGTGTAAGCATTAGGTTTAGGGTTAATGTTAGGGTTTGTTTTAGGGTTAGGGATAGGTGTAGTTTTAGGGTTTGTGTTAGGGTTAGGGTTAGGGTTAAGGTTGGTGTAAGAATTAGGTTTAAGTTTAAGATAAGTGTTTGTGTTAGGGTTAGGGTTAGGCTTGCTGTAAGCTTTTCGGTTAGGGTTCGGGTTAGGGTTTGTTTTAGGGTAATGGTTAATGTTAGGGTTAGGGTTTGTTTTAGGGTTAGATTTAGGGATAGGGTTAGGGTTAGACTTAGGGTTAGGGTTAGAGTTGGTGTACGCATTAGGTTTAGGTTTAAGTTTAGGCTTTGTGTTAGAGTTAGGGTTAGGCTTAGAGTTAAAGTGTGTTAGGGTTAGGGTTAGGCTTGGAGTAATCATTTGTGTTAAGGTTGAAGTTAGGGTTCCAGATAGGCTTAGGGTTACGGTTAGTGTTAGTGTTAGGGTTTGTGTTAGGGTTAGGGTTAGGTTAAGGGTTATTGTTTGTGTAAGCATTAGGGTTATTGTTAGGGTTAGGGTTAGTGTTAGTGTTAGGGTTAGGGTTAGGTTTTGGGTTGGTGTAAGCATTAGTTTATGGTTAGGGTTAGGGTTTGTGTTAGGGTTTTGGTTAGGCTTAGAGTTAGAGAATGTTAGGGTTTAGGGTTAGGGTAGGGGAGGTTTAAGTTTGGTGTAAGCATTAGGGTTAAGGATTAGGGTTAGGTTTTGTGTTAGGGTTAGGGATAGCATTAGAGTTAGGGTTAGAGAATGTTAGGGTAGGGTTAGGTTTGGTGGAAGTTATTGGTTTACAGTTGGGGTTAGGGTTAGGGTTAGGGTTTGGGTTTGTTTAGGGTTAGGGTTAGGTTTAGGGTTAGGGTTAGGGTTAGAGAGTGTTAGGTTTAGGGTTAGTGTTGGTGTAAGCATTTGTTTTATGGTAGGGTTAGTGTTCGATGTATTTTTAGGGTTAATGTTGCTGTTAGGGATAGGGTTAGGGCTTGTGTTAGGGTTAGGGTTAGGGTTAGTGTTAGAGAATGTTAGGGTTAGGGTTAGGCTTGGTGTAAGCATTTAAGTTACAGTTTGTGTTAGGGTTCCAGGTAGGCTTATTGTTACGATTATGGTTAGTGTTAGGGTTTGCGTAAGCGTTAGTTTTAGGGTGAAGGTGAGGGTTAATTTGAGTGTTATGGTTAGGGATAGGGTGGTGTATGCTTAGTGTTATTGTTAGGTTTAGTGATATTGTTAGGATTTATGTTAGGGTTAGGGTTAGGGATAGGGTTAGGGTTAGGTTTAGGGTTTGTGTTAGGGTTAAGGTTAGGATTAGGGTTAGAGAGAGTTAAGCTTAGGGTTAGGCTTTTTGTAAGCATTTGGATAAATGTTGGTGTTAGGGTTCCAGGTTGGCTTAGGGTTAGGGTTAGGGTTTATGCTAGGGTTAGTGTTGGTGTAATCATTAGTGTAAGGGTTAGGCTTAGTGTTTGTGTTAGTGTTAGTGGTAGTGTTAGGGCTAGGGTTAGGGTTAGCGTTAGGATTAGGGTGAGGTTTAGGGTTAGGGTTGGTGTAAGCATTAGATTTTGCATTAGGGTTTGGGTTTATATTAGCGTTATGGTTGCTGTTAGGGTTAGTGTTGGTGTAAGCATTAGGTTAGGGTTAGGGTTAGGGTTTGTGTTAGGGTTAGGGTTAGGCTTAGGGTCAGAGAGTGTTAGGGTTAGGGTTAGGCTTGGCGTAAAAATTTGGGTTAGGGTTTAGGATAGGGTTAGGGTTAGGTGAGGGTTAGGGTTAGGGTTAGTGTAAGCATTAAGTGTAGGGTTGGGCTTAGGGTTTGTGTTAGGGTTAGGGTTAGTGTTAGTGTTAGCGTTAGGGTTAGGGTAAGGTTGATGATTAGGCTTAGCATTAGGGTTGGTGTAAGCATTATATTTGGGTTAGGGTTTTTCTTAGGGTTACGGGTATGGTTGGGGTTAGGGTTAGTGTTTGTGTTAGGGTTAGGGCTAGGCTTAGGGATAGAGATTGTTAAGCTTAGGGTTAGGCTTGGTGTAAGCATTTGGGTTTAGTTGCTGTTATTCTTCCAGGTAAGTTTAGGGTTAATGTTAGGGTTAGGGTTAGGGTTTTTGTTAGGGTTAAGTTTAGGGTTAGTGTTACTGTAAGCATTAGGGTTAGGTTTAAGGTTAGGGTTAGGGTGAGGGTTTGTGTTAGGGTAAGGGTTAGGGTTAGGGTTAGGTTTAGGGTTGGTGTAAGCATTAGGTTTAAGGTTAAGGTTAGGGTTTGTGTTAGTGTTAGGCTTAGGGTTAGGGTTAGTGTTAAGGTATTGGTTAAGTTTAGGTTTATGGTTAGGGTTTGTGTTAGGGTTAGGGTTAGTTTAGGGTTTGGGTTAGTTTTAAGGTTAGGGTTATTGTTGGTGTAAGCAATTGGCTTACAGTTGGCGTTAGGTTTTCAGGTAGGCTTAGGTTTTGGTTAGGTTTAGGGTTTCAATTAGGGTTAGGGGTGGTTTTATGGTCTGGGTTCCTTTAAGATTAAGGGTTAAGGTTTGGGTTAGGGTTTGTGTTAGAGTTAGAGTTAGGGTTAGGGTTTGGGTGAGGGTGAGGGGGAGGTTTAGGTTTAGGGCCATGGTTAGTGTGAGGTTAGGGTTATGGTTAGGTTGGTGTAAGCATTAGGATGAGGGTTAGGGTTAGGCTTAGGGTTTGTGTTAGGGTTGGTGTAAGCATTAGGTTTAGTGTTAGGGTGGGGTTTATGTTAGGTTTAGGGTTAGTTTTAGGGTTAGGGTTAGAGTTAGGGTAAGGGTGATGGTTAAGGTTAAGAATTGGGCTTGTGTAAGCATTAGTTTTAGGTTTAGGGTTAGGGTTTGTTTTAGGGTTAGGAATAGGTTTTAGGGTTTGTGTTAGGGTTAGGTTAGGGTTAGGGTTAGTGTAATAATTAGGTTTAAGTTTAGGATTAGTGTTTGTGTTAGGGTTATGGTTATGCTTAGTTTTAGAGAGTGTTAGGGTTAGGGTTAGGCTTAGTGTAAGCATTTGGGTTAGGGTTAGGTTTAGGGTTTGTTTTAGGGTTAGGGTTATGGTTAGGTTTTGTGTTAGGGTTAGGGATAGTGTTTGTGTTAGGGTTAGACTTAGGGTTGGTGTACACATTAGGTTTATGGTTAAGGTTAGGGTTTGTGTTAGAGTTAGGGTTAGGCTTAGGGTTAGAGTGTGTTAAGGTTAGGGATAGGCTTGGAGTAATCATTTGTGTTATGGTTGAAGTTAGGGTTCCTGATAGGCTTAAGGTTACGGTTAGGGTTAGTGTTAGGGTTTGTGTTAGCATTAGGGTTAGTGTTAAGATTAGGGTTGGTGTAAGCATTAGGGTTAAAGGTTAGTGTTAGGTTTTGTGTTAGGGTTAGGGATATCATTAGGGTTAGGGTTATACAATGTTAGGGTAGGGGTATGGTTGGTGGGAGCATTTGGGTTACAGTTGGGGTTAGGGTTAGGGTTAGGGTTTGTGTTAGGTTTAGGGTTAGGTTTAGGGTCAATGTTAGGGTTAGAGTGTTTAGGGTTAGTGTTAGTGTTGGTGTAAGCATTTGGTTTATGGTTAGGGTTAGGGTTAAGGTTCGAGGTAGGTTTAGTGTTGATGTTGGGGTTAGGGTTAGGGTTAGGGTTAGTGTTAGAGAGTGTTAGGGTGAGTTAAGCTTGGTGTAAGCATTTGAGTTACAGTTTTTGTTCGGGTTCCAGGTAGGCTTATTGTTACGGTTAGGGCTAGTGTTAGGGTTGGGGTAATTGTTAGTTTTAGGGTGAGGGTGAGGGTGAGGGTTAGGTTGAGGGTTAGGTTTAGGGATAGGGTGGTGTAAGCTTAGTGTTATTGTTAGGTTTAGGGTTATTGTTAGGGTTTGTTTTAGGGTTAGGGTTAGGGATAGGGTTAGGGTTAGGTTTAGGGTTTGTGTTAGGGTTAAGGTTAGGATTAGGTTTAGAGAGAGTTAGGCTTAGGGTTAGGGTTTTTTAAAGGTTCGGGTTAGGGTTAGGGTTAGGGTTGGTGTAAGCATTAGGTTTAGTGTTAAGGTTAGGGTTTGTGTTAGTGTTAGGGTTAGGGTTAGTGTTAAGGTTTGGGTTAAGTTTCGGGTTAGGATTAGGGTTTGTGTTAGGGTTAGGGTTAGTTTAGGGTTAGGGGTAGTGTTAAGGTTAGGGTTAGTGTTGTTGTAAGCAATTGGGTTACGGTTGGGGTTAGGTTTCCAGGTAGGCTTAGGGTTTTGTTTAGGGTTAGGGTTTCAATTAGGGTTAGGGTTGACTTTATGGTCTGGGTTCGTGTAGGATTTAGGGTTAAGGTTACGGTTAGGGTTTGTGTTAGGGTTAAGGTTAGGGTGATGGTGAGGTTTAGGGTTAGGGTTAGTGTAAGCATTAGGTTTAGCTTTAGGGTTAAGGTTAGGGTGAGGTTTTGTGTTAGGGTAAGGGTTCAGGTTACGGTTAGAGTTAGGGTTAATGTTAGGATTGGTATAAGAATTAGGCTTAGGGTTAAGGTTAGGGTTTGTGTTAGGCTTAGGGTTAGGGTTAGGGTTAGTGTTAAGGTTTGTGTTAAGTTTAGGGTTAGAGTTAGGGTTTGTGTTATGGTTAGGGTTTGTTTAGGGTTATGGTTAGTGTTAAGGTTTTGGTTAGTGTTGGTGTAAGCAATTGGGTTACGGTTCGGGTTAGGTTTCGAGCTATGCTTAGGGTTTTGTTTAGGGTTAGGATTTGATTTTTAGGTTAGGTTTGTCTTTATGATCTGGGTTCGTGTAAGATTTAGGGTTAAGGTTAGGGTTAGGGTTTGTGTTAGGGTTAGGGTTAGTGTGAGGTTTAGGGTTAGGGTTAGTGTGAGGTTAGGGTTAGGGTTAAGGTTGGTGTAAGCATTAGGTTTAGGTTTAGGGTTAAGGGTTTAGGTTTAGGTTTAGGTTTAGGGTTAGAGTGTGTAACTGTTAGTGTTAGGGTTGGTGTAAGCATTTGTAAAATGATTGGAGTTAGGGTTCCAGGTAGGTTTAGGGTTAATGTTACGTTCAGTGTTAGGGTTAGGGTTTGTGTTAGGGGAGTGTTAGGGTTAGGGTTGGTGTCAGCATTATTGTTAGTGTTAGGGTTAGGTTTAGGGTTAGGGTTTGTGTTAGGGTTAGGGTTATGGTTAGGGTTCTGATTAGGGTTAGGGTTATAAAGTGTTAGGGTTAGGGTTAGGGTTGCAGTAAGCATTTGGGTTATGGTTGGGGTTAGGGTTCCTGGTAGGCTTAGGGTTAAGGTTAACGTTTGGGTTTGTGTTAAGGTTTTTGGTTATGATTAGGGTTAGGGTTTGTGTTAGGGTTAGGTTTAGTTTTAGTGTGAGGGCTTATGTTAGGGTTAGGGTTTAGGTTTGGTGTAAGCATTAGGTTTAGTGTAAGGCTAGGGTTTCTGTTAGGGTTATGTTTAAGCTTATGGAGAGAGAATGTTAGGGTTAGGGTTATTGTTGCTGTAAGCATTAGGTTTAGGGTTAGGTTTAGGGTTTGTGTTAGGGTTAGGGATAGTCTTATGGTTAATGTTATCGTTTGTGTTAGGGTTAGGGTTAGGATTAGTATTAGGGTTAGGGTTGGTGTTAGCATTAGGTTTAAGGTTAGGGTTGGATTTGTGTTAGGGTGAGGGTTAAACTTAATGTTAGAGAGTGTTGAGTTATCATTAGGCTTGGTGTAAGCATTTGGGTTAGGGTTAGTTTTAGGGTTAGCGTTAGTGTTTGTGTTAGGGTTAGGGTTAGTGTTGGTGTAAGCATTAGGGTTACTGTTAGGGTTAGGGTTAGGGTTGGTGTAAGCATTAGTTTTTGTTTGAGTTAGTGTTATGGTTAGGGTTACTGGTTTGGTGTTAGGGTGCTTGATTCAAACCAAATGCATGGTGGGTCCCACTTCACAAATCTTCACGACTTCACACGTTTTGCATGAAAAACTGGATTGGTCACAGTATGCATAATGTCCATACAATGAATTTTATTGAAAAGAGCTGATTATATCTTGCATAGAAAGAAATGCTCTTGCTGCTCCTTTGAAAGGCAGCCAACTCCACTCACAAAAAGAAATTCAATGCCAAAGCCATTTTCAGCTGCGCTTGAGAACCAAGCTTCTGCCTCCACTTCCAGAACTAAGTGCATGTTCTCTATGGTTTCTCAACTCAGCATTTGGATGAAGCTTTTACGCAAATGAATAAGCAGTGTTGTGCTTCTGTGAAACCAACTCCATTGAGGTCTCTCACCTCCCACTCCTTCATGATTCTACCCAGCACGCACGAAAACCCAGTTTTGAATTCTGTGTATTATGGCCATAGAATGCATTGTAGTGAAATAGAGCTGATTCTGCTTCTAAACAAAGCAATTCTCTAGCTGCTCTTTTGAAATGGAGCCAACACGTGGGTTCAGGGAGAACTTCAGTGCCAAAGCCATTTTCAGCTGCACTTGAGAATCAAACTTCTGTCTCCAGTTCCAGCATTAAGTACATGTCCGCTACAATGACGCAACTCAGCATGTTTATGACGCTTATACTCAAGATGACTGGGCAGTGTGGTGCTTGTGTGAAATCACCTCCATTGATGTTTCTGTCACATCACACATCACGATGACAGCCACTTCACACGTAAACACATTTATGTCACAGCGTGCTTAATGGCCTTAGAACGCATTGCTGTGAAAAGAGCTGATTGAGTATCCCACTCAAGGCAATGCTCTTGCTGCTCCTTTGAAAGACAGCCAAGTATACCATCAGAGAGAACTTCAATTTCAAAGCCATTCTCAGCTGCGCTTGAGAACCAAGCCTCTGGTTCCAATTCCAGAACTAAGTACATGTTAGCTATGGTGACGCAACACAGCATGTGGATGAATCTTGTATTCAAAATGACTTGGCAGTGTACTGCTTGTGTGAAACCAACACGATTGAAGTCTCTACTTTGCCCACCCTTATACGAATACGCCTGTTTCGCACAAAAAACAAGTTTTGACACAATTTGTGTGTAATGGCCTTAGTGTGCATTGTGAAATACAGCTGATGGGGTCTTCCAAACAAATCGATGCTCTAGCTGCTCCTTTGAAACGCAGCCAACTCCACGCTGGTAGGGAACATCAGTGCCTAAGCCATTTTCAGCTACGCTTATAAACCAAGCCTCTGGCTCCAGTTGCAGCACTAAGTACATGTAAGTTAGAGTTACGCAACGCAGCATGTGGATGAAGCTTATTCTCAAAATGACAGGTCAGGGCTTGGC
The DNA here is from genome assembly GCF_030435755.1 of Ochotona princeps. Classification (NCBI taxonomy): domain Eukaryota; kingdom Metazoa; phylum Chordata; class Mammalia; order Lagomorpha; family Ochotonidae; genus Ochotona; species Ochotona princeps. Next base: position 1,042,914 of record NC_080834.1, on the reverse strand, counting down.
AGCGTGGCCTGGTGGCAAAGGTCCTCGCCTTGATCCCATATGGCCGCTGGTTCAAATCCCGGCAGCTCGACTTGCTAACTCTATCTCCTCCTCTCAGTATATCTGACTTTGTAATAGAAATAAAACAAATCTTTAAAAAAAATGACTGGTCAGCGTCTCGTTTCTGTGAAACCAACTCCATGGAAGTCTCTCGCTTAGCATGAAAAACCAGATTTGTCCCAGTGTGCGAAATAGCCATAGAACACATTATAGTGAAACAGAGCTTATTGTGCTTCTACTCAAAGCAATGCTCTAGCTGCTCCTTTGAAAGGCAGTCAACTCCACGTTCAGAGATAGAATGTCAGTACCTAGCCATTTTCAGCTGCACTTGAAACCAAGCGACTGGCACCAGCTCCTGGAATAGTTGCATGTTACTGACGGAAGAAACTCAGAGTGTGGATGAAGCTTATACTCAAAATAACAGGGCAGCGTGTTGCATGTGTGAAACCACCTCCATTGAAGTCTCTCACTATAAACAACTCACGATTACACTAGTTTTGCACGAAAACCTGATTTTGTCAAACTGTGCAAAAAGGACACAAAGGCATTGCTGTGAAAAGAGCTGACTTAGTCTGCCACACAAAGCAATGCTCTAGCTGTTTTTTTGAAAGGCAGCCAAATCCACATTCAGGGAGAACATCACCACCAAAGCCATTTTCAGCTGCGCTTGGAAACCAAGCGTCTGGCTCCAGTTGTACCACTAAGTACATGTTAACTGCAGCGATGCAACTCAGCATGTGGATGAAGCTTATACTCAAGATGACTGGGCTACGTAGTACTCACGTGAAACCACCTCCATTGAGGTCTCTCACTTCACACAATTACACGTTTACAATTAGCACGAAAAACAAGTTTTGTCAAACAGTGCATAATAAACACAGAGTACATGGAGTGAAAATGCTGATTCACTCTTCCACACAAAGCAATGATCCAGCTGCTCCTTTGAAAGGCAGCCAAAAAAAACCTTCAAAGAGAACTTCGCGCCAAAGCCATTTTAAGCTACGCTTGGAAACCAAGCCTCTGGCTCCAGTTGCAGCACTAAGTACATGTTAGCTAGAGTGACGCAACTCAGCATGCGGATGAAATTAAACTCAAGATGACAGGTCATGCGTCTCGTTTATGTGAAACCAACTCCATGGAAGTTTCTCAACAAAGAAAGAGCTTCACGATTAAACCCATTTCGTACGAAAAACCACATTGTCCCAATGTGCATAATGGCTATAGAATACATTGCAGTTAAAAGAGTTAATTGAGTCTTTCACACAAAGCAATGCTCTAGCTGCTCCTTTGAAAGGCTTCCAACTCCACCTTGAGAGAGAACTTCAGCCCGAGAGCCATTTTCAGATACCTTTGAAACCAAGCCTCTGGCTCCAGTTGCAGCACTAAGTACATGTTAGCTAGAGTGATGCAACGCAGCATGTGGATGAAACTGATGCTCCGGATGACAGGGCAGCGTGGTGCCTATGAGAAACCAACACTTTTGAGGTCTCTCACTTCACACAATTACACGTTTACAATCGCTTGGCACGAAAAACCAGTTTTGTCCCAATGTGCTAAATAGCCATAAAACACATTGCAGTGAAACAGAGCTTATTGTGCTTGCACTCAAAGCAATGCTCTAGCTGCTCCTTTGAAAGGCAGACAACTCAACCTTCAGAGAGAACTTCAGCACCAAAGCCATTTTCAGCTACGCTTATAAACCAAGCCTCAGGCTCCAGTTGCAGCACTAAGTACATGTTAGCTAGAGAGACGCCACTCAGCATGTGGATGAAGCTTATACTCCGGATGACTGGGCAGCGTCGCGTTTGTTTGAAACCAACTTCATTGAACTCTCACCTATGAAACACCTTCATGATGAAACCAGTTTCGCTCGAAAATCGAGTTTTGTCATACTGTGCATAATGGCTATAGAATGCATTGCAGTTTAAAGAGCTGATTGAGGCTTTCACACAAAGCAATGCTCTAGCTGCTCCTTTGAAAGGCAGCCAACTCCACGTTCAAAGAGAACTTCAGCGCCAAAGCCATTTTCAGCTACGCTTATAAACCAAGCCTCTGGCTCCAGAAGCAGCACTAAGTACGTGTTAGATAGAGTAATGCTATGCAGCATGTGGATGAAACTGATGCTCCGGATGACAGGGCAGAGTGGTGCTTATGTGAAACCAACTCCTATGAGGTCTCTCACTTCACACAATTAATGTTTACAATCGCTTAGCACGAAAAACCAGTTTTGTCCCAATGTGCGAAATAGCCAGAGAACACATTATAGTGAAACAGAGCTTATTGTGCTTCTACTCAAAGCAATGCTCTAGCTGCTCCTTTGAAAGGCAGCCAACTCCACGTTCAAAGAGAACTTCAGCGCCAAAGCCATTTTCAGCTACGCTTATAAACCAAGCCTCTGGCTCCAGAAGCAGCACTAAGTACGTGTTAGATAGAGTAATGCTATGCAGCATGTGGATGAAACTGATGCTCCGGATGACAGGGCAGAGTGGTGCTTATGTGAAACCAACTCCTATGAGGTCTCTCACTTCACACAATTAATGTTTACAATCGCTTAGCACGAAAAACCAGTTTTGTCCCAATGTGCGAAATAGCCAGAGAACACATTATAGTGAAACAGAGCTTATTGTGCTTCTACTCAAAGCAATGATCTAGCTGCTCCTTTGAAAGGCAGACAACTCCACGTTCAGAGAGAACGTCAGCGCCAAAGCCATTTTCAGCTACGCTTATAAACCAAGCCTGTGGCTCCAGTTGCAGCATTAAGTACATGTTAGCTAGAGTGACGCAACTCAGCATGTGGATGAAGCTTATACTCCGTGTGACTGGGCAGCGTCGCGTTTGTTTGAAACCAACTTCATTGAGTCTCACCTGAGAAACAGCTTTACGATGAAACACGTTTCACACGAAAAACCAGTTTTGTACCAAAGTGCGAAATAGCCATAGAACACATTATAGTGAAACAGAGCTTATTGTGCTTCTACTCAAAGCAATGCTCTAGCTACTCCTTTGAAAGGCAGACAACTCCACCTTCAGAGAGAACTTCAGCGCCAAAGCCATTTTCAGCTACGCTTATAAACCAAGCCTCTAGCTCCAGTTGCAGCACTAAGGACATGTTAGCTAGAGTGACACAACTCAGCATGTGGATGAAACTGATGCTCCGGATGACAGGACAGCGTCGCGTTTGTTTGTAACCAACTTCATTGAAGTCTCACCTGAGAAACAGCTTCATGATTTAACCCGTTTCCACAAATATCCAGTTTTGTCCCAATGTGCGAAATAGCTATAGAACACATTATAGTGAGACAGAGCTTATTGTGCTTCTACTCAAAGCAATGCTCTAGCTGCTCCTTTGAAAGGCAGCCAACTCCACCTTCAGAGAGAACTTCAGCGCCAAAGCCATTTTCAGCCACGCTTATAAACCAAGCCTCTGGCTCCAGTTGCAGCAGTAAGTACATGTTAACTACAGTGACACAATGCAGCATGTGGATGAAGCTTATACTCCGGAAGACAGGTCAGCATGGCGTTTGTTTGAAACCAACTTCATTGAAGTCTCACCTGAGAAACAGCTTCACGATTAAACCCGTTTCAAGTCTCACCTGAGAAACAGCTTCACGATTAAACCCGTTTCGCACGAAAAACCAGTTTCTCATACTGTGCATAATGGCTATAGAATGCATAGCGATCAAAAGAGCCGATTGAGTCGTTCACACAAAGCAATGCTCTAGCTGCTCCTTTGAAAGGCAGGCAACTCCACCTGCAGAGAGAACTTCAGCGCCAAAGCCATTTTCAGCCACGCTTATAAACCAAGCCTCTGGCTCCAGTTGCAGCACTAAGGACATGTTAGCTAGAGTGACGCAACTCAGCATGTGGATGAAACTGATGCTCTGGATGACAGGGCAGCATGGCGTTTGTGTGAAACCAACTCCTTTGAGGTGTCTCACCTGAGAAACAGCTTCACGATGAAACCCGTTTCGCACGAAAAACCAGTTTTGTCCCAATGTGCAAATTAGCCATAGAACACATTGCAGTGAAACAGAGCTTATTGTGCTTGCACTCAAAGCAATGCTCTAGCTGCTCCTTTGAAAGGCAGACAACTACACATTCAGAGACAACTTCAGCGCCAAAGCCATTTTCAGCCACGCTTATAAACCAAGCCTCTGGCTCCAGTTGCAGCACTAAGGACATGTTAGCTAGAGTGATGCAATGCAGCATGTGGATGAACCTTATATTCCGGATGACTGGGCAGCGTGGTGCTTATGGGAAACCAACTCCTTTGAGGTGTCTCACCTGTGAAACAGCTTCACGATGAAACCCGTTTGAAGTCTCACCTGAGAAACAGCTTCACGAATAAAACCGTTTCGCACGAAAAACCAGTTTCTCATACTGTGCATAATGGCCATAGAATGCATTGCACTTAAAAGAGCTGATTGAGTCTTTCTCACAAAGTAATGCTCTAGCTGCTCCTTTGAAAGGCAGCCAACTCCACCTTCAGAGAGATCTTCAGCGCCAAAGCCATTTTCAGCTACGCTTATAAACCAAGCCTCTGGCTCCAGTTGCAGCACTAAGTACATGTAAGCTTCAGTGCCAAAACGCAGCATGTGGATGAAGCTTATAATCCGGATGACTGGGCAGAATCACGTTTGTTTGAAGCCAACTTCATTGAAGTCTCATCTGAGAAACAGCTGCACGATGAAATCCGTTTCTCACGAAAAACCAGTTTTGTCCCAATGTGCTAAATAGAAATAGAACACGTTACAGTGAAACAGAGCTTATTGTGCTTGCACTCAAAGCAATGCTCTAGCTGCTCCTTTGAAAGGCAGAGAACTCCACGTTCAGAGAGAACTTCAGCGCCAAAGCCATTTTGAGCTACGCTAATAAACCAAGCCTCTGGCTCCAGTTGCAGCACTAAGTACATGTTAGCTAGAGTGACGCAACTCAGCATGTGTATGAAGCCTATACTCCAGATGACTGGGCAGCGTCGTGTTAGTTTGAAATCAACTTCATTGAAGTCTCACCTGAGAAACAACTTCACGATGAAACCCGTTTCGCACGAAAATCCAGTTTTGTCATACTGTGCATAATGGCTATAGAATGCATTGCACTTAAAAGAGCTGATTGAGTCGTTCACAAAAAGCAATGCTCTAGTTGCTCCTTTGAAAGGCAGCCACCTCCAAGTTCAGAGAGAACTTCAGCGCCAAAGCCATTTTCAGCTACACTTAAAAACCAATCCTCTGGCTCCAGTTGCAGCACTAAGTACATGTTAGCTAGAGTGACGCAATGCAACTCAGCATGTGGATGAAACTGATGCTCTGGATGACAGGGCAGCATGGCGTTTGTGTGAAACCAACTCTTTCAGGTGTCTCGCCTGAGAAACAGCTTCACGATGAAACCCGTTTCGCAAGAAAAACCAGTTTTGTCCCAATGTGCGAAATAGCCATAGAGCACATTACAGTGAAACAGAGCTTATTGTGCTTCTACTCAAAGCAATGCTCTAGCTGCTCCTTTGAAAGGCAGACAACTCCACCTTCAGAGAGAACTTCAGTGCCAAAGCCATTTTCAGCCACGGTTATAAACCAAGTCTCTGGCTCCAGTTGCAGCACTAAGTACATGTTAGCTAGACTGACGCAACTCAGCATGTGAATGAAGCTTATACTCTGGAAGACAGGCAGCGTCGCTTTTGTTTGAAACCAACTTCATTGAAGTATCACCTGAGAAACAGCTTCACGATTAAACACGTTAGGAACAAAAATATAGTTTTGTCCCATTGTGTGAAATAGCCATAGATTGCATTAAAGTGAAACAGAGCTTATTTTGCCTGTAGTCAAAGCAATACTGTAGCTGCTCCTTTGAAAGACAGACAACTCCACCTTCAGAGAGAACTTCAGCGCCAAAACCATTTTCAGCTACGCTTATAAACCATCCTCTAGATCCAGTTGCAGCACTAAGGACATGTTAGCTAGAGTGACGCAACTCAGCTTGTGGATGAAACTAATGCTCTGGATGACAGGGCGGCATGGCGTTTGTGTGAAACCAACTTATTCAGGTGTCTCACCTGAGAAACAGCTTCACGATGAAACCCGTTTCGCACGAAAAACCAGTTTTGTCCCAATGTGCGAAATAGCCATAGAGCACATTATAGTGAAACAGAGCTTATTGTGCTTCTACTCGAAGCAATGCTTTAGCTGCTGCTTTGAAAGGCAGCCAACTCCACCTTCAGAGAGAACTTCAGCGCCAAACCCATTTTTAGCCACGCTTATAAACCAAGCCTCTGGCTCCAGTTGCAGCACAAAGGACATGTTAGCTAGAGTGACCAAACTCAGCATGTAGATGAAGCTTAAATTCCTGATGACTGGGCAGTGTGGCGCTTCTTTGAAACCAACTCCATTGAAGTCTCACCTGAGAAACAGCTTCACGATTAAACCCGTTTGAAGTCTCACCTGAGAAACAGCTTCACGATTAAACCCGTTTCGCACGAAAAACCAGTTTCTCATACTGTGCATAATGGCTATAGAATGCATTGCACTTAAAAAAGCTGATTGAGTCTTTCACACAAACCAATGCTCTAGCTGCTCCTTTGAAAGGCAGACAACTCCACGTTCAGAGAGAACTTCAGCGCCAAAGCTATTTTCAGGTACCTGTGAAACCAAGCCTCTGGCTCCAGTTGCAGCACTAAGTACATGTTAGCTACAGTGACGCAACTCAGCATGTGGATGAAGCTTATTCTCGAGATGACAGTTCAGCATGGCGTTTGTGTGAAACCAACTCCTTTCAGGTGTCTCGCCTGAGAAACAGCTTCACGATGAAACCCATTTCGCACGAAAAACCAGTTTGGTCCCAATGTGCGATATAGCCAGAGAACACATTGCAGTGAAACAGAGCTTATTGTGCTTGCACTCAAAGCAATGCTCTAGCTGCTCCTTTGAAAGGCAGACAACTACACATTCAGAGAGAACTTCAGCGCCAAAGCCATTTTCAGCCACGCTTATAAACCAAGCCTCTGGCTCCAGTTGCAGCACTAAGGACATGTTAGCTAGAGTGATGCAATGCAGCATGTGGATGAAGCTTATATTCCGGATGACTGGGCAGCGTGGAGCTTATGGGAAACCAACTCCTTTGAGGTGTCTCACCTGTGAAACAGCTTCACGATGAAACCCGTTTGAAGTCTCACCTGAGAAACAGCTTCAGGATTAAACCCGTATCGCAAGAAAAACCAGTTTCTCATACTGTGCATAATGGCTATAGAATGCATTGCACTTAAAAGAGCTGATTGAGTCTTTCACACAAAGCAATGCTCTAGCTGCTCCTTTGAAAGGCAGCCAACTCCACCTTCAGAGAGAACTTCAGCGCCAAAGCTATTTTCAGGTACCTGTGAAACCAAGCCTCTGGCTCCAGTTGCAGCACTAAGGACATGTTAGCTAGAGTGACGCAACTCAGCATGTGGATGAAGCTTATACTCCGGATGAGTGGGCAGAATCACGTTTGTTTGAAACCAACTTCATTGAAGTCTCATCTGAGAAACAGCTTCACAATGAAACCCGTTTCTCACGAAAAACCAGTTTTGTCCCAATGTACGAAATAGCCATAGAGCACATTACAGTGAAACAGGGCTTATTGTGCTTGCACTCAAAGCAATGCTCTAGCTGCTCCTTTGAAAGGCAGCCAACCCCACCTGCAGAGAGAACTTCATCGCCAAAACCATTTTCAGGCACCTTTGAAACCAAGCCTCTGGCTCCAGTTGCAGCACTAATACATGTTAGCTACAGTGACGCAACTCAGCATGTAGATGAAGCTTATTTTCAAGATGACAGGTCACCATGGCGTTTGTGTGAAACCAACTCCTTTCAGGTGTCTCGCCTGAGAAACAGCTTCACGAAGAAATCCGTTTCACACGAAAAACTAGTTTTGTCCCAATGTGCGAAATAGCCATAGAACACATTGCAGTGAAACAGAGCTTATTGTGCTTGCACTGAAACCAGTGCTCTAGCTGCTCCTTTGAAAGGCAGACACTACACATTCAGAGAGAACTTCAGCGCCAAAGCCATTTTCAGCCACGCTTATAAACCAAGCCTCTGGCTCCAGTTGCAGCACTAAGGACATGTTAGCTAGAGTGATGCAATGCAGCATGTGGATGAAGCTTATATTCCGCATGACTGGGCAGCGTGGTGCTTATGGGAAACCAACTCCTTTGAGGTGTCTCACCTGTGAAACAGCTAAACGATGAAACCCGTTTGAAGTCTCACCTGAGAAACAGCTTCACGATTAAACCCGTTTCGCACGAAAAACCAGTTTCTCATACTGTGCATAATGGCTATAGAATGCATTGCACTTAAAAGAGCTGATTGAGTCTTTCACACAAAGCAATGCTCTAGCTGCTCCTTTGAAAGGCAGCCAACTCCACGTTCAGAGAGAACTTCATCGCCAAAACCATTTTCAGGCACCTTTGAAACCAAGCCTCTGGCTCCAGTTGCAGCACTAAGGACATGTTAGCTAGAGTGACGCAACTCAGCATGTGGATGGAGCTTATTCTCAAGATGACAGGTCACCATGGCGTTTGTGTGAAACAAACTCCTTTCAGGTGTCTCGCCTGAGAAACAGCTTCACGATGAAACCCATTTCGCACGAAAAACCAGTTTGGTCCCAATATGCGAAATAGCCATAGAACACATTGCAGTGAAACAGAGCTTATTGTGCTTGCACTCAAACCAGTGCTCTAGCTGCTCCTTTGAAAGGCAGACAACTCCAACTTCAGAGAGAACTTCAGTGCCAAAGCCATTTTCAGCCACGCTTATAAACCAAGCCTCTGGCTCCAGTTGCAGCACTAAGGACATGTCAGCTAGAGTGATGCAATGCAGCATGTGGATGAAGCTTATATTCCGGATGACTGGGCAGCTTGGTGCTTATGTGAAACCAACTCCTTTGAGGTGTCTCTCCTGAGAAACAGCTTCATGATGAAACCCGTTTGAAGTCTCACCTGAGAAACAGCTTCACGATTAAACCCGTTTCGCACGAAAAACCAGTTTCTCATACTGTGCATAATGGCTATTGAATGCATTGCACTTAAAAGAGCTGATTGAGACTTTCACACAAAGCAATGCTCTAGCTGCTCCTTTGAAAGGCAGCCAACTCCACCTTCAGAGAGATCTTCTGGGCCACAACCATTTTCAGGCACCTTTGAAACGAAGCCTCTGGCTCCAGTTGCAGCACTAAGTACATGTTAGCTACAGTGAAAAAACGCAGCATGTGAATGAAGCTTATACTCCGGATGACTGGGCAGAATCACGTTTGTTTGAAACCAACTTCATTGAAGTCTCATCTGAGAAACAGCTTCAAGATGAAACCCGTTTCTCATGAAAAACCAGTTTTGTCCCAATGTGCTAAATAGCCATAGAACACATTGCAGTGAAACAGAGCTTATTGTGCTTGCACTCAAAGCAATGCTCTAGCTGCTCCTTTGAAAGGCAGACAACTCCACCTGCAGAGAGAACTTCAGCGCCAAAGCCATTTTCAGCCACGCTTATAAGCCAAGCCTCTGGCTCCAGTTGCAGCACTAAGTACATGTTAGCTAGAGTGACGCAGCTCAGTATGTGGATGAAGCTTAGACTGCAGATGACTGGGCAGCGTCGCGTTTGTTTTTTAACCAACTGCATTGATGTCTCACCTGAGAAACAGCTTCACGATTAAACCCGTTTCACACGAAAATCCAGTTTTGTCATACTGTGCATAATGGCTATAGAATGCATTGCACTTAAAAGAGCTGATTGAGTCTTTCACACAAAGCAATGCTGTAGCTGCTCCTTTGAAAGGCAGCCAACTCCACCTTCAGAGAGATCTTCAGCGCCAAAGCTATTTTCAGCTACGCTTATAAACCAAGCCTCTGGCTCCAGTTGCAGCACTAAGTACATGTTAGCTACAGTGCCAAAACGCAGCATGTGGATGAAGCTTATACTCCGGATGAGTGGGCAGAATCACGTTTGTTTGAAACCAACTTCATTGAAGTCTCATCTGAGAAACAGCTTCACAATGAAACCCGTTTCTCACGGAAAACCAGTTTTGTCCCAATGTACGAAATAGCCATAGAACACATTACAGTGAAACAGAGCTTATTGTGCTTCTACTCAAAGCAATGCTTTAGCTGCTTCTTTGAAAGGCAGACAACTCCACCTGCAGAGAGAACTTCAGCGCCAAATCCATTTTCGGGTACCTTTGAAACCAAGCCTCTGGCTCCAGTTGCAGCACTAAGTACATGTTAGCTGGGGTGAAGCAACACAACATGTGAATGAAGCTTATACTCTAGAAGACGGGAAGAGTCGCATTTGTTTGAAACCAACTTCATTGAAGTCTCACCTGAGAAACAGCTTCACGATTAAACCCGTTGCGCACGAAAAACCAGTTTGGTCCCAATGTGCGAAATAGCCATAGAACACATTGCAGTGAAACAGAGCTTATTGTGCTTGCACTCAAAGCAATGCTCTACCTGCTCCTTTGAAAGGCAGACAACTCCACCTTCAGAAAGAACTTCAGCGCCAAATCCAATTTCAGCCATGCTTATAAACCAAGCCTCTGGCTCCAGTTGCAGCACTAAGTACATGTTAGCTACAGTGACGCAGCTCAGCATGTGGATGAAGCTTATTCTCAAGATGACAGGTCAGCATGGCGTTTCTGTGAAACCAACTCCTTTCAGGTGTCTCGCCTGAGAAACAGCTTCACGATGAAACCATTTTCGCACGAAAAACCAGTTTGGTCCCAATGTGCGAAATAGCCATAGAACACATTGCAGTGAAACAGAGCTTATTGTGCTTGCACTCAAAGCAATGCTCTAGCTGCTCCTTTGAAAGGCTACAACTACACATTCAGAGAGAACTTCAGCGCCAAAGCCATTTTCAGCCACGCTTATAAACCAAGCCTCTGGCTCCAGTTGCAGCACTAAGGACATGTTAGCTAGAGTGATGCAATGCAGCATGTGGATGAAGCTTATATTCCGGATGACTGGGCAGCTTGGTGCTTATGTGAAACCAACTCCTTTGAGGTGTCTCACCTGTGAAACTGCTTCACGATGAAACCCGTTTGAAGTCTCACCTGAGAAACAGCTTCACAATTAAACCCGTTTCGCACGAAAAACCAGTTTCTCATACTGTGCATAATGGCTATTGAATTCATTGCACTTAAAAGAGCTGATTGAGTCTTTCACACAAAGCAATGCTCTAGCTGCTCGTTTGAAAGGCAGCCAACTCCACCTTCAGAGAGATCTTCAGCGCCAAAACCATTTTCAGGCACCTTTGAAACCAAGCCTCTGGCTCCAGTTGCAGCACTAAGTACATGTTAGCTGGGGTGACGCAACTCAGCATGTGAATGAAGCTTATACTCCGGATGACTGGGCAGAATCACGTTTGTTTGAAACCAACCTCATTGAAGTCTCATCTGAGAAACAGCTTCACGATGAAACCCGTTTCGCACAAAAAACCAGTTTGGTCCCAATGTGCGAAATAGCCATAGAGCACATTGCAGTGAAACAGAGCTTATTGTGCTTGCACTCAAAGGAATGCTCTAGCTGCTCCTTTGAAAGGCAGACAACTACACATTCAGAGAGAACTTCAGCGCCAAAGCCATTTTCAGACACGCTTATAAGCCAAGCCTCTGGCTCCAGTTGCAGCACTAAGTACATGTTAGCTAGAGTGACGCAACTCAACATGTGAATGAAGGTTATACTCTGGAAGACGGGGAGATTCGCCTTTGTTTGAAACCAACTTCATTGAAGTCTCACCTGAGAAACAGCTTCACGATTAAACCCGTTTCGCACGAAAAAACAGTTTTGTCCCAATGTGCGAAATAGCCATAGAAAACATTATAGTGAAACAGGGCTTATTGTGCTTGCACTCAAAGCAATGCTCTACCTGCTCCTTTGAAAGGCAGCCACCTCCAAGTTCAGAGAGAACTTCAGCGCCAAAGCCATTTTCAGCCACACTTATAAACCAAGCCTCTGGCTCCAGTTGCAGCACTAAGGACATGTTAGCTACAGTGACGCAACTCAGCATGTGGATGAAGCTTATTCTCGAGATGACAGGTCACCATGGCGTTTCTGTGAAACCAACTCCTTTCAGGTGTCTCGCCTGAGAAACCGCTTCACGATGAAACCCATTTCGCACGAAAAACCAGTTTGGTCCCAATGTGCGAAATAGCCATAGAACACATTGCAGTGAAACAGAGCTTATTGTGCTTGCACTCAAAGGAATGCTCTAGCTGCTCCTTTGAAAGGCAGACAACTCCACCTTCAGAGAGAACTTCAGTGCCAAAGCCATTTTCAGCTATGCTTATAAACCAAGCCTCTGGCTCCAGTTGCAGCACTAAGTACATGTTAGCTAGAGTGATGCAATGCAGCATATGGATGAAGCTTAAACTCCGGATTACAGGGCAGCGTGGCGCTTCTTTGAAACCAACTTCATTGAAGTCTCACCTGAGAAACAGCTTCACGATTAAAACCGTTTCGCCGAAAAACCAGTTTCTCATACTGTGCATAATGGCTATAGAATGCATTGCACTTGAAAGAGCTGATTGAGTCTTTCACACAAAGCAATGCTCTAGCTACTCCTTTGAAAGGCAGACAACTCCACGTTCAGAGAGAACTTCATCGCCAAAACCATTTTCAACCACGCTTAAAAACCAAGCCTCTGGCTCCAGTTGCAGCACTAAGGACATGTTAGCTAGAGTGACGCAACTCAGCATGTGGATGAAACTGATGCTCTGGATGATAGGGCAGCATAGTGTTTGTGTGAAACCAACTTAATTGAAGTCTCACCTGAGAAAGAGCTTCACGATGAAAACCGTTTCACAGATAAATCTAGCTTTGTCCCATTGTGCGAAATAGCCATAGAACACATTATAGTGAAACAGAGCTTATTTTGCTTCTTTTCAAAGCAATACTGTAGCTGCTCCTTTGAAAGGCAGCCAACTCCACCTGCAGAGAAAACTTCAGCGCCAAAGCTATTTTCAGGTACCTGTGAAACCAAGCCTCTAGCTCCAGTTGCAGCACTAAGTACATGTTAGCTGCATTGCCAAAACGCAGCATGTGGATGAAGCTTATACTCCGGATGACTGTGTAGAATCACGTTTGTTTGAAACCAACTTCATTGAAGTCTCATCTGAGAAACAGCTTCACAATGAAACCCGTTTCTCACGAAAAACCAGTTTTGTCCCAATGTACGAAATAGCCATAGAGCACATTACAGTGAAACAGAGCTTATTGTGCTTCTACTCAAAGCAATGCTTTAGCTGCAACTTTGAAAGGCATACAACTCCACCTGCAGAGAGAACTTCAGCGCCAAAGCCATTTTCGGGTACCTTTGAAACCAAGCCTCTGGCTCCAGTTGCAGCACTAAGTACATGTTAGCTAGAGTGACGCAACTCAGCATGTGAATGAAGCTCATACTCTGGAAGACGGGGAGAGTCGCGTTTGTTTGAAACCAACTTCATTGAAGTCTCACCTGAGAAACAGCTTGACAATTAAACCCGTTGCGCACGAAAAACCAGTTTTGTCCCAATGTGCGAAATAGCCATAGAACACATTATAGTGAAACAGGGCTTATTGTGCTTGCACTCAAAGCAATGCTCTACCTGCTCCTTTGAAAGGCAGACAACTCCACCTTCAGAAAGATCTTCAGCGCCAAAGCCATTTTCAGCCACGCTTATAAACCAAGCCTCTGGCTCCAGTTGCAGCACTAAGTACATGTTAGCTACAGTGACGCAACTCAGCATGTGGATGAAGCTTATTCTCAAGATGACAGGTCAGCATGGCGTTTGTGTGAAACCAACACCTTTCAGGAGTCTCGCCTGAGAAACCGCTTCACGATGAAACCCGTTTCGCACAAACAACCAATTTGGTCCCAATGTGCGAAATAGCCATAGAACACATTGCAGTGAAACAGAGCTAATTGTGCTTGCACTCAAACCAGTGCTCTAGCTGCTCCTTTGAAAGGCAGACAACTCCACCTTCAGAGAGAACTTCAGTGCCAAAGCCATTTTCAGCTACGCTAATAAACCAAACCTCTGGCTCCAGTTGCAGCACTAAGGACATGTTACCTAGAGTGACTCAACTCAGCATGTGGATGAAACTTAAACTCCGGATGACTGGGCAGCGTGGCGCTTCTTTGAAACCAACTTCATTGAAGTCTCACCTGAGAAACAGCTTCAGGATTAAACCCGTTTCGCAAGAAAAACCAGTTTCTCATACTGTGCATAATGGCTATAGAATGCATTGCACTTAAAAGAGCTGATTGAGTCTTTCACACAAAGCAATGCTCTAGCTGCTCCTTTGAAAAGCAGACAACTCCACCTGCAGAGAGATCTTCAGCGCCAAAGCCATTTTCAGCTACGCATATAAACCAAGCCTCTGGCTCCAGTTGCAGCACTAAGTACATGTTAGCAAGAGTGACGCAACTCAGTATGTGGATGAAACTGATGCTCTGGATTACAGGGCAGCATGGCGTTTGTGTGAAACCAACTCTTTCAGGTGTCTCACCTGATAAACAGCTTCACAATTAAACCTGTTTCGCACGAAAAAACAGTTTTGTCCCAATGTGCGAAATAGCCATAGAGCACATTATACTGAAGTAGAGCTTATTGTGCTTCTACTCAAAGCAATGCTCTAGCTGCTCCTTTGAAAGGCAGACAACTCCACCTTCAGAGAGAACTTCAGCGCCAAAGCCATTTTCGGGTACTTTTGAAACCAAGCCTCTGGCTCCAGTTGCAGCACTAAGTACATGTTAGCTACAGTGACGCAACTCAGCATGTGGATGAAGCTTTTTCTCAAGATGACAGGTTAGCATGGCGTTTGTGTGAAACCAACTCCTTTCAGGTGTCTCGCCTGAGAAACAGCTTCACGATGAAACCCGTTTCGCACGAAAAACCAGTTTTGTCCCAATGTGCTAAATAGCCATAGAACACATTGCAGTGAAACAGAGCTTATTGTGCTTGCACTCAAAGCAATGCTCTAGCTGCTCCTTTGAAAGGCAGACAACTCCACCTTCAGAGAGAACTTCAGTGCCAAAGCCATTTTCAGCCACGCTTATAAACCAAGCCTCTGGCTCCAGTTGCAGCACTAAGGACATGTTAGCTAGAGTGATGCAATGCAGCATGTGGATGAAGCTTATATTCCGGATGACAGGGCAGCGTGGTGCTTATGTGGTGTGTGAAGTCAGTGAGCCAAATGGAGTTGTGCTGACACAAGAACCACTCGGCTGATTCTTCTTCAATATGCAATTCAGCAACATGCAGTGTTGCTTGATGGAATTAGCTCTTACAGCAACATTTGCGTCTAGGGCCTTTGTATTTAGGGCTAGCTGAAAACGGCTTTGGCGCTGAAGTGGTTTCTGAATGTGGAGTTGGTGGCATGTGAAACCCGCCTGTGGAGCCTTCGTTTGTGTGGGATGCTCACCAACCTGCATTTCAGGACAATGCACTCAAACGGCGTTAAGCATAGTGTGTGAACTCGTAGTTTGCTTGAGAGCTGCCTGTCATCCTAATGGTCTGTGAAGTAGGTGAGCCAAATGGAGTTGTGCTATCAGAAGAACCACTCGGCTGATTCTTCTTCAATATGCATTTCAGCAACATGCAGTGTTGCTTGATGGAATTAGCTCTTACAGAAACATTTGCGTCTAGAGCCTTTGTATTTAGGGCTAGCTGAAAACGGCTTTGGCGCTGAAGTGGTTTCTGAATGTGGAGTTGGTGGCATGTTAATCAAGGCTGTGTAGCCTTCATTTGTGTGGGATGCTCACCAAGCTGCATTTCAGGACAATTCACTCAAACGGCATTAAGCATAGTGTGTGAACTCGTAGCTTGCTTGAGAGCTGCCTGTCAGCCTGATGGTGTGTGAAGTCAGTGAGCCAAATGGAGTTGTGCTGCCACAAGAACCACTCGGCTGACTCTTCTTCAATATGCAATTCAGCAACATACAGTGTTGCTTGATGGAATTAGCTCTTACAGCAACATTTGTGTCTAGGGCCTTTGTATTTAGGGCTAGCAGAAAATGGCTTTGGCGCTGAAGTGGTTTCTGAATGTGGAGTTGGTGGCATGTGAAACCCGCCTGTGGAGACTTCGTTTGTGTGGGATGCTCACCAAGCTGCATTTCAGGACAATGCACTCAAACGGCATTAAGCATAGTGTGTGAAGATGTAATCTGCTTGAGAGCTGCCTGTCACCCTGATGGTGTGTGAAGTGAGTGAGCCAAATGGAGTTGTGCTGCCACAAGAACCACTCGGCTGATTCTTCTTCAATATGCAATTCAGCAACATGCAGTGTTGTTTGATGGAATTAGCTCTTACAGCAACATTTGCGTCTAGCGCCTTTGTATTTAGGGCTAGCTGAAAACGGCTTTGGCACTGAAGTGGTTTCTGAATGTGGAGTTGGTGGCATGTGAAACCCGGCTGTGTAGGCTTCGTTTGTGTGGGATGCTCACCAAGCTGCATTTCAGGACAATGCACTCAAACAGCATTAAGCATAGTGTGTGAACTCGTAGTTTGCTTGAGAGCTACCTGTCAGCCTGATGGTGTGTGAAGTCAGTGAGCCAAATGGAGTTGTGCTGCCACAAGAACCACTCGGCTGATTCTTCTTCAATATGCAATTCAGCAAATTGCAGTGTTGCTTGATGGAATTAGCTCTTACAGAAACATTTGCGTCTAGAGCCTTTGTATTTAGGGCTAGCTGAAAACGGCTTTGGCGCTGAAGTGGTTTCTGAATGTAGAGTTGGTGGCATGTGAATCACGGCTGTGGAGCCTTCGTTTGTGTGGGATGCTCACCAAGCTGCATTTCAGGACAATGCACTCAAACGGCATTAAGCATACTTTGTGAAATCTGAGTTTGCTTGAGAGCTGCCTGTCAGCCTGATGGTGTGTGAAGTCAGTGAGCCAAATGGAGTTGTGCTGCCACAAGAACCACTCGGCTGATTCTTCTTCAATATGCAATTCAGCAAATTGCAGTGTTGCTTGATGGAATTAGCTCTTACAGCAACATTTGCGTCTAGCGCCTTTGTATTTAGGGCTAGCTGAAAACGGCTTTGGCACTGAAGTAGTTTCTGAATGTGGAGTTGGTGGCATGTGAAACCCGCCTGTGGAGCCTTCGTTTGTGTGGGATGCTCACCAAGCTGCATTTCAGGACAATGCACTCAAATGGCATTAAGCATACTTTGCGAAATCTGAGTTTGCTTGAGAGCTGCTGTCAGCCTGATGGTGTGTGAAGTCAGTGAGCCAAATGGAGTTGTGCTGCCACAAGAACCACTCGGCTGATTCTTCTTCAATATGCAATTCAGCAGCATGCAGTGTTGCTTGATGGAATTAGTTCTTACAGCAACATTTGCGTCTAGCGCCTTTGTATTTAGGGCTAGCTGAAAATGGCTTTGGCGCTGAAGGGGTTTCTGAATGTGGAGTTGGTGGCATGTGAAACCCGGCTGTGGAGCCTTCGTTTGTGTGGGATGCTCACCAAGCTGCATTTCAGTACAATGCACTCAAACGGCATTAAGCATAGTGTGCGAAATCTGAGTTTGCTTGAGAGCTGCCTGTCAGCCTGATGGTGTGTGAAGTGAGTGAGCCAAATGGAGTTGTGCTGCCACAAGAACCACTCGGCTGATTCTTCTTCAATATGCAATTCAGCAACATGCAGTGTTGTTTGATGGAATTAGCTCTTACAGCAACATTTGCGTCTAGAGCCTTTGTATTTAGGGCTAGCTGAAAACGGCTTTGGCGCTGAAGTGGTTTCTGAATGTAGAGTTGGTGGCATGTGAATCACGGCTGTGGAGCCTTCGTTTGTGTGGGATGCTCACCAAGCTGCATTACAGGACAATGCACTCAAACGGCATTAAGCATACTTTGCGAAATCTGAGTTTGCTTGAGAGCTGCCTGTCAGCCTGATGGTGTGTGAAGTCAGTGAGCCAAATGGAGTTGTGCTGCCACAAGAACCACTCGGCTGATTCTTCTTCAATATGCAATTCAGCAAATTGCAGTGTTGCTTGATGGAATTAGCTCTTACAGCAACATTTGCGTCTAGCCCCTTTGTATTTAGGGCTAGCTGAAAACGGCTTTGGCACTGAAGTAGTTTCTGAATGTGGAGTTGGTGGCATGTGAAACCCGCCTGTGGAGCCTTCGTTTGTGTGGGATGCTCACCAAGCTGCATTTCAGGACAATGCACTCAAATGGCATTAAGCATACTTTGCGAAATCTGAGTTTGCTTGAGAGCTGCTGTCAGCCTGATGGTGTGTGAAGTCAGTGAGCCAAATGGAGTTGTGCTGCCACAAGAACCACTCGGCTGATTCTTCTTCAATATGCAATTCAGCAAAATGCAGTGTTGCTTGATGGAATTAGCTCTTACAGAAACATTTGCGTCTAGAGCCTTTGTATTTAGGGCTAGTTGAAAACGGCTTTGGCGCTGAAGTAGTTTCTGAATGTGGAGTTGGTGGCATGTGAAACCCGGCTGTGGAGCCTTCGTTTGTGTGGGATGCTCACCAAGCTGCATTTCAGGACAATGCACTCAAATGGCATTAAGCAGACTTTGCGAAATCTGAGTTTGCTTGAGAGCTGCTGTCAGCCTGATGGTGTGTGAAGTCAGTGAGCCAAATGGAGTTGTGCTGCCACAAGAACCACTCGGCTGATTCTTCTTCAATATGCAATTCAGCAAAATGCAGTGTTGCTTGATGGAATTAGCTCTTACAGCAACATTTGCGTCTAGAGCCTTTGTATTTAGGGCTAGTTGAAAACGGCTTTGGCGCTGAAGTAGTTTCTGAATGTGGAGTTGGTGGCATGTGAAACCCGGCTGTGGAGCCTCCGTTTGTGTGGGATGCTCACCAAGCTGCATTTCAGGACAATGCACTCAAATGGCATTAAGCAGACTTTGCGAAATCTGAGTTTGCTTGAGAGCTGCCTGTCAGCCTGATGGTGTGTGAAGTCAGTGAGCCAAATGGAGTTGTGCTGCCACAAGAACCACTCGGCTGATTCCTCTTCAATATGCAATTCAGCAACATGCAGTGTTGCTTGATGGAATTAACTCTTACAGCAACATTTGCGTCTAGCGCCTTTGTATTTAGGGCTAGCTGAAAACGGCTTTGGCGCTGAAGTGGTTTCTGAATGTGGAGTTGGTGTCATGTGAAACCCGCCTGTGGAGCCTTCGTTTGTGTGGGATGCTCACCAAGCTGCATTTCAGGACAATGCACTCAAACGGCATTAAGCATAGTGTCTGAACTCATAGTTTGCTTGAGAGCTGCCTGTCAGCCTGATGGTGTGTGAAGTCAGTGAGCCAAATGGAGTTGTGCTGCCACAAGAACCACTCGGCTGATTCTTCTTCAATATGCAATTCAGCAACATGCAGTGTTGCTTGATGGAATTAGCTCTTACAGCAACATTTGCGTCTAGCGCCTTTGTATTTAGGGCTAGTTGAAAACGGCTTTGGCGCTGAAGTGGTTTCTAAATGTGGAGTTGGTGGCATGTGAAACCCGGCTGTGTAGCCTTCGTTTGTGTGGGATGCTCACCAAGCTGCATTTCAGGACAATGCACTCAAGCGGCATTAAGCATAGTGTGCGAAATCCTAGTTTATTTGAGAGCTGCTGTCAGCCTGATGGTGTGTGAAGTCAGCGAGCCAAATGGAGTTGTGCTGCCACAAGAACCACTCGGCTGATTCTTCTTCAATATGCAATTCAGCAACATGCAGTGTTGCTTGATGGAATTAGCTATTGCAGCAACATTTGCGTCTAGGGCCTTTGTATTTAGGGCTAGCTGAAAACGGCTTTGGCGCTGAAGTGGTTTCTGAATGTGGAGTTGGTGGCATGTGAAACCCGCCTGTGGAGCCTTCATTTGTGTGGGATGCTCACCAAGCTGCATTTCAGGACAATGCACTCAAACGGCATTAAGCATACTTTGCGAAATCTGAGTTTTCTTGAGAGCTGCCTGTCAGCCTGATGGTGTGTGAAGTCAGTGAGCCAAATGGAGTTGTGCTGCCACAAGAACCACTCGGCTGATTCTTCTTCAATATGCAATTCAGCAACATACAGTGTTGTTTGATGAAATTACCTCTTACAGCAACATTTGCGTCTAGCGCCTTTGTATTTAGGGCTAGCTGAAAACGGCTTTGGTGCTGAAGTGGTTTCTGAATGTGGAGTTGGTGGCATGTGAAACCCGCCTGTGGAGCCTTCGTTTGTGTGGGATGCTCACCAAGCTGCATTTCAGGACAATGCACTCAAACGGCATTAAGCATACTTTGCGAAATCTGAGTTTGCTTGAGAGCTGCTGTCAGCCTGATGGTGTGTGAAGTCAGTGAGCCAAATGGAGTTGTGCTGCCACAAGAACCACTCGGCTGATTCTTCTTCAATATGCAATTCAGCAAAATGCAGTGTTGCTTGATGGAATTAGCTCTTACAGGAACATTTGCGTCTAGAGCCTTTGTATTTAGGGCTAGTTGAAAACGGCTTTGGCGCTGAATTAGTTTCTGAATGTGGAGTTGGTGGCATGTGAAACCCGGCTGTGGAGCCTTCGTTTGTGTGGGATGCTCACCAAGCTGCATTTCAGGACAATGCACTCAAATGGCATTAAGCATACTTTGCGAAATCTGAGTTTACTTGAGACCTGCCTGTCAGCCTGATGGTGTGTGAAGTCAGTGAGCCAAATGGAGTTGTGCTGCCACAAGAACCACTCGGCTGATTCCTCTTCAATATGCAATTCAGCAACATGCAGTGTTGCTTGATGGAATTAGCTCTTACAGCAACATTTGCGTCTAGCGCCTTTGTATTTAGGGCTAGCTGAAAACGGCTTTGGCGCTGAAGTGGTTTCTGAATGTGGAGTTGGTGTCATGTGAAACCCGCCTGTGGAGCCTTCGTTTGTGTGGGATGCTCACGAAGCTGCATTTCAGGACAATGCACTCAAACGGCATTAAGCATAGTGTCTGAACTCGTAGTTTCCTTGAGAGCTGCCTGTCAGCCTGATGGTGTGTGAAGTCAGTGAGCCAAATGGAGTTGTGCTGCCACAAGAACCACTCGGCTGATTCTTCTTCAATATGCAATTCAGCAACATGCAGTGTTGCTTGATGGAATTAGCTCTTACAGCAACATTTGCGTCTAGCGCCTTTGTATTTATGGCTAGCTGAAAACGGCTTTGGCGCTGAAGTGGTTTCTAAATGTGGAGTTGGTGGCATGTGAAACCCGCCTGTGGAGCCTTCATTTGTGTGGGATGCTCACCAAGCTGCATTTCAGGACAATGCACTCAAACGGCATTAAGCATACTTTGCGAAATCTGAGTTTTCTTGAGAGCTGCCTGTCAGCCTGATGGTGTGTGAAGTCAGTGAGCCAAATGGAGTTGTGCTGCCACAAGAACCACTCGGCTGATTCTTCTTCAATATGCAATTCAGCAACATACAGTGTTGTTTGATGAAATTAGCTCTTACAGCAACATTTGCGTCTAGCGCCTTTGTATTTAGGGCTAGCTGAAAACGGCTTTGGTGCTGAAGTGGTTTCTGAATGTGGAGTTGGTGGCATGTGAAACCCGCCTGTGGAGCCTTCGTTTGTGTGGGATGCTCACCAAGCTGCATTTCAGGACAATGCACTCAAACGGCATTAAGCATAGTGCGTGAACTCGTAGTTTGCTTGAGAGCTGCCTGTCAGCCTGATGGTGTGTGAAGTCAGTGAGCCAAATGGAGTTGTGCTGCCACAAGAACCACTCGGCTGATTCTTCTTCAATATGCAATTCAGCAACATGCAGTGTTGCTTGATGGAATTAGCTCTTACAGCAACATTTGCGTCTAGCGCCTTTGTATTTAGGGCTAGCTGAAAACGGCCTTGGCGCTGAAGGGGTTTCTGAATGTGGAGCTGGTGGCATGTGAAACCCGCCTGTGGAGCCTTCGTTTGTGTGGGATGCTCACCAAGCTGCATTTCAGGACAATGCACTCAAACGGCATTAAGCATAGTGTGTGAACTCGTAGTTTACTTGAGAGCTGCCTGTCAGCCTGATGGTGTGTGAAGTCAGTGAGCCAAATGGAGTTGTACTGCCACAAGAACCACTCGGCTGATTCTTCTTCAATATGCAATTCAGCAACATACAGTGTTGTTTGATGGAATTAGCTCTTACAGCAACATTTGCGTCTAGCGCCTTTGTATTTAGGGGTAGCTGAAAACGGCTTTGGCACTGAAGTGGTTTCTGAATGTGGAGTTGGTGGCATGTGAAACCCGCCTGTGGAGCCTTCATTTGTGTGGGATGCTCACCAAGCTGCATTTCAGTACAATGCACTCAAATGGCATTAAGCATACTTTGCGAAATCTGAGTTTGCTTGAGAGCTGCCTGTCAGCCTGATGGTGTGTGAAGTCAGTGAGCCAAATGGAGTTGTGCTGCCACAAGAACCACTCGGCTGATTCTTCTTCAATATGCAATTCAGCAACATGCAGTGTTGCTTGATGGAATTAGCTCTTACAGCAACATTTGCGTCTAGCGCCTTTGTATTTAGGGCTAGCTGAAAACGGCCTTGGCGCTGAAGGGGTTTCTGAATGTGGAGCTGGTGGCATGTGAAACCCGCCTGTGGAGCCTTCGTTTGTGTGGGATGCTCACCAAGCTGCATTTCAGGACAATGCACTCAAACGGCATTAAGCATAGTGTGTGAACTCGTAGTTTACTTGAGAGCTGCCTGTCAGCCTGATGGTGTGTGAAGTCAGTGAGCCAAATGGATTTGTGCTGCCACAAGAACCACTCGGCTGATTCGTCTTCAATATGCAATTCAGCAACATGCAGTGTTGCTTGATGGAATTAGCTCTTACAGCAACATTTGCGTCTAGCGCCTTTGTATTTAGGGCTAGCTGAAAACGGCTTTTGCGCTGAAGTGGTTTCTGAATGTGGAGTTGGTGGCATGTGAAACCCGGCTGTGTAGCCTTCGTTTGTGTGGGATGCTCACCAAGCTGCATTTCAGGACAATGCACTCAAACGGCATTAAGCATACTTTGCGAAATCTGAGTTTGCTTGAGAGCTGCCTGTCAGCCTGATGGTGTGTGAAGTCAGTGAGCCAAATGGAGTTGTGCTGCCACAAGAACCACCCGGCTGATTCTTCTTCAATATGGAATTCGGCAACATACTGTGTTGCTTGATGGAATTAGCTCTTACAGCAACATTTGCGTCTAGCGCTTATGCATTTAGGGCTAGCTGAAAACGGCTTTGGCGCTGAAGTGGTTTCTGAATGTGGAGCTGCTGGCATGTGAAACTTGCCTGTGGAGCCTTCATTTGTGTGGGATGCTCACCAAGCTGCATTTCAGGACAATGCACTCAAACGGCATTAAGCATACTTTGCGAAATCTGAGTTTGCTTGAGAGCTGCCTGTCAGCCTGATGGTGTGTGAAGTCAGTGAGCCAAATGGAGTTGTACTGCCACAAGAACCACTCGGCTGATTCTTCTTCAATATGCAATTCAGCAACATACAGTGTTGTTTGATGGAATTAGCTCTTACAGCAACATTTGCGTCTAGCGCCTTTGTAGTTAGGGGTAGCTGAAAACGGCTTTGGCACTGAAGTGGTTTCTGAATGTGGAGTTGGTGGCATGTGAAACCCGCCTGTGGAGCCTTCATTTGTGTGGGATGCTCACCAAGCTGCATTTCAGTACAATGCACGCAAATGGCATTAAGCATACTTTGCGAAATCTGAGTTTGCTTGAGAGCTGCCTGTCAGCCTGATGGTGTGTGAAGTCAGTGAGCCAAATGGAGTTGTGCTGCCACAAGAACCACTCGGCTGATTCTTCTTCAATATGCAATTCAGCAACATGCAGTGTTGCTTGATGGAATTAGCTCTTACAGCAACATTTGTGTCTAGGGCATTTGTATTTAGGGCTAGCTGAAAATGGCTTTGGCGCTGAAGTGGTTTCTGAATGTGGAGTTGGTGTCATGTGAAACCCGCCTGTGGAGCCTTCGTTTGTGTGGGATGCTCACCAAGCTGCATTTCAGGACAATGCACTCAAACGGCATTAAGCATAGTGTGTGAACTCGTAGTTTGCTTGAGATCTGCCTGTCAGCCTGATGGTGTGTGAAGTCAGTGAGCCAAATGGAGTTGTGCTGCCACAAGAACCACTCGGCTGATTCTTCTTCAATATACAATTCAGCAAAATGCAGCATTGCTTGATGGAATTAGCTCTTACAGGAACATTTGCGTCTAGAGCCTTTGTATTTAGGGCTAGTTGAAAACGGCTTTGGTGCTGAAGTGGTTTCTGAATGTGGAGTTGGTGGCATGTGAAACCCGCCTGTGGAGCCTTCGTTTGTGTGGGATGCTCACCAAGCTGCATTTCAGGACAATGCACTCAAACGGCATTAAGCATAGTGTGTGAACTCATAGTTTGCTTGAGAGCTGCCTGTCAGCCTGATGGTGTGTGAAGTCAGTGAGCCAAATGGAGTTGTGCTGCCACAAGAACCACCCGGCTGATTCTTCTTCAATATGGAATTCGGCAACATACTGTGTTGCTTGATGGAATTAGCTCTTACAGCAACATTTGCGTCTAGCGCATATGCATTTAGGGCTAGCTGAAAACGGCTTTGGCGCTGAAGTGGTTTCTGAATGTGGAGCTGCTGGCATGTGAAACTTGCCTGTGGAGCCTTCGTTTGTGTGGGATGCTCACCAAGCTGCATTTCAGGACAATGCACTCAAACGGCATTAAGCATGCTTTGCGAAATCTGAGTTTGCTTGAGAGCTGCCTGTCAGCCTGATGGTGTGTGAAGTCAGTGAGCCAAATGGAGTTGTACTGCCACAAGAACCACTCGGCTGATTCTTCTTCAATATGCAATTCAGCAACATACAGTGTTGTTTGATGGAATTAGCTCTTACAGCAACATTTGCGTCTAGCGCCTTTGTATTTAGGGGTAGCTGAAAACGGCTTTGGCACTGAAGTGGTTTCTGAATGTGGAGTTGGTGGCATGTGAAACCCGCCTGTGGAGCCTTCGTTTGTGTGGGATGCTCACCAAGCTGCATTTCAGGACAATGCACGCAAATGGCATTAAGCATACTTTGCGAAATCTGAGTTTGCTTGAGAGCTGCCTGTCAGCCTGATGGTGTGTGAAGTCAGTGAGCCAAATGGAGTTGTGCTGCCACAAGAACCACCCGGCTGATTCTTCTTCAATATGCAATTCAGCAACATGCAGTGTTGCTTGATGGAATTAGCTCTTACAGCAACATTTGTGTCTAGGGCCTTTGTATTAGGGCTAGCTGAAAATGGCTTTGGCGCTGAAGTGGTTTCTGAATGTGGAGTTGGTGTCATGTGAAACCCGCCTGTGGAGCCTTCGTTTGTGTGGGATGCTCACCAAGCTGCATTTCAGGACAATGCACTCAAACGGCATTAAACATAGTGTGTGAACTCGTAGTTTGCTTGAGATCTGCCTGTCAGCCTGATGGTGTGTGAAGTCAGTGAGCCAAATGGAGTTGTGCTGCCACAAGAACCACTCGGCTGATTCTTCTTCAATATGCAATTCAGCAAAATGCAGCATTGCTTGATGGAATTAGCTCTTACAGGAACATTTGCGTCTAGAGCCTTTGTATTTAGGGCTAGTTGAAAACGGCTTTGGCGCTGAAGTAGTTTCTGAATGTGGAGTTGGTGGCATGTGAAACCCGGCTGTGTAGCCTTCGTTTGTGTGGGATGCTCACCAAGCTGCATTTCAGGACAATGCACTCAAACGGCATTAAGCATACTTTGCGAAATCTGAGTTTACTTGAGAGCTGCCTGTCAGCCTGATCGTGTGTGAAGTCAGTGAGCCAAATGGAGTTGTGCTGCCACAAGAACCACTCGTTTGATTCCTCTTCAATATGCAATTCAGCAACATGCAGTGTTGCTTGATGGAATTAGCTCTTACAGAAACATTTGTGTCTAGCGCCCTTGTATTTAGGGCTAACTGAAAACGGCTTTGGCGCTGAAGTGGTTTCTGAATGTGGAGTTGGTGGCATGTGAAACCCGGCTGTGTAGCCTTCGTTTGTGTGGGATGCTCACCAAGCTGCATTTCAGGACAATGCACTCAAACGGCATTAAGCATAGTGTGTGAACTCGTAGTTTGCTTGAGAGCTGCCTGTCAGCCTGATGGGTGTGTGAAGTCAGTGAGCCAAATGGAGTTGTGCTGCCACAAGAACCACTCGGCTGATTCTTCTTCAATATGCAATTCAGCAACATGCAGTGTTGCTTGACGGAATTAGCTCTTACAGCAACATTTGTGTCTAGCGCCTTTGTATTTAGGGCTAGCTGAAAACGGCTTTGGCGCTGAAGTGGTTTCTGAATGTGGAGTTGGTGTCATGTGAAACCCGCCTGTGGAGCCTTCGTTTGTGTGGGATGCTCACCAAGCTGCATTTCAGGACAATGCACTCAAACGGCATTAAGCATAGTGTCTGAACTCCTAGTTTCCTTGAGAGCTGCCTGTCAGCCTGATGGTGTGTGAAGTCAGTGAGCCAAATGGAGTTGTGCTGCCACAAGAACCACTCGGCTGATTCTTCTTCAATATGCAATTCAGCAACATGCAGTGTTGCTTGATGGAATTAGCTCTTACAGCAACATTTGCGTCTAGCGCCTTTGTATTTATGGCTAGCTGAAAACGGCTTTGGCGCTGAAGTGGTTTCTAAATGTGGAGTTGGTGGCATGTGAAACCCGGCTGTGGAGCCTTCGTTTGTGTGGGATGCTCACCAAGCTGCATTTCAGGACAATGCACTCAAACGGCATTAAGCATAGTATGTGAACTCGTAGTTTACTGGAGAGCTGCCTGTCAGCCTGATGGTGTGTGAAGTCAGTGAGCCAAATGGAGTTGTGCTGCCACAAGAACCACCCTGGCTGATTCTTCTTCAATACGGAATTCGGCAACATACTGTGTTGCTTGATGGAATTAGCTATTGCAGCAACATTTGCGTCTAGCGCTTATGCATTTAGCGCTAGCTGAAAACGGCTTTGGCGCTGAAGTGGTTCTGAATGTGGAGCTGCTGGCATGTGAAACTTGCCTGTGGAGCCTTTGTTTGTGTGGGATGCTCACAAGCTGCATTTCAGGACAATGCACTCCAAACGGCATTAAGCATACTTGCGAAATCTGAGTTTGCTTGAGAGCTGCCTGTCAGCCTGATGGTGTGTGAAGTCAGTGAGCCAAATGGAGTTGTGCTGCCACAAGAACCACTCGGCTGATTCTTCTTCAATATGCAATTCAGCAACATACAGTGTTGTTTGATGGAATTAGCTCTTACAGCAACATTTGCGGTCTAGCGCCTTTGTATTTAGGGGTAGCTGAAACGGCTTTGGCGCTGAAGTGGTTCTGAATGTGGAGTTGGTGGCCATGTGAAACCCGGCTGTGGAGCCTTCGTTTGTGTGGGATGCTCACCAAGCTGCATTTCAGTACAATGCACGCAAATGGCATTAAGCATACTTTGCGAATCTGAGTTTGCTTGAGAGCTGCCTGTCAGCCTGATGGTGTGTGAAGTCAGTGAGCCAAATGGAGTTGTGCTGCCACAAGAACCACTCGGCTGATTCTTCTTCAATATGCAATTCAGCAACATGCAGTGTTGCTTGATGGAATTAGCTCTTACAGCAACATTTGCGTCTAGCGCCTTTGTATTTAGGGCTAGCTGAAAACGGCTTTGGCACTGAAGTAGTTTTCTGAATGTGGAGTTGGTGGCATGTGAAACTCGCCTGTGGAGCCTTCGTTTGTGTGGGATGCTCACCAAGCTGCATTTCAGGACAATGCACTCAAATGGCATTAAGCATACTTTGCGAAATCTGAGTTTGCTTGAGAGCTGCTGTCAGCCTGATGGTGTGTGAAGTCAGTGAGCCAAATGGAGTTGTGCTGCCACAAGAACCACTCGGCTGATTCTTCTTCAATATGCAATTCAGCAAAAATGCAGTGTTGCTTGATGGAATTAGCTCTTACAGGAACAATTGCGGTCTAGAGCCTTTCTATTTAGGGCTAGTTGAAAACGGCTTTGGCGCTGAAGTGGTTTCTGAATGTGGAGTTGGTGGCATGTGAAACCCGCCTGTGGAGCCTTCGTTTGTGTGGGATGCTCACCAAGCTGCATTTCAGGACAATGCACTCAAACGGCATTAAGCATAGTGTGTGAACTCGTAGTTTGCTTGAGAGCTGCCTTTCAGCCTGATGGTGTGTGAAGTCAGTGAGCCAAATGGGGTGTGCTGCCACAAGAACCACTCGGCTGATTCCTCTTCAATATGCAATTCAGCAACATGCAGTGTTGCTTGATGGAATTAGCTCTTACAGCAACATTTGTGTCTAGCGCCTTTGTATTTAGGGCTAGCTGAAAACGGCTTTGGCGCTGAAGTGGTTTCTGAATGTGGAGTTGGTGTCATGTGAAACCCGCCTGTGGAGCCTTCGTTTGTGTGGGATGCTCACCAAGCTGCATTTCAGGACAATGCACTCAAACGGCATTAAGCATAGTGTCTGAACTCCTAGTTTCCTTGAGAGCTGCCTGTCAGCCTGATGGTGTGTGAAGTCAGTGAGCAAATGGAGTTGTGCTGCCACAAGAACCACTCGGCTGATTCTTCTTCAATATGCAATTCAGCAACATGCAGTGTTGCTTGATGGAATTAGCTCTTACAGCAACATTTGCGTCTAGCGCCTTTGTATTTATGGCTAGCTGAAAACGGGCTTTGGCGCTGAAGTGTTTTCTAAATGTGGAGTTGGTGGCATGTGAAACTCGCCCTGTGGAGCCTTCGTTTGTGTGGGATGCTCACCAAGCTGCATTTCAGTACAATGCACGCAAATGGCATTAAGCATACTTTGCGAAATCTGAGTTTGCTTGAGAGCTGCCTGTCAGCCTGATGGTGTGTGAAGTCAGTGAGCAAATGCAGTTGTGCTGCCACAAGAACCACTCGTTTGATTCCTCTTCAATATGCAATTCAGCAACATGCAGTGTTGCTTGATGGAATTAGCTCTTACAGAAACATTTGCGTCTAGCGCCCTTGTATTTAGGGCTAGCTGAAAACGGCTTTGGCGCTGAAGTGGTTTCTGAATGTGGAGTTGGTGGCATGTGAAACCCGCCTGTGGAGCCTTCGTTTGTGTGGGATGCTCACCAAGCTGCATTTCAGGACAATGCACTCAAACGGCATTAAGGATAGTGTGTGAACTCGTAGTTTGCTTGAGAGCTGCCTGTCAGCCTGATGGTGTGTGAAGTGAGTGAGCCAAATGGAGTTGTGCTGCCACAAGAACCACTCGGCTGATTCTTCTTCAATATGCAATTCAGCAACATGCAGTGTTGCTTGATGGAATTAGCTCTTACAACAACATTTGCGTCTAGCGCCTTTGTATTTATGGCTAAGCTGAAAACGGCTTTGGCGCTGAAGTGGTTTCTAAATGTGGAGTTGGTGGCATGTGAAACCCGGCTGTGGAGCCTTCGTTTGTGTGGGATGCTCACCAAGCTGCATTTCAGGACAATGCACTCAAACGGCATTAAGCATAGTGTGCGAAATCTGAGTTTGCTTGAGAGCTGCCTGTCAGCCTGAATGGTGTGTGAAGTCAGTGAGCCAAATGGAGTTGTGCTGCCACAAGAACCACCCGGCTGATTCTTCTTCAATATGCAATTCAGCAACATACTGTGTTACTTGATGGAATTAGCTCTTACAGCAACATTTGCGTCTAGCGCTTATGCATTTAGGGCTAGCTGAAAACGGCTTTGGCACTGAAGTGGTTTCTGAATGTGGAGCTGCTGGCATGTGAAACTTGCCTGTGGAGCCTTCGTTTGTGTGGGACGCTCACCAAGCTGCATTTCAGGACAATGCACTCAAACGGCATTAAGCATAGTGTGTGAATTCGTAGTTTGCTTGAGAGCTGCCTGTCAGCCTGATGGTGTGTGAAGTCAGTGAGCCAAATGGAGTTGTGCTGCCACAAGAACCACTCGGCTGATTCCTCTTCAATATGCAATTCAGCAACATGCAGTGTTGCTTGATGGAATTAGCTCTTACAGCAACATTTGCGTCTAGCGCCTTTGTATTTAGGGCTAGCTGAAAACGGCTTTGGCGCTGAAGTGGTTTCTGAATGTGGAGTTGGTGGCATGTGAAACCCGGCTGTGGAGCCTTCGTTTGTGTGGGATGCTCACCAAGCTGCATTTCAGGACAATGCACTCAAGCGGCATTAAGCATAGTGTGCGAAATCCTAGTTTATTTGAGAGCTGCTGTCAGCCTGATGGTGTGTGAAGTCAGCGAGCCAAATGGAGTTGTGCTGCCACAAGAACCACTCGGCTGATTCTTCTTCAATATGCAATTCAGCAACATGCAGTGTTGCTTGATGGAATTAGCTCTTACAGCAACATTTGTGTCTAGGGCCTTTGTATTTAGGGCTAGCTGAAAATGGCTTTGCGCTGAAGTGGTTTCTGAATGTGGAGCTGCTGGCATGTGAAACTGCCTGTGGAGCCTTTGTTTGTGTGGGATGCTCACCAAGCTGCATTTCAGGACAATGCACTCAAACGGCATTAAGCATACTTTGCGAAATCTGAGTTTGCTTGAGAGCTGCCTGTCAGCCTGATGGTGTGTGAAGTCAGTGAGCCAAATGGAGTTGTGCTGCCACAAGAACCACTCGGCTGATTCTTCTTCAATATGCAATTCAGCAACATACAGTGTTGTTTGATGGAATTAGCTCTTACAGCAACATTTGCGTCTAGCGCCTTTGTATTTAGGGGTAGCTGAAAACGGCTTTGGCACTGAAGTGGTTTCTGAATGTGGAGTTGGTGGCATGTGAAACCCGGCTGTGGAGCCTTCGTTTGTGTGGGATGCTCACCAAGCTGCATTTCAGTACAATGCACGCAAATGGCATTAAGCATACTTTGCGAAATCTGAGTTTGCTTGAGAGCTGCCTGTCAGCCTGATGGTGTGTGAAGTCAGTGAGCCAAATGGAGTTGTGCTGCCACAAGAACACTCGGCTGATTCTTCTTCAATATGCAATTCAGCAACATGCAGTGTTGCTTGATGGAATTAGCTCTTACAGCAACATTTGCGTCTAGCGCCTTTGTATTTAGGGCTAGCTGAAAACGGCTTTGCACTGAAGTAGTTTCTGAATGTGGAGTTGGTGGCATGTGAAACTCGCCTGTGGAGCCTTCGTTTGTGTGGGATGCTCACCAAGCTGCATTTCAGGACAATGCACTCAAATGGCATTAAGCATACTTTGCGAAATCTGAGTTTGCTTGAGAGCTGCTGTCAGCCTGATGGTGTGTGAAGTCAGTGAGCCAAATGGAGTTGTGCTGCCACAAGAACCACTCGGCTGATTCTTCTTCAATATGCAATTCAGCAAAATGCAGTGTTGCTTGATGGAATTAGCTCTTACAGGAACAATTGCGTCTAGAGCCTTTGTATTTAGGGCTAGTTGAAAACGGCTTTGGCGCTGAAGTGGTTTCTGAATGTGGAGTTGGTGGCATGTGAAACCCGCCTGTGGAGCCTTCGTTTGTGTGGGATGCTCACCAAGCTGCATTTCAGGACAATGCACTCAAACGGCATTAAGCATAGTGTGTGAACTCGTAGTTTGTCTTGAGAGCTGCCTGTCAGCCTGATGGTGTGTGAAGTCAGTGAGCCAAATGGGGTTGTGCTGCCACAAGAACCACTCGGCTGATTCCTCTTCAATATGCAATTCAGCAACATGCAGTGTTGCTTGATGGAATTAGCTCTTACAGCAACATTTGTGTCTAGCGCCTTTGTATTTAGGGCTAGCTGAAAACGGCTTTGGCGCTGAAGTGGTTTCTGAATGTGGAGTTGGTGTCATGTGAAACCTGCCTGTGGAGCCTTCGTTTGTGTGGGATGCTCACCAAGCTGCATTTCAGGACAATGCACTCAAACGGCATTAAGCATAGTGTCTGAACTCCTAGTTTCCTTGAGAGCTGCCTGTCAGCCTGATGGTGTGTGAAGTCAGTGAGCCAAATGGAGTTGTGCTGCCACAAGAACCACTCGGCTGATTCTTCTTCAATATGCAATTCAGCAACATGCAGTGTTGCTTGATGGAATTAGCTCTTACAGCAACATTTGCGTCTAGCGCCTTTGTATTTATGGCTAGCTGAAAACGGCTTTGGCGCTGAAGTGTTTTCTAAATGTGGAGTTGGTGGCATGTGAAACCCGGCTGTGGAGCCTTCGTTTGTGTGGGATGCTCACCAAGCTGCATTTCAGTACAATGCACGCAAATGGCATTAAGCATACTTTGCGAAATCTGAGTTTGCTTGAGAGCTGCCTGTCAGCCTGATGGTGTGTGAAGTCAGTGAGCCAAATGCAGTTGTGCTGCCACAAGAACCACTCGTTTGATTCCTCTTCAATATGCAATTCAGCAACATGCAGTGTTGCTTGATGGAATTAGCTCTTACAACAACATTTGCGTCTAGCGCCTTTGTATTTATGGCTAGCTGAAAACGGCTTTGGCGCTGAAGTGGTTTCTAAATGTGGAGTTGGTGGCATGTGAAACCCGGCTGTGGAGCCTTCGTTTGTGTGGGATGCTCACCAAGCTGCATTTCAGGACAATGCACTCAAACGGCATTAAGCATAGTGTGTGAACTCGTAGTTTGCTTGAGAGCTGCCTGTCAGCCTGATGGTGTGTGAAGTCAGTGAGCCAAATGGAGTTGTGCTGCCACAAGAACCACTCGGCTGATTCTTCTTCAATATGCAATTCAGCAACATGCAGTGTTGCTTGATGGAATTAGCTCTTACAGCAACATTTGCGTCTAGCGCCTTTGTATTTAGGGCTAGTTGAAAACGGCTTTGGCGCTGAAGTGGTTTCTGAATGTGGAGTTGGTGGCATGTGAAACCCGCCTGTGGAGCCTTCGTTTGTGTGGATGCTCACCAAGCTGCATTTCAGGACAATGCACTCAAACGGCATTAAGCAGAGTGTTGTGAACTCGTAGTTTGCTTGAGAGCTGCCTTTCAGCCTGATGGTGTGAAGTCAGTGAGCCAAATGGGGTTGTGCTGCCACAAGAACCACTCGGCTGATTCCTCTTCAATATGCAATTCAGCAACATGCAGTGTTGCTTGATGGAATTAGCTCTTACAGCAACATTTGTGTCTAGCGCCTTTGTATTTAGGGCTAGCTGAAAACGGCTTTGGCGCTGAAGTGGTTTCTGAATGTGGAGTTGGTGTCATGTGAAACCCGCCTGTGGAGCCTTCGTTTGTGTGGGATGCTCACCAAGCTGCATTTCAGGACAATGCACTTCAAACGGCATTAAGCATAGTGTCTGAACTCCTAGTTTCCTTGAGAGCTGCCTGTCAGCCTGATGGTGTGTGAAGTCAGTGAGCCAAATGGAGTTGTGCTGCCACAAGAACCACTCGGCTGATTCTTCTTCAATATGCAATTCAGCAACATGCAGTGTTGCTTGATGGAATTAGCTCTTACAGAAACATTTGCGTCTAGCGCCCTTGTATTTAGGGCTAGCTGAAAACGGCTTTGGCGCTGAAGTGGTTTCTGAATGTGGAGTTGGTGGCATGTGAAACCCGCCTGTGGAGCCTTCGTTTGTGTGGGATGCTCACCAAGCTGCATTTCAGGACAATGCACTCAACGGCATTAAGCATAGTGTGCGAAATCTGAGTTTGCTTGAGAGCTGCCTGTCAGCCTGATGGTGTGTGAAGTCAGTGAGCCAAATGGAGTTGTGCTGCCACAAGAACCACCCGGCTGATTTCTTCTTCAATATGCAATTCAGCAACATACTGTGTTACTTGATGGAATTAGCTCTTACAGCAACATTTGCGTCTAGCGCTTATGCATTTAGGGCTAGCTGAAAACGGCTTGGCACTGAAGTGGTTTCTGAATGTGGAGCTGCTGGCATGTGAAACTTGCCTGTGGAGCCTTCGTTTGTGTGGGACGCTCACCAAGCTGCATTTCAGGACAATGCACTCAAACGGCATTAAGCATAGTGTGTGAATTCGTAGTTTGCTTGAGAGCTGCCTGTCAGCCTGATGGTGTGTGAAGTCAGTGAGCCAAATGGAGTTGTGCTGCCACAAGAACCACTCGGCTGATTCCTCTTCAATATGCAATTCAGCAACATGCAGTGTTGCTTGATGGAATTAGCTCTTACAGCAACATTTGCGTCTAGCGCCTTTGTATTTAGGGCTAGCTGAAACGGCTGTTGGCGCTGAAGTGGTTTCTGAATGTGGAGTTGGTGGCATGTGAAACCCGGCTGTGGAGCCTTCGTTTGTGTGGGATGCTCACCAAGCTGCATTTCAGGACAATGCACTCAAGCGGCATTAAGCATAGTGTGCGAAATCCTAGTTTATTTGAGAGCTGCTGTCAGCCTGATGGTGTGTGAAGTCAGCGAGCCAAATGAGTTGTGCTGCCACAAGAACACTCGGCTGATTCTTCTTCAATATGCAATTCAGCAACATGCAGTGTTGCTTGATGGAATTAGCTCTTACAGCAACATTTGTGTCTAGGGCCTTTGTATTTAGGGCTAGCTGAAAATGGCTTTGGCGCTGAAGTGGTTTCTGAATGTGGAGCTGCTGGCATGTGAAACTTGCCTGTGGAGCCTTTGTTTGTGTGGGATGCTCACCAAGCTGCATTTCAGGACAATGCACTCAACGGCATTAAGCATACTTTGCGAAATCTGAGTTTGCTTGAGAGCTGCCTGTCAGCCTGATGGTGTGTGAAGTCAGTGAGCCAAATGGAGTTGTGCTGCCACAAGAACCACTCGGCTGATTCTTCTTCAATATGCAATTCAGCAACATACAGTGTTGTTTGATGGAATTAGCTCTTACAGCAACATTTGCGTCTAGCGCCTTTGTATTTAGGGGTAGCTGAAAACGGCTTTGGCACTGAAGTGGTTTCTGAATGTGGAGTTGGTGGCATGTGAAACCCGGCTGTGGAGCCTTCGTTTGTGTGGGATGCTCACCAAGCTGCATTTCAGTACAATGCACGCAAATGGCATTAAGCATACTTTGCGAAATCTGAGTTTGCTTGAGAGCTGCCTGTCAGCCTGATGGTGTGTGAAGTCAGTGAGCCAAATGGAGTTGTGCTGCCACAAGAACCACTCGGCTGATTCTTCTTCAATATGCAATTCAGCAAATTGCAGTGTTGCTTGATGGAATTAGCTCTTACAGCAACATTTGCGTCTAGCCCTTTGTATTTAGGGCTAGCTGAAAACGGCTTTGGCACTGAAGTAGTTCTGAATGTGGAGTTGGTGGCATGTGAAACTCGCCCTGTGGAGCCTTCGTTTGTGGTGGGATGCTCACCAAGCTGCATTCAGGACAATGCACTCAAATGGCATTAAGCATACTTTGCGAAATCTGAGTTTGCTTGAGAGCTGCTGTCAGCCTGATGGTGTGTGAAGTCAGTGAGCCAAATGGAGTTGTGCTGCCACAAGAACCACTCGGCTGATTCTTCTTCAATATGCAATTCAGCAAAATGCAGTGTTGCTTGATGGAATTAGCTCTTACAGGAACAATTGCGTCTAGAGCCTTTGTATTTAGGGCTAGTTGAAAACGGCTTTGGCGCTGAAGTGGTTTCTGAATGTGGAGTTGGTGGCATGTGAAACCCCGCCTGTGGAGCCTTCGTTTGTGTGGATGCTCACCAAGCTGCATTTCAGGACAATGCACTCAAACGGCATTAAGCATAGTGTGTGAACTCGTAGTTTGCTTGAGAGCTGCCTGTCAGCCTGATGGTGTGTGAAGTCAGTGAGCCAAATGGGGTTGTGCTGCCACAAGAACCACTCGGCTGATTCCTCTTCAATATGCAATTCAGCAACATGCAGTGTTGCTTGATGGAATTAGCTCTTACAGCAACATTTGTGTCCTAGCGCCTTTGTATTTAGGGCTTAGCTGAAAACGGCTTTGGCGCTGAAGTGGTTTCTGAATGTGGAGTTGGTGTCATGTGAAACCTGCCTGTGGAGCCTTCGTTGTGTGGGATGCTCACCAAGCTGCATTTCAGGACAATGCACTCAAACGGCATTAAGCATAGTGTCTGAACTCCTAGTTTCCTTGAGAGCTGCCTGTCAGCCTGATGGTGTGTGAAGTCAGTGAGCCAAATGGAGTTGTGCTGCCACAAGAACACTCGGCTGATTCTTCTTCAATATGCAATCAGCAACATGCAGTGTTGCTTGATGGAATTAGCTCTTACAGCAACATTTGCGTCTAGCGCCTTTGTATTTATGGCTAGCTGAAAACGGCTTTGGCGCTGAAGTGTTTTCTAAATGTGGAGTTGGTGGCATGTGAAACCCGGCTGTGGAGCCTTCGTTTGTGTGGATGCTCACCAAGCTGCATTTCAGTACAATGCACGCAAATGGCATTAAGCATACTTTGCGAAATCTGAGTTTGCTTGAGAGCTGCCTGTCAGCCTGATGGTGTGTGAAGTCAGTGAGCCAAATGCAGTTGTGCTGCCACAAGAACACTCCGTTTTGATTCCTCTTCAATATGCAATTCAGCAACATGCAGTGTTGCTTGATGGAATTAGCTCTTACAGAAACATTTGCGTCTAGCGCCCTTGTATTTAGGGCTAGCTGAAAAACGGCTTTGGCGCTGAGTGGTTTCTGAATGTGGAGTTGGTGGCATGTGAAACCCGCCTGTGGGCCTTCGTTTGTGTGGGATGCTCACCAAGCTGCATTTCAGGACAATGCACTCAAACGGCATTAAGCATAGTGTGTGAACTCGTAGTTTGCTTGAGAGCTGCCTGTCAGCCTGATGGTGTGTGAAGTCAGTGAGCCAAATTGAGTTGTGCTGCCACAAGAACCACTCGGCTGATTCTTCTTCAATATGCAATTCAGCAACATGCAGTGTTGCTTGATGGAATTAGCTCTTACAACAACATTTGCGTCTAGCGCCTTTGTATTTATGGCTAGCTGAAAACGGCTTTGGCGCTGAAGTGGTTTCTAAATGTGGAGTTGGTGGCATGTGAAACCCGGCTGTGGAGCCTTCGTTTGTGTGGGATGCTCACCAAGCTGCATTTTCAGGACAATGCACTCAAACGGCATTAAGCATAGTGTGCGAAATCTGAGTTTGCTTGAGAGCTGCCTGTCAGCCTGATGGTGTGTGAAGTCAGTGAGCCAAATGGAGTTGTGCTGCCACAAGAACCACCCGGCTGATTCTTCTTCAATATGCAATTCAGCAACATACTGTGTTACTTGATGGAATTAGCTCTTACAGCAACATTTGCGTCTAGCGCTTATGCATTTAGGCTAGCTGAAAAACGGCTTTGGCACTGAAGTGGTTCTGAATGTGGAGCTGCTGCATGTGAAACTTGCCTGTGGAGCCTTCGTTTGTGTGGGACGCTCACCAAGCTGCATTTCAGGACAATGCACTCAAACGGCATTAAGCATAGTGTGTGAACTCGTAGTTTGCTTGAGAGCTGCCTGTCAGCCTGATGGTGTGTGAAGTCAGTGAGCCAAATGGAGTTGTGCTGCCACAAGAACCACTCGGCTGATTCCTCTTCAATATGCAATTCAGCAACATGCAGTGTTGCTTGATG
Source organism: Ochotona princeps (assembly GCF_030435755.1). Taxonomy (NCBI): domain Eukaryota; kingdom Metazoa; phylum Chordata; class Mammalia; order Lagomorpha; family Ochotonidae; genus Ochotona; species Ochotona princeps. The sequence goes on along the minus strand of NC_080834.1, from coordinate 1,005,519 downwards.
GAATTAGCTCTTACAGCAACATTTGCGTCTAGCGCCTTTGTATTTAGGGCTAGCTGAAAACGGCTTTGGCGCTGAAGTGGTTTCTGATGTGGAGTTGGTGGCATGTGAAACCCGGCTGTGGAGCCTTCGTTTGTGTGGGATGCTCACCAAGCTGCATTTCAGGGACAATGCACTCAAGCGGCATTAAGCATAGTGTGCGAAATCCTAGTTTATTTGAGAGCTGCTGTCAGCCTGATGGTGTGTGAAGTCAGCGAGCCAAATGGGGGAGTTGTGCTGCCACAAGAACCACTCGCTGATTCTTCTTCAATATGCAATTCAGCAACATGCAGTGTTGCTTGATGGAATTAGCTCTTACAGCAACATTTGTGTCTAGGGCCTTGTATTTAGGGCTAGCTGAAAATGGCTTTGGCGCTGAAGTGGTTTCTGAATGTGGAGTTGGTGTCATGTGAAACCCGCCTGTGGAGCCTTCGTTTGTGTGGTATGCTCACCAAGCTGCATTTCAGGACAATGCACTCAAAAGGCATTAAGCATAGTGTGTGAACTCGTAGTTTGCTTGAGAGCTGCCTGTCAGCCTGATGGTGTGTGAAGTCAGTGAGCCAAATGGAGTTTGTGCTGCACAAGAACCACCCGGCTGATCTTCCTTCAATATGCAATTCAGCAACATGCAGTGTTGCTTGATGGAATTAGCTATTGCAGCAACATTTGCGTCTAGAGCTTTGTATTTAGGGGCTAGCTGAAAACGGCTTTGGCGCTGAAGTGGTTTCTGAATGTGGAGTTGGTGGCAAGTGAAACCCGCCTGTGGAGCCTTCGTTTGTGTGGGATGCTCACAAGCTGCATTTCAGGACAATGCACTCAAACGGCATTAAGCAAGTGTGCGAAATCTGAGTTTGCTTGAGAGCTGCGCTGTCAGCCTGATGGTGTGTGAAGTCAGTGAGCCAAATGGAGTTGTGCTGCCACAAGAACCACCCGGGTGATTCTTCTTCAATATGCAATTCAACAACATACTCCTTTGCTTGATGGAATTAGCTCTTACAGCAACATTTGCGTCTAGCGCTTATGCATTTAGGGCTAGCTGAAAACGGCTTTGGCACTGAAGTGGTTTCTGAATGTGGAGCTGCTGGCATGTGAAACTTGCCTGTGCAGCCTTCGTTTGTGTGGGATGCTCACCAAGCTGCATTTCAGGACAATGCACTCAAACGGCATTAAGCTAGTGTGTGAACTCGTAGTTTGCTTGAGAGCTGCCTGTCAGCCTGATGGTGTGTGAAGTCAGTGAGCCAAATGGAGTTGTGCTGCCAGCAAGAACCACTCGGCTGATTCCTCTTCAATATGCAATTCAGCAACATGCAGTGTTGCTTGATGGAATTAGCTCTTACAGCAACATTTGCGTCTAGCGCCTTTGTATTTAGGGCTAGCTGAAAACGGCTTTGGCGCTGAAGTGGTTTCTGAATGTGGAGTTGGTGGCATGTGAAACCCGCCTGTGGAGCCTTCGTTTGTGTGGGATGCTCACCAAGCTGCATTTCAGGACAATGCACTCAAGCGGCATTAAGCATAGTGTGCGAAATCCTAGTTTATTTGAGAGCTGCTGTCAGCCTGATGGTGTGTGAAGTCAGCGAGCCAAATGGAGTTGTGCTGCCACAAGGACCATTCGGCTGATTCTTCTTCAATATGCAATTCAGCAACATGCAGTGTTGCTTGATGGAATTAGCTCTTACAGCAGCATTTGTGTCTAGGCCTTTGTATTTAGGGATAGCTGAAAACGGCTTTTGGCGCTGAAGTGGTTTCTGAATGTGGAGTTGGTGTCATGTGAAACCCGCCTGTGGAGCCTTCGTTTGTGTGGGATGCTCACCAAGCTGCATTTCAGGACAATGCACTCAAACGGCATTAAGCATAGTGTGTGAACTCGTAGTTTGCTTGAGAGCTGCCTGTCAGCCTGATGGTGTGTGAAGTCAGTGAGCCAAATGGAGTTGTGCTGCCACAAGACCACTCAGGCTGATTCCTCTTCAATATGCAATTCAGCAACATGCAGTGTTGCTTGATGGAATTAGCTCTTACAGCAACATTTGCGTTGTAGCGCCTTTGTATTTATGGCTAGCTGAAAACGGCTTTGGCGCTGAAGTGGTTTCTGAATGTGGAGTTGGTGACATGTGAAACCCGCCTGTGGAGCCTTCGTTTGTTTGAGATGCAAACCAAGCTGCATTTCAGGACAATGCACTCAAGCGGCATTAAGCATAGTGTGCGAAATCCTAGTTTATTTGAGAGCTGCTGTCAGCCTGATGGTGTGTGAAGTCAGCGAGCCAAATGGAGTTGTGCTGCCACAAGAACCACTCGGCTGATTCTTCTTCAATATGCAATTCAGCAACATGCAGTGTTGCTTGATGGAATTAGCTCTTACAGCAACATTTGCGTCTATCGCCTTTGTATTTAGGGCTAGCTGAAAATGGCTTTGGCGCTGAAGTGGTTTCTGAATGTGGAGTGGTGTCATGTGAAACCCGCCTGTGGAGCCTTCATTTGTGTGGGATGCTCACCAAGCTGCATTCAGGACAATGCACTCAAACGGCATTAAGCATAGTGTGTGAACTCGTAGTTTGCTTGAGAGCTGCTGTCAGCTCGATGGTGTGTGAAGTCAGTGAGCCAAATGGAGTTGTGCTGCCACAAGAACCACTCGGCTGATTCTTCTTCAATATGCAATTCAGCAACATACAGTGTTGTTTGATGGAATTAGCTCTTACAGCAACATTTGCGTCTAGCGCCTTTGTATTTAGGGCTAGCTGAAAACGGCTTTGGTGCTGAAGTGGTTTCTGAATGTGGAGTTGGTGTCATGTGAAACCCGCCTGTGGAGCCTTCGTTTTGTGTGGATGCTCACCAAGCTGCATTTCAGTACAATGCACGAAAATGGCATTAAGCATAGTGTACGAAATCTGAGTTTGCTTGAGAGCTGCTGTCAGCCTGATGGTGTGTGAAGTCAGTGAGCCAAATGGATTTGTGCTGCCACAAGAACCACTCGGCTGATTCTTCTTCAATATGCAATTCAGCAAGATGCAGTGTTGCTTGATGGAATTAGCTCTTACAGCAACATTTGTGTCTAGGACCTTTGTATTTAGGGCTAGCTGAAAATGGCTTTGGCGCTGAAGTGTTTCTGAATGTGGAGTTGGTGCAAGTGAAACCCGCCTGTGGAGCCTTCGTTTGTGTGGGATGCTCCCCAAGCTGCATTTCAGGACAATGCACTCAAACGGCATTAAGCATAGTGTGCGAACTCGTGGTTTGGCTTGAGACCTGCCGTCAGCCTGATGGTGTGTGAAGTCAGTGAGCCAAATGGAGTTGTGCTGCACAAGAACCACTCGGCTGATTCTTCTTCAATATTCAATTCAGCAACATGCAGTGTTGCTTGATGGAATTAGCTCTTACAGCAACATTTGCATCTAGCGCCTTTGTATTTAGGGTTAGCTGAAAACGGCTTTGGCGCTGAAGGGGTTTCTGAATGTGGAGCTGGTGGCATGTGAACCCGGCTGTGGATCCTTCGTTTGTGTGGGATGCTCACCAAGCTGCATTTCAGGACAATGCACTCAATGGCATTAAGCATAGTGTGTGAACTCGTAGTTTAATTGAGAGCCGCCTGTCAGCCTGATGGTGTGTGAAGTCAGTGAGCCAAATGGAGTTGTGCTGCCACAAGAACCATCCGGCTGATTCTTCTCAATATGCAATTCAGCAACATGCAGTGTTGCTTGATGGAATTAGCTCTTACAGCAACATTTGCGTCTAGCGCCTTTGTATTTAGGGCTAGCTGGAAAACGGCTTTGGCGCTGAAGTGGTTTCTGAATGTGGAGTTGGTGGCATGTGAAACCCGCCTGTGGAGCCTTCGTTTGTGTGGGATGCTCACCAAGCTGCATTTCAGGACAATGCACTCAAACGCCATTAAGCATAGTGTGTGAACTAGTAGTTTGCTTGAGAGCTGCCTGTCAGCCTGATGGTGTGTGAAGTCAGTGAGCCAAATAGAGTTGTGCTATCACAAGAACCACTCGGCTCTTTCTTCTTCAATATGCAATTCAGCAACATGCAGTGTTGCTTGATGGAATTAGCTCTTACAGCAACATTTGTGTGTAGAGCCTTTGTATTTAGGGCTAGCTGAAAACGGCTTTGGCACTGAAGTGGTTTCTGAATGTGGAGTTGGTGTCATGTGAAACCCGCCTGTGGAGCCTTCGTTTGTGTGGGATTGCTCACCAAGCTGCATTTCAGGACAATGCACTCAAAACGGCATTAAGCAAAGTGTGCGAACTCGTAGTTTGCTTGAGAGCTGCCTGTCAGCCTGATGGTGTGTGAAGTCAGTGAGCCAAATGGAGTTGTGCTGCCACAAGAACCACTCGGCTGATTCCTCTTCAATATGCAATTCAGCAACATGCAGTGTTGCTTGATGGAATTAGCTCTTACAGCAACATTTGCGTCTAGCGCCTTTGTATTTAGGGCTAGCTGAAAACGGCTTTGGCGCTGAAGTGGTTTCTGAATGTGGAGTTGGTGGCATGTGAAACCCGGCTGTGGAGCCTTCGTTTGTGTGGGATGCTCACCAAGCTGCATTTCAGGACAATGCACTCAAGCGGCATTAAGCATAGTGTGCGAAATCCTAGTTTATTGAGAGCTGCTGTCAGCCTGATGGTGTGTGAAGTCAGCGAGCCAAATGGAGTTGTGCTGCCACAAGAACCACTCGGCTGATTCTTCTTCAATATGCAATTCAGCAACATGCAGTGTTGCTTGATGGAATTAGCTCTTACAGCAACATTTGTGTCTAGGGCCTTTGTATTTAGGGCTAGCTGAAAACGGCCTTGGCGCTGAAGGGGTTTCTGAATGTGGAGCTGGTGGCATGTGAAACCCGCCTGTGGAGCCTTCGTTTGTGTGGATGCTCACCAAGCTGCATTTCAGGACAATGCACTCAAACGGCATTAAGCATAGTGTGTGAACTCGTAGTTTACTTGAGAGCTGCCTGTCAGCCTGATGGTGTGTGAGTCAGTGAGCCAAATGGATTTGTGCTGCCACAAGAACCACTCGGCTGATTCGTCTTCAATATGCAATTCAGCAACATGCAGTGTTGCTTGATGGAATTAGCTCTTACAGCAACATTTGCGTCTAGAGCCTTTGTATTAGGGCTAGCTGAAAACGGCTTTTGCGCTGAAGTGGTTTCTGAATGTGGAGTTGGTGGCATGTGAAACCCGGCTGTGTAGCCTTCGTTTGTGTGGGATGCTCACCAAGCTGCATTTCAGGACAATGCACTCAAACGGCATTAAGCATACTTTGCGAATCTGAGTTTGCTTGAGAGCTGCTGTCAGCCTGATGGTGTGTGAAGTCAGTGAGCCAAATGGAGTTGTGCTGCCACAAGAACCACTCGGCTGATTCTTCTTCAATATGGAATTCGGCAACATACTGTGTTGCTTGATGGAATTAGCTCTTACAGCAACATTTGCGTCTAGCGCTTATGCATTTAGGGCTAGCTGAAAACGGCTTTGGCGCTGAAGTGGTTTCTGAATGTGGGAGGCTGCTGGCATGTGAAACTTGCCTGTGGAGCCTTCGTTTGTGTGGGATGCTCACCAAGCTGCATTTCAGGACAATGCACTCAAACGGCATTAAGCATACTTTGCGAAATCTGAGTTTGCTTGAGGAGCTGCCTGTCAGCCTGATGTGTGTGAAGTCAGTGAGCCAAATGGAGTTGTACTGCCACAAGAACCACTCGGCTGATTCTTCTTCAATATGCAATTCAGCAACATACAGTGTTGTTTGATGGAATTAGCTCTTACAGCAACATTTGCGTCTAGCGCCTTTGTATTTAGGGTAGCTGAAAACGGCTTTTGGCACTGAAGTGGTTTCTGAATGTGGAGTTGGTGGCATGTGAAACCCGGCTGTGGAGCCTTCATTTGTGTGGGATGCTCACCAAGCTGCATTTCAGTACAATGCACGCAAATGGCATTAAGCATACTTTGCGAAATCTGAGTTGCTTGAGAGCTGCCTGTCAGCCTGATGGTGTGTGAAGTCAGTGAGCCAAATGGAGTTGTGCTGCCACAAGAACCACTCGGCTGATTCTTCTTCAATATGCAATTCAGCAACATGCAGTGTTGCTTGATGGAATTAGCTCTTACAGCAACATTTGTGTCTAGGGCCTTTGTATTTAGGGCTAGCTGAAAATGGCTTTGGCGCTGAAGTGGTTTCTGAATGTGGAGTTGGTGTCATGTGAAACCGCCTGTGGAGCCTTCGTTTGTGTGGGATGCTCACCAAGCTGCATTTCAGGACAATGCACTCAAACGGCATTAAACATAGTGTGTGAACTCGTAGTTTGCTTGAGATCTGCCTGTCAGCCTGATGGTGTGTGAAGTCAGTGAGCCAAATGGAGTTGTGCTGCCACAAGAACCACTCGGCTGATTCTTCTTCATATGCAATTCAGCAAAATGCAGCATTGCTTGATGGAATTAGCTCTTACAGGAACATTTGCGTCTAGAGCCTTTGTATTTAGGGCTAGTTGAAAACGCTTTGGCGCTGAAGTAGTTTGAGTGAATGTGGTTCATTCCTAGATAATGCACTCAAAGGGCACTAAGCATAGAGTGTGAAAACTGAGTTTCCTTGAGAGCTGCTTGGAAGCCTGATGGTGTGTGAAGTTAGTGAGCCAAATGGAGTTGTTCTCCCACAAGAACCACTCGGCTGATCCTTCTTCAATATGCCCTTCACAACATGCAGTGTTTCCTTGATTGAATTAGCTCTCACACCAATATTTGCGTCTAGAGCCTTTGCATTGAGGGCTATCTGAAAACGGCTGTGGCGCTGAAGTTGCCTGTGAATGTGGAGTTGGTGGCATGTGAAACCCGCATGTGGAGCATTCGTTTGTGTGGGATGCTCTACCAGGTTCATTTCAGTCCTAGCCATACAAAAGGCACTAAGCATAGAGTGTGAAAACTGAGTTTCCTTGAGAGCTGCTTGGAAGCCTGATGGTGTGTGAAGTTAGTGAGCCAAATGGAGTTGTTCTCCCACAAGAACCACTCGGCTGACCCTTCTTCAATATGCCCTTCACCAACATGCAGTGTTTCCTTGATTGGATTAGCTCTCACACCAATATTTGCATCTAGAGCCTTTGCATTGAGGGCTATCTGAAAACGGCTGTGGCGCTGAAGTTGCCTGTGAATGTGGAGTTGGTGGCATGTGAAACCCGCATGTGGAGCATTCGTTTGTGTGGGATGCTCTACCAAGTTCATTCCTAGATAATGCACTCAAAGGGCACTAAACATAGAGTGTGAAAACTGAGTTTCCTTGAGGCTGCTTGGAAGCCTGATGGTGTGTGAAGTTAGTGAGCCAAATGGAGTTGTTCTCCAAAAGAACCACTCGGCTGATCCTTCTTCAATATGCCTTCACCAACATGCAGTGTTTCCTTGATTGAATTAGCTCCTCACACCAATATTTGCGTCTAGAGCCTTTGCATTGAGGGCTATCTGAAAACGGCTGTGGCGCTGAAGTTGCCTGTGAATGTGGAGTTGGTGCATGTGAAACCCGCATGTGGAGCATTCCGATTTGTGTGGGATGCTCTACCAGGTTCATTCCTAGATAATGCACTCAAAGGGCATTAAGCATAGAGTGTGAAAAACTGAGTTTCCTTGAGAGCTGCTTGAAGCCTGATGGTGTTGTTGAAGTTAGTGAGCCAAATGGAGTTGTTCTCCCACAAGAACCACTCGGCTGATCCTTCTTCAATATGCCCTTCACCAACATGCACA